>NW_027315790.1:21769362-21856862 GCF_026437365.1 Eucyclogobius newberryi | reverse complement strand
CATAACCTCGGGCTTGCAGTTTATCCAACAGTGTCAAAATCCAGGCAGGCTTCCCTTTGGCACCTGCACACATCACAGTGCGTAAAGAGCAGCACCTGACTGAACTTGCCCAGAGCGCGGCAGGGCAGGCGTGGCAGCAGTGCCGGGGTTTCTGTGCGTGTAAATTGCAGAGCAGCGCAGGAGGCCTGTATTTATAGAAACACTTGACTGCGCTCTTACTGCAAGAGTCGACCACATTACAGAGAAACTCCAGCCACATTGTCTTTTCATCTTATAGACGGGCCTATATGACGCATCGCACTCGGAATGCTTTATTGGGCTCCTTTTGTTTTTTTAATGGGAAAGCTTGAATATGACTGGCAGAAAGCTAAATGTGTGGTGTTGTTTTTCTAATATTGTGCTAAACCGCTCAGTAAATGTAGCAATTACCTATGTATTTTCCGTGTAAAATTGGACATATGTCATTTTTCCATTGACGATTTGTTTTTGAGACATTTTGTGAACATATTGTGTAGCGCCAAACATTTCTTGCCTAAATTCTTTAATGTTTTTGCCCCTCAAGTTCATTGACGGTTCATGGTTCGGCATTAAACTGTTGCCACGCTGTAACCCAATTAGCATTTTCAGCGTGTGTGCTTGTTTTCTGTGTAAATATAGCATTTTGCTCAATGACTGGTGCATCTGTTCCGACTGTAAATCGGCTTGCTCACAACCTGCGTAAATGTATTTGCAGATTTACTTCAGGAAGAGGGGGGGGAAATAACATGAATGAACAGTGGTTGGTGGCAGACTGGCTTCTTTGTTCTGAGTCCTTAACTTAAATTCACAGTGGACTTGACTGTATATTCCGCTGCATCCTCCCACATGTGTTTTCAGCTGCAGCTGGAAAAATCAGCGTGCTTATTAAGACCAGTGGAGGTCAGGAAGCGGCCCCTGCACTTACAGTACATCCTAAAACATCACGGGCCCCTGGGAGAGCCACGGAAACGCCCTCTTCCTCTGGACTCATGCAACACTTTGCTAAAACGTCTTCGCTTGGTAGTGATAAAGATCTGTTTACACAAGTTGGAGTGTACGAGTAAACACATTTGGAAAATGCAATGTACAGTTTTTTTTGGGCAGAACTAGTTTGGCAAGATATCAAACACTTTTCTGATAAATTTAGATTGTCAAACTATTAAAAAAGAAAACAAAATCCAAATTCAGTATGCGTTTTATGTTGAGATACAACAAGAACAACAAGAAGTAAAACTATTTAAACAAGTAACTCACAGGCTATTCATAATATGTGGCTTCAGAAAGTGAATAGATTTAGTTTTGTACTTAACACCCAAGGATGCATGAGTTGTTCTCTGCAAAACATTATATTAAAGTCATCAAAAGGATCAAAAATAAAATACTAATTGATACTATAACTAGTATCAAAGCAGCAATGCTAAAAAATTGCATAAACTGGACAATATTTGACATTTCCTTAACAGTTTAAGGATGATCTTGAGCTTTTATCATAAGTAATTAGATAGTATGATAAATAAAGTATTTTGTGTTGGAAAAAAAATATTTTTTAATGATCATAGTGGTATCAAAATCGCTATCGAATATCGAAATTGACTTTGAAATGTTAGTATCGTAACACTGCATTACTACATGTAATTACTGCCTTACTGCATGTACAACATTACCTAAACAAGTGCGTCTTTTACAATTTCCTTCGTGGTTAGGATTAATTCATATTTCAGCTATAATTTACGCAGTTTTCCCGATAAGACTCTTTGATTGAAATGGTAGCACTGTTTTATTAAAGTTTTGAGCTTTGTGCTTTGCTGTCTCGACCTTTGAGAGGAAGTGGCCGGATGAGGCGATGGAGTTAAGAGTTTCCTGTGGAGCGGATGGAGGACGCGAGGAGAGCGCTCCACGTTTGGAGGATAAGATTAAACAACTGAGGAGCTGTGCTTTGCCGGTATTCACTTTGCTTCGCGTCGTGGTGTTTCACTGGTATAAACGCAGACTGTTGGCTTCACTTCACTTCTACTTGAGCATGAACTACTAAGAGGTAAAAGGCGATGTGCTTTTAATGGTTGTTCCATTGTAAACCCGCAGACAAATCAGATTACAAATGCATTTATGATGGGGGTAAGTGTATTTTAGGCTTTTATGGCCTGAGTGCAGAGGTACAAACTGACATTACTAGACAAGATGCATGCAGCAGATACGAGCAGTGTTAATCTGAAGAAGGTATTTTAATTTGAGCAAGGCCAGTCCTGGCTATTTAGATTATTAAGCAGTTTTAAACTATTTTCTAGATCTTAATTTAGTAATTTTGAGTGTGCATATAATTAGGGCTGGGCAAAATAAGTCATTATGATTTTCTTTTGTGATAAATTACAATTTTTAGTAATTTAATTTCCTGAACTTAAACAAGACCATGTCAAATTTCTTCCTGCCAAGTCTGAACTCTGCTCCAAATCACATTCTTTTAAGTTTGATTATCTAACTATCTCCTGTCATCTTATTTGACTAAACCAAGACTAGAACAGGAACAAAATGGGCTCAAAACAGGACCAAAGCATGTATAAGATCAACTTTTTACAGGATCATTACCATTTCAAAATAATCCATCTCTTTTGAACCCACATGTTCTTGCAGTCCTGTTGAGACTGCACGTTTGCAAGAAAATAAACACTAAGGATTTAGAAGAATATGCAAAATCTTCGACACAAAATGCAGCTGAACTGAAGAGTCCCGTTGTGTGCAGAGGAATGAAAAGCAGGATATGACATCGTGGCTGGTGACATGTCTTTCCTTGGGGCCTGCGGCTCCAGCGGGTCAAGCAGGTCAGCGGTGCTGTGTGTCACTCTGAAGCATGAGTCTGGAGAGGGGGCTGCTCCCTGCACTCCACTGTGAGGAGGGACGAGAGCAGGAGGAAGGAGGGACGAGAGCAGGAGGAAGGAGGGACGAGAGCAGGAGGAAGGAGGGACGAGAGCAGGAGGAAGGAGGGACGAGAGCAGGAGGAAGGAGGGACGAGAGCAGGAGGAAGGAGGGACGAGAGCAGGAGGAAGGAGGGACGAGAGCAGGAGGAAGGAGGGACGAGAGCAGGAGGAAGGAGGGACGAGAGCAGGAGGAAGGAGGGACGAGAGCAGGAGGAAGGAGGGACGAGAGCAGGAGGAAGGAGGGACGAGAGCAGGAGGAAGGAGGGACGAGAGCAGGAGGAAGGAGGGACGAGAGCAGGAGGGAAGGAGGGACGAGAGCAGGAGGGAAGGAGGGACGAGAGCAGGAGGGAAGGAGGGACGAGAGCAGGAGGGAAGAGAGCGGGAGGAGGAAGGAGGGAAGAGAGCGGGAGGAGGAAGGAGGGACGAGAGCGGGAGGAGGAAGGAGGGACGAGAGCGGGAGGAGGAAGGAGGGACGAGAGCGGGAGGAGGAAGGAGGGACGAGAGCGGGAGGAGGAAGGAGGGACGAGAGCGGGAGGAGGAAGGAGGGACGAGAGCGGGAGGAGGAAGGAGGGACGAGAGCGGGAGGAGGAAGGAGGGACGAGAGCGGGAGGAGGAAGGAGGGACGAGAGCGGGAGGAGGAAGGACGGACGAGAGCGGGAGATGGAAGGAGGGACGAGAGCGGGAGGAGGAAGGAGGGAAGAGAGCGGGAGGAGGAAGGAGGGACGAGAGCAGGAGGAGGAAGGAGGGAATATATGTATTTTAATTTCAATCAAATACAATCAAATATATAATATATTTGATTTAAAGATATTTAGACCAGTGCGCCTTCAATTAACAAGAAAGACTTAAAAAGTTAAAAGTTTGTACCTGATTTTACTGTTAAAACATGAAAAACAGCGGTCCAAAGTTATTGCTTGCTTAATTGCCTTTTAAAGCATTCTAATTATTCACAATTATGACTTTATAAGCACCTTTCACAACTTTCACAGCCCAAAGCAAACAAACATCTTATTCTGACCCCAAGAGCAGCTTTTTACAACATGTGCTGGTGCAAGACAGGTTTTAATTTAATTTATCGCAAACGCCCGAGTAAATCACCGAGTGTGGCACCTGCAGCTGCCCGTGCCCTTCCCTTTGGCCATCACGCGGCAGTGAATTACCTTTGATATAAACGTGATCCCTGTGAAATGTTTAGTATTTACTTTTTAAATTATTTTATTATCACTCAAAATTAAGTAAAAAAATGCACTTGCTCAAGAATTCCCTGTGTATTCGAGTGTTCTGCAGATGACAGAGCGTTTGTGTGAGGCCACTGAGCGTCTTCACTGAGTCACAGAGGGACAAGGAGAGATTGTTGAGCGCCGTCGTCCCGAGCGACGGAGAAAGTCTCGACGAGGAGGAAAACGTCGAATTGGAAAGTCCCCGTTCCAAGTCTAGATCGGTCCATTACGTCTCTGTATCGCTGTGCAAAGTGGGCTCCTGCTCCGTCTGATCGCGCACACTTTTAGCCCCGTAAGCAGGATGTTTCTTTTGTTTTATAAATCCCCACCGCGCTTTTTCTTTCCGACAATTACAATATCGCAGGATACGTCCCAGACACGTCAACGCCGGGCCTTCCGACCACAATGGGGGAGTTTGAGCAACGTTTGTGGCTCGTACGCGAGATATTTTGCAAGCGGGAGAAAGCGCGGCGGCCGAGACGTTTTCGCTGACTCTGAGATTATCCTGTAAATGAGTCCGGGGTTGACCGTTCGCTCTCGCGCGTTCACTGAAAGCCAACGAGGAGGTGAAATATTGTGCGCTGCAATCTTGCGCTGTGGTCAAGAAGCGCGGCCGAACGCAGCTTTAACTGATTAAAGTGTGAGTCAGCGAGCGCCGTTGGCTACTCCTGCGGTTTCTGCTCCAAAAGAATCCGTCTTCGCTTTTGTGTGGACGCAGTAGAGAGACAATGATTCCCCCGATACGGAAAAGTATTAGTAATTGTATCACTTAATCATAGGTGAGGTGGCTTTTTCCTACTTTTATAATCATTGTCTTTCAGTCCTTGATTCGTGTTGTCCTCTTGCCACTTGACAATTACCGGTACTTTGCATTATTTCTCTCTCTGTAGTTTAGTTTATGCTCTTTATTACGTTATTGCGGGCATGATGTTGCTTTATATTGCATGATTTAGTCCTGTTTTAGACCCGTTTTAGACCTGGTTTGTCACTATAGTCTTGTTATTAACATAGACCTGGTACTCTGGAAGCCAAATACTGTTTCAAGTGGTACATGAGAGCCACTACTATGTTATAGATTCATAACATTTTTGGACATGATGTCGTTTGGGCGCCGGTCTTACCTCCCAGTTCAGATTGGTGCGATCGACGGGCGGATTGGACGATAAAAGCAACGTCATAGTCCATCACAACAAGCATGAAAAACCTGGTTTGAGTCCAGTTTAAGTCCAGTTTGAGTCCTAATGTAGATTTGTTTTGGTCCCGTTCTTGTCCTGGGCTAAACGTGGTCTAGTCTTAGTTTATGTCTAGGTTTAGTCCCAGTTTAAGCAATACTTTGAGCTTTGAGTAGTTCCCGATACCCAATTTCGACCGATACCTCGTTACTTTACTTAAAAATACTTCAGCATGCTATCAGAACTTTCTAAAAGATTAAAAGTTATTAATACCACAATAACATGCTATTATTACATCCTTTACAACTGACTGAATTCTGTAGGTTCTGAGCTTTAAAAAGAGGTGTCGCATTTGAATATCTAAGGTAAAAATAGGTCTTTCTCAAAATGGCTAGCAGGAGCACTGCATCAGTATCAGAAGATAGGGAATCAATACCTGATCCGTTTAATTCCCCAGTATCAGTACGGATATTGATCCTGGTATATCGGTCCTACTTTGGTGTAGTGATTATGCACATGTGAACGAACCTTGAAAAAAGCAATAGGAAAGCGCTAAGGCCAAGAAGAGATAATTGTGTGTTTCCGGTAACCTGACCGAGCTGGATTTCAAAATAAAGAAAACCCGACCTTAAACATGAATGGCTCTTTTCCTGTGGTTGGACTAGTATAGATGTAGATAACTATTTGATTCAATATCTGCATACCAATAAGGCCACTTCAATGCGAAACGCTCACTTCTGAGAAAAGAAACCTGCGCGAGGATTTTAAAATGTATATTACAATTTTATTTATTTTTTAAATCCGACCTACCTACCTGGATTCCCCCCCCCCCCCCCCCCCATACAGCATACACACACTTGGCTTAAATGCTGATGTGAGAGAAGTTTAATTTCATTCCGAATGATAACGAGCGTGTTCATTTCTATTGCATCACTGAAATAAACTTGATTGCACGGTTCTGTCTGAGTTTGGCCTCCGTGGAGGAGGAGCGAGTGAGTGGTGACCAGACTGTAAATCTAATTATCGAGCATTTCAGTCTGGATTTACCAGGCAAAGCATGCAGCTCTTTGAAACCGTCGTATTCATAACATGTGCTATAAAAATACAGCGGCGTAGATTTACAAAGCTGCAGGTTTTTTCTCGTCGGGGGGGACGATAATGGGCCCGGGGCAGTCCGTCGTGGTAATCTGAGTTCACTCTATCTCCCCACACACACTCGGGCGTTTCAACACAGCGGATACTCCAGAGCAGATACCGAGGCAGGCACCTGGACTGGAGCCACACAGATGAGATCACACATCATCATTCACAGTAGACCGAGCTGCAGAGGTCACACAGTGTGGAGCTGGGATTACTCATCAGCAATAACAGAGGTTTAATTCAAGACGAGTCCGCAGCAGCCCGTCCGTGCCCCGCATTGTCTTCAAATGTGTTGTTCAGCAAACCCAGCGAGAGAGTTTCATGAATCGACAAATTCCTATCAGCAATCCACTCCATCCATCTGCTAACCGTCTCAGGCACTTTCTTAATAACTTTTGCAGTTTTTCCACTGAAATCGACCTTAACCTATGTCTGGGCGAAGCAGTGAGAGGAATCGAATTGTGAGCTCATTCCTGGGACGATTGATCTGCTTCTTGATTCGCTCATTTTGTCTTTGCAGTTCGCTTTTCAAAGTAAGACACTTGTTCTCCCCCTAATCTCGTTGCTCTGCCTCTGCAATGCTGTGACAGGTGGAGCGCAATGACGTTTAGCTTTAGTTACCTCAAGGTTACAGGAGATAACTAAACCGGACACATTTTGAAAGTACAATTCTTAGCGCTATTTTTCCAAGTAACTGTACGAAATTGAAATGACTCGATACTAAAATGGTCAACTTGATACTTTAATACTAAGGAATAGACTTGATAGTGATTTTGAGTCCATTGAAAGTGTTTGATTACAAGTCTCGACATTTTCAACACAAAATAATAGTCATTTCTTTATGTTACCATGTAGTCTTGTACTAGCTCTGATGAAGCTCAAGATCAGGGAAGCGCCAACGAGAAAGGGCCAGTTTTGTCCTGTTTATGTGATTTTATTTATTCATTTTTTTCAATACTTGCTCAAATGAATCTAGTTTCGCAATCGATTAGTATCTGATTCCCGATACTTTTGACAACCCCACTCTGCATTGATACATTTGTTTAGGTTTCCCTTTTTCCAACATACAATCTGCTGCTCTGGTCATCAATGTACACGAGGATCAGTCTCATAGTTCTCAATCTCGCTCACAGTTTGTAAGAGTAAAGGACAATGACTGAAAAACCCAAAACACTTACCAGCCTGAAAATGCCTGAAAATGTAAAACACTTATAATCAAACGTTCAATTGTTGTAATCCAGGTTTACGTTGCACCAGCAGAGCGCTCTTTGTTCTGATATAGACCCTTTCAAAGTGTGTCAAGCTTTCATCTTATGTTAAATCAAATGCGGATCAATATTTTTTTTTATTCTCCACCAGGGACTAGAACAGGATAAACCACTAGAGGGCGCTGCTATCATTCTGACCCATCAAAGCATGTTTTTAATCAACTTCAACAGAGGATTGAGTCTGGACCTTGTGAATGAGACAGTGTGCTGCTCCCTCTCTCTCTCTTCTCTTCTTTTCTCTCTTCTAATCCATTTGTTTGGTTCTGCGCTCTCCTCTCCACCTCACTGCGCTCTCCTCTCCTCTGCTCGTCTCTCCTCTTCTCCTCACTGCCTTCTCCTCTCCTCCTCACTGCCCTCTCCTCCTCACTGCCCTCTCCTCCTCACTGCCCTCTCCTCCTCACTGCCCTCTCCTCTCCTCCTCACTGCCCTCTCCTCTCCTCTCCTCCTCACTGCCCTCTCCTCTCCTCCTCACTGCCCTCTCCTCCTCACTGCCCTCTCCTCCTCACTGCCCTCTCCTCTCCTCTCCTCCTCACTGCCCTCTCTTCTCCTCCTCACTGCCCTCTCCTCCTCACTGCCCTCTCCTCTCCTCTCCTCCTCACTGCCCTCTCCTCTTCTCTCCTCCTCACTGCCCTCTCCTCTTCTCTCCTCCTCACTGCCCTCTCCTCCTCACTGCCCTCTCCTCTTCACTGCCCTCTGCTTTGCTCCCCTCTCCTCTCTTCTCCTCATTGGCCTCTCCTCTCCTCTTCTCCTCATTGGCCTCTCCTCCTCACTGCCCTCTCCTCTCCTCCTCACTGCCCTCTCCTCTTCTCCTCATTGGCCTCTCCTCCTCACTGCCCTCTCCTCTTCTCCTCATTGGCCTCTCCTCCTCACTGCCCTCTCCTCTCCTCCTCACTGCCCTTTCCTCTTCTCCTCATTGGCCTCTCCTCCTCACTGCCCTCTCCTCCTCACTGCCCTCTCCTCTTCTCTCCTCCTCACTGCCCTCTGCTTTGCTCCCCTCTCCTCTCTTCTCCTCATTGGCCTCTCCTCTTCTCCTCATTGGCCTCTCCTCCTCACTGCCCTCTCCTCCTCACTGCCCTCTCCTCCTCACTGCCCTCTCCTCTTCACTGCCCTCTCCTCTTCACTGCCCTCTCCTCTTCACTGCCCTCTCCTCTTCACTGCCCTCTCCTCTTCACTGCCCTCTCCTCTTCACTGCCCTCTCCTCTTCACTGCCCTCTCCTCTTCACTGCCCTCTCCTCTCCTCTTCACTGCCCTCTCCTCTCCTCTTCACTGCCCTCTCCTCTCCTCTTCACTGCCCTCTCCTCTCCTCTTCACTGCCCTCTCCTCTCCTCTTCACTGCCCTCTCCTCTCCTCTTCACTGCCCCCTCCTCCTCACTGCCCTCTCCTCTCCTCCTCATTGGCCTCTCCTCCTCACTGCCCTCTCCTCTCCTCCTCACTGCCCTCTCCTCTTCTCCTCATTGGCCTCTCCTCCTCACTGCCCTCTCCTCCTCACTCCCCTCTCCTCTCCTCTTCTCCTCATCTCCTCATTGCCCTTATCTCCTCATTGCCCTCTCCTCTCTTCTCCTCATTGCCCTCTCCTCTCTTCTCCTCATTGCCCTCTCCTCTCTTCTCCTCACTGCCCTCTCCTCTTCTCCTCATTGGCCTCTCCTCCTCACTGCCCTCTCCTCTCCTCTTCTCCTCATCTCCTCATTGCTCTCTTCTCCTCATCTCCTCATTGCCCTCTCCTCTCTTCTCCTCATTGCCCTCTCCTCTCTTCTCCTCATTGCCCTCTCCTCTCTTCTCCTCACTGCCCTCTCCTCTCCTCTTCTCCTCATTGGCCTCTTCTCCTCATTGGCCTCTCCTCTTCTCCTCTTCTCCTCATTGGCCTCTCCTCCTCACTGCCCTCTCCTCTCCTCCTCACTGCCCTCTCTCCTCTCCTCCTCACTGCCCTCTCTCCTCTCCTCCTCACTGCCCTCTCTCCTCTCCTCCTCACTGCCCTCTCTCCTCTCCTCCTCACTGCCCTCTCTCCTCTCCTCCTCACTGCCCTCTCTCCTCTCCTCCTCACTGCCCTCTCTCCTCTCCTCCTCACTGCCCTCTCCTCTTCCCTGCCCTCTCCTCTTCCCTCTGCTCTGTGTCAGTGAGTTGGATAAGTGTGTGTGTGTGTGTGTGTGTGTGTGTGTGTGTGAGATCCAGGCCACGGTTCATTGATACTCTTTATGTCGTCCGTCTGAGAGAGTTGACAGACTGAGACCGGCCCACAGTATAAACCTAAATCACTGAACAGAGCTTCAGAAAACGGAAGGCCTCGAGTAAAAAAAAATCTCTTTCCGACAGTGTCTTAAAGTGGAACTTTTGATTTCTCTTATTCACTCGTTCAAAACTCAAATCTGTTGAAGAGCTATTCCCTTTTTGCCAAGTGCATTGTGGTTGGATTTTGATACTGCGGAAAAGGCTTTAAAACTTTATACTTTATACTCATTTCAACTAGTATGTGGTATTTTACCAGTTTTCATATACAGTACATGAAATATATTTTAAAACTATTCAGGAAACGTCCACATTTGTCCTGTTATACCTGCTACAATGAGTATCTACCCTTTATTGTTGTACAGTCGGTGGTTTGTTTAATATTACACATATACATCAATTAAAATGGTCTCTCAGTTTGGTTTCTCAAACTGTGGTGCACGTACCACTGGTACGTAGTAATTGTTTAGGGGAAACTGCTGTAGCAATGGTGTATTTCTACTTAAGACCTGATTTAGTCTTCATTTAAAGCTGGAATTAGATCTGGGGGTAAAAAAGCTTGAGAACCACTGTTATTATCTAATAATTATATTTTTTTGCATTTAAATGTATATATTGTGACATTGTTGTTACTATATCTTAACACTTACCCTTTTAATATTGTTTAGTTACAATCTTGCACTAGTTACAAGTAAATCTTATTAGAATGAAACCAATCATTCAGTTTACCATTAATAATGCACAACAAACATCATAAAACTTCAAAGTAAACCATGAAGCTTGCCTCCTGAAATCCTTTGTTTTAATTCACTTTCAAAACGGTAAATACATGGAGTACTACCTCGATACTACTACACCCATAAGCCGTGTTAAACAAATCCAGTGGCACAGTGTCCCTACATTAGTCCTGATGATGGATGAGTGGGATTATGACTGAAGAAGCTTCCCTCAGGGGGGCTGCGTTTCCAAGAGAGCAGCAGGAAAAGCCCAGAGGCAGCTCGGCATGGGGTCCTGATTTTAAATTACATGGCAGCATATTCCTTTATTATACTGTATATGAGTCACTTTGTTATGCTTGTCTTTTTACTCCCACTTTCTCGCTCTCTTTCGCTCTCGTCTATTTATGCAGTTGAGTCTTCATTTCCAGTCTATTCTGTGCATCTGGCTCGTCTCGTGTCCACCGCTCTCTCCTGGGACACAAAGACACCCCCGTCGTATTGCCTTTCTCTCCCGTTCCCTCCCCCATTTCTCCACCAAAAGACAGCCTCCTGTGCCCTTCTTTTTTCTTTTTTTTTACTCTACTCCACTCCTACACGCGCCGCTCTGATTTGATGCACTAGTAGTTGTAGTAAGAGGAGGAGGAGGAGGAGGATTAGTCCAACACTAGCTGCTGTCAGTGCGGAGTGAAGCTGACAGCGGTGACCCGGGTAAGACGGGAATACTGGCTTTTTTTTACAGTTTTCTTTTTTGTTATGCGGCGATTTTCAATGGAAGGGCTGTATCATGGTAAGACTTTTAATCCCATAACGATGTGTTTGGGTTTTGTTTCTGAACTCCCAAACTCAAGTGCATTCAGTTATGTTTTATGGCTGAAAATTACATACGTCTTTACAAACCAACGGCAAAAAGTTACGCCACTTAAAAGTATAATCCAGCAGGAACTTGATACATTTTGTGATGTAGGAGTGGACAATATGGACACAAATGAAAATCTAGATATTGTTTTAGGATTTTGCTGATGATAGTTTTGTCTGTCGTTTTTAAAAATGTGCTGAAAAGTGTCTGTAAAGATCTTTGTTCACGTTTAGTATCACATAAAATAGTGACTGGATTATACAATTTAAAACAAAAGCTTGGAAATATTGCTTTTTACAATTCGGTAGAGCAAGTTCCCACCTCTTGGTCGTATTCTTACTCTATACATTTGCACATCTTCAATAATAACATTTAAATGGCTAAGAAATATGAATCTAATTTGTAATATATTGCTTTTGTTGTGCTGATTGATGCTTCAAATATCTACTTCATGATTGGCATTTTTTTACAAACTCATAACACAGCAATTTATAGTTAATTTTGATCCTGATAATTCTGCCTTAATGAAAAATTGACTTTCCCATAATGAGATTAATCCTAATTCTATTGTAATGGGGATCCCTGAAATCCTCTGCTGGCACTAATTTACTCCGGTCCTTTTCTTCTCCTCACTTGACTATTCTGTTTGTGGCGGCCTAATGAGCCACCATATGTGAACCAACGCAGCGTGTTTGAGTGTGTAGGATGTTTTGGCTCGTGCACAGTTGTGTCGTTGTGATGGAGGCGGTGGGACGGACGGGGGGGGACAATATGCGTGTCACATTAGCGTATAGTGTGTGGAGCCCACGTGGTTCAGCGCAGAAGAGAGTGCGGAGAGGCGGAGACGTGCACAAGGCATTCCCTGCAGTGGTAAATCATCCATCATTCAGTGCATTGTCATAGCTACACTTTTGTTCATAATCGATGCAGTTTATTTGGCTAAACAACATAAAGTGCCTTTATTTTTACGACTTTTTTGACGTCTTGATAGGGATGTCGAGATCGTTCGGTAATCAATAATTGTCTTTATTCAGGTCACGGTATAATCATAATCGTGACAGTTGTAGAAGTGTGTTCAATTGAATCTGAACTCCAAAATGTGAAATATGGCTGTTTTACGTTGCATTAACTTTACTTTAGCATTTAGAAAGTTTGATTTGATTAAGCTGGTTAGATCTGTTACGATGGGGAATGATAGAAAATTCACTGTTGTCTGGCCTTCGTTTCAATCATTGTGAATAATTGTTGAATAGTTGATGTTTTGTCTCACACTAATTGAAACATTAGGGGAAAGATGAACAAGAGCAGAAGCCCGACCCACTGAGTCACTTACTGTATTTTCCGGACTATAAGTCGCACCGGAGTATAAGTCTCACCAGCTAAAAAAATGCATAATAGAGAAGAAAAAACAAATAAGTTGCACTGGAGTATGAAATAAGGTTGCAAGTGTGAAAATAACAAATAATATCACATAAGTCGCTCCGGAGTATAAGTATATAAGTATAAGTTGCATCTTTGCCAAAACTATGAAAATATGGTATTTGGATAAATAATAGCCATTAAAATCAAACAAACTAAGGTACTTAACTTCAAATCCACTGTTTTCCCCAATGAAGTGATGATGACTGAACACTGAAGCAACTGTTTGGTCAAGAAGGTGAAGGTTAAATGGTTTTCTTTAGGGAAATGACAAGTTGTACACAGGAAAAGCACCATAAGCCTCACTAGCTTTGAATGAACTGGGAGCTGGTGTCATGTTGTGCTAAGAGCAAAGAGGAATCCCTTTCATGGCCAATTACACTGTAGAGCTTATTTTTAGCTTTGTGAACTCACTCCCGGGAGTTTGCTTCTAAATCAAAGCATCGTTAGACTGCCTTAGCTGTTCAATATTTCATGTTCGATCTGAATCACCATCTGCCTAAACATGTTTTCAAATGTTCCTACGCATATGTGAGCAGTGTAAATATAACACGGATTAAGGCCGGTGGGTCGCTCTCGCCGCGCCTTTTCATCTACATATGTATCATTTAGAATTATCAGTGGCTGCTAATCTTGTGTTGTATTCCACATACAGCGGCGCGTCTGGTTGGAGTGTGATACAGTATATGCCGCCTGCGCGTTATCGTGGCACCTGAGCGGCACGGTCCAGCGAGCGCAAGTGTCACCGGGTCTTTGCAGATAAATCTGCGAGCGCGGAGCAGCCATGCGTTTCCCCCCCTGACCTTATTACGGTGCGTTGCTTACAAGGCCTCAGGAGGACTCGTCGTGAAGCCCATTTGTTTCGCGATGAACTGACGGGTTTGAATAATTGCCCGTGTTTGGAGCTCGCATGAGTCGTAATCATAAAAAAGTCATGCACACCAGCCTCTTTATGTACCAGTCTGTAAAGGCCATGCCAGGGTTGTTTGCTGGATATACGGATGGAATAAATATGTTATTTCTTGTTTGGATATCAATGCATGGCAGTTACGTTACAAAGCGCGTAGAACGTTGCTGTTCTGTTTGTAGGGCTGTCACCAACGATTGTTTTAGTAGTCGACTAGTCAGCAATTACTATTTATTGGCACTTTTTAAATACGTTCTCAATCTCAACTAAAGAAAGGTAGAAATTCGGTGACCCGAGGCTTCTAGACACAGAATATTTATGCATAAAGTGTATTATTTATGAACCTCAGTCATCTTTTTTGACATTTTGATTTAATAATGCTGCTGTCTTTGTTATATACATTGAAAAAGGTCTATATTAGGTCTGTATTGTCCATATTAGACATGAAACAATATTATAATTTAGTGTCACAATTATCATGTCCACAATAATTGTATCACGATAATTATAAAAATTGATGACGGTTAAAACAGATGATTGATCATTTTAATGTACTACTAAATATATGTTTCCATGTTTAAACAAATATAACAAAGCGCAATGCTATAATAAGTAAAAATAACAGTGTCCCATCATCCCTGGTCCAGATAACGATCACGACTGTCATGTCCAGTAAAAACTAACTGACGAAAAGTGCTCTGAGCCAAATAAATACTTCTCCGTCATAACAAAACTGTCTTGTCAAAGTGTTTACTAAATTGGTCCTTTCAGCTACAGCAGAGGCACAGCTCATTGGCAGCAGCAGCAGCAGCTTTGAAGCCAAACAGCTGATTCTCCTCCTCAACTGCACTCTATCAACTCTCATTTTTCTCATTTCTACCTGAAAAACAACATCTGTTCCTCTATATTCACTTTTGCTTTGATGTTTTGGTAACCTGATATTTGTGGATCTCACCTGCTCGAGTTCTTTACGCTCTCTGAGTCCTCACATCAGAGACTTGTGTAGTTTGAGCCTGAGCGCGCACACCAAAGTTGTTTAGTCTGATTTACGACAATCTAAAAACCATTCTGCTTAACCTGCAATTACACGGCGATGAGAAAAACCAGAGCAGATGAACCTGTCTGGCTCACTGTAAGACGTGTGTGGAGTACGCATTTAGGAATAGAGTCATTTGAGACGGGGTTTTAAAGTCTTCCAAAGCTCTGGTCCTAACATCAGACTAAAAGTTTTAGTTGGATTATAACTTTCCACTGTAAAGAATATAATTGAAGGAACTCTTTTTTTTTTTTTTTTTTTGTCGTGACTTTGATTCTTTGCCCCAACCATTTGAGTTTCACGCTGCAACTTTCCTGTTAATTAATGAGTCTTCAGGTGTTAATTAATGTGCTGAATAGTAGTGAGTTGGTCATAGGATTATTTCTATTGTACATCGAGACTTTTAAATACATTATCAACCAAATGTAGTTGATTTTTGATAAGAATTATTTTTATCTAATAATGCTGCTGTATTTTTTATAAAAAGGTCTTTTCATAGTTATAGTGTCTGTATAGTCCAGATAACAATTATCAAAATACAATAAGATTTTTCTAAATAGTCATATTAAGATTACCTGCGTTGCACCAATGAAATTTCCCCATGTGGGACAATAAAGGAATATCTTATCTTATCTTAAGATCATTAATCGCTGCTGCTTTAATGTGCACCTTCATATTAAATAACACGTGCATAAATACTCATGGTCATCCAAAGCAAAAAGTGTGAACTTTTTAGCAAAAATTCCGTCTACTGGTTTCATACTTTTTTAAATTATTGCAAAAAAATCCATGAGACAAGAACCTTTTGCTTTGGATGACCATGAAGATTTATGTTTAACTAATTTAATATGAGAAAGTCCACATTAGAGCTGTGATGATTAATCAGCTAATCGTGACTAGTTGACTAATTAAAAAAATCTATCATATTTTGATAATCGTCATCTGGACTATACAGACTCTATAATAATTTGAAAACAGATATATGGTGCTGCCCGGTGGTTGAGTGGTTAAGGCGCAGCACATATGCCAGGCCGGCTGCAGTGTCGTGAGTTTGAATCCCGACTCCGACAAGTTACTTCTCTGAAACGGGCTGTGTAATTAGCACGACTGCGACGTGGTCCAGAGGGAACCCAATATCGCACACGCTCGGTCAAGACTTTGCCAACTGACTGTAACTAAAGACATCTGGACATGTTTTTAGGTGAATGGGCAATTTCTATAAATAATAATGAAGCATAATTATGTCCGACGATCTATCAAATTACAGTTTTTAACCACAGACTTATGTCAACATGATTTGGCTAATTGGTAATGATATAGGTCACAATATAACTGTGAAAGCAAACAAAGAAATATGAGAACTGTTGGCAGAGTTGTTTCAGTTCAGTCTATTCTCCAAAAAATATGTGATTTTGTAAAGCTATTGAGGAATTATAATCAGTTAGAAGTGCCAATAATAGTGAATCATTGTAAAATTGTGATGTTTCGTCTCACAATAATTGTAACATTGAAAATTTATATTGTGACAAAGTAGTCCTGCTCTTAACCACTATAAACACATATTTTAGAGCAGTTTAGGATGCCTTTCAAACACAAAACATGTTTATGTAGCCTTTATAATAAGTACAAGCAGTTATATGGATGCTCTTTGCAACACTGTCTTAAAAACAGAGCATTAAATCATTACTTTTTGCATATCTTTATTTGGTTTTGTACATGTTTTATAACTGATTCCCTCCCTCACACTATTCAATTTATTTTTCCAGGCTTGGGAATAACAAAATGCCGCTTTAGTTTTCTTAATCAAAGCATAAACTCAACTGTTTTGCATCGATTGTACAGTAGTAAAATAAATGATTGAGCGCTCTGCTTTTACTGTCAAAACACTGCTATTGTTCTGGCCTGTATAAAATAACACCTCCATTTCTGCAGTTGTTTCCGACATGTCAATCAAATCCCCCCGGTGTAGAAATAGTGACAGAAGCAGCAGCACGTTGGTCACATCCTCTGCTCTGCTCTCACGTTTCTACCGTTTGACGATAAAGCATTTACACCGCGAGTCACCTTGTTGGCATTTCCTCTCTGCGCTTTGGGGTTTCTTCTTACCATTACATCATCTTTGTTGACATGATACCCAGTGGCCCCTATCAACGCGCACATCAGGGCCGTCCCGAGCACTTAGGCCCTTGTCTTTTGACCCCTTAGCGCGGCTCTAACTGGGTGTTGAGTTGCCCGTGGTCCCCGCTCGACTTCCTGTGGGAGAACGACGCTCTGTATTATGGATGAAATGTAGAGCTCTTTCGAGGAAGAACGCTGCCACTTCCAGGACGAGCGGATTAGATTTGGGATTAAGGAGGTCAATGTTAGGGCTGCGTACTCTGAGAACATCTCGTGAAATATGATAATCACCTTGAATATTATATTGCATTGATTTTACTATTTTACGAACAAGCCTAGAACCATAACATAAAGACTAAACCAGGACTGAATAATTAATTGTTTCACTTGTTGCAGGCCTGATTAGGTCACACATTTAAAAACGTATATTCTAATAAACTAGCTTTTAGGAACTTGACCAATGTCCTGCCGTAACATACAGTATATGAGGTTGTGTTTTTTGTCATTTATTCGTGCATATTTTTGCGCAGCATCAATTTATCTCCTTCTCAATGGCTCAGAATGCTCTGTTCTACCTGATGATGGCATGAGGTGTATGCATAGAAATAAAGTTAACCCTTTCCTTACATACATATATATACAAATGTTTGTTTCAAGTTTTAGGAAATAAAAAAACCAGTGGCTGCAATGAAAAATCAACTAATTGTGACTAGTCGACTATAAAAAGTACCGGTAATTTTATTTTGATCATCGTAAGTGTTTTCTGAACTTTACAGACTCTAAAACACATTCAAAAAATTGAATTGAACTTTAAAGAAACTAGACTAATTGTGACTTCTGTTATGGACTTTGGGTGCCATAACTTTCTTTTTTTTGTTGGATGCCAAACCTTCCTAAATTATAGATTCAAATGTTTCTTAGTTTGTTTTCATCTGGTCTTTCCCTGTTTGTTTTTGTTGTGTGTGTCTGTTTTTTTATTTTGAAAAATGAAATAATAATGTCAAAAAACAATAAGCATTCATTAATAATACACTTTCTATTCTTTATACTTTCTATCTAGAAGCCTTCAATTCATCATGTTTCAACCTTTATTTGGTTGATAATATATTCAAAAAGTGTCAGTGTACAATAGAAATAATCGTTTGACTAGTCGACTACTAAAATAATCGTTAGCGACTGCCGTAGCTAAGATTAATGCATGTATTTCTTGCACTGCAATAACCATATTTCAAACCCTTCTCTCTAAACATTGTAATAATTCGTTATAGCTCCTGGTGTGCTTTACAGATGCAGGAAATGACTGCACTGCCATCCATAATGCAGTAACTAACGCCCGCTGTAATTGACCACAGATTTTATTAAGATATGGATTCATGAATTTCAAAAGCGCTTTCATCCCCGCCTCATTTTTTCCCGTTGAATCGTCGGCCCGCTTCTCTCCCTCGCTATGAAACGCTCTTTAAAACCGCTCGCACACGGTGATGTTGTGAGAGCGAGCTATTGACCTTTGAATCAATACTTTGAGTCATTCCCGTAGATATTGATCTGTTTTTGAAAGTAGTTCATTAATCACACTCGGAGCCGACGCCGGATTCCGTTTTAATGAACTGCGCATTAACAATCTGCAAATACGTTTTTGATGAAGCTAATCATTCGGTTTCAATTAACGGCGTTCCTTCTTTGTTTGTCTTTCAGATATTTCCAGGATTGCGTACTACACGGGTGAGTCAATGGAAACGCTGTCTGAAACGCAGCTTCTTGTTTGCTTTCCCACACGAGTACAAATCAAACATTTACAGTGGTCTGATCGATACTTGTCACAAATTAGAATCAGAAAGAATCAGAATCGGAAAAGGTTTATTGCCAATGAACAGAATTCACAAACATAGGAACTTGCTTTGGTGCAACATAAAACAATGAATGAATTAATGAATTAAAATGTAATGGTAAGTGGATCGATGGTCTGATCCGCAACATTATTTCCTTTTACTTCTAAATATTCTGCCTGATTCTGTTTTTTAGATTTCTACAAACGTACGACTAATTTGCAAAGGTCTTTGTATTAATTAACAGTTCACGTGTCAGTTCAAAGTTTGCCTAGAGGAACGAGGACGAATGAGCCCCCAAAATATGAATATTTAAGTGTTAAATCTACTCAAACGCACTGCCTTCTGAATATATATAACCCAAATAGACATTATGAAGCACCCAAACATTTCTGGCACAGCATTTGGTCGTTACTAACGTTAAAACATAGAATATTTTCCCTTCTATCTTAAATGTTGACCCAGTACATATGTATGATGTCATCTTTTTGATCTAAATGTTATCTTAAAATCTAACATATTTGCTTTTGGATCAACATGACACAATATATTTTAAAAGGGTAAATTTTTGCATGAATAACAACAAAATAATAAATGTATTTGACTTTAAGCCTCAAGATTGTGCTCAACATGTGTGGATTCTCAAAGGATTTCTATGACTCATTTGTAAGGCCACTCAGTCAGCTCAAGAAGACCACCACTGTCTCATTACAAAGCTTTTGAGAAAGCAGTAGCTCAGTTGGTTGATTAGCTTGTCTCTCTCTCATGTGAAGCATAAACAGTTAAGTGCTCTTGGGAGATCGGCGTTTTCAGGAGGAGAAAGCACTAATTGCCCAATGCGGGTTTTAGTGCGAGTGTGAAAGACGATTCATCCGACAGATCTGAGCGAGTGGGCGCCGGGGAACTCACTGTATCGGCACAAAAACACGTGTTAATAAATGCACATTCCGGAGTACAACTGAAAACACAAAGAAGTAGAAAATCATTTTACATAGGGAAAAAGAACATTGAAAAATATCTTACTGTATGTTTCAATAATAGGATTCTGTTCAGTGTTCATATTTTAAGCATGTTGCGCGCTTTATGATTATTGTGAGAAAATCAAACCTTCTGAATGACAAAAATGTATTTAGAGTGACAAAAACGGCCAGATAAAGTCGTTAACATTTAGGTGTATTTTTAGGCTCGTAAAAAAAGCTAATTTTCTTTCTAAAATTGTCCGGATTGATTGTTTTATTTCATTTACAGTTACCGTTTTTTCTGGACTATAAGTTGCTCTGAAATATAATATAAAAAAAAAAAAGCATAATAGAGAAGAAGAACGTATAAGTCGTTCTGGAGTATAAGATGCACCCAGCCAAAACTATGAAAACAGGTGCAACTTATAGTCCAGAAAATACGGTATATTGTTATTTTGTATTATCGATTAACGGAGTAATATTTACATCCCGGGTTGACAAAAAAACTGAAATCTAAACTATGAACTGACAAATGACTGTAGTAAAAGAATGTATTTCAGAACATGTTTATTCAAATCTAAACTACACGGCACAGGTAGTTTTTTTGCAGAATATGACGGGATATTTTGTTTGTGGAGCAAATGACGGCGCCTCAAAAATTGTAGTCTTTGTTACTATTCAAATTGCAATTTCAATTTTGATTGCAGTTAATCTTGACTCCCTGGCCCTGGCTGAGGTCTTTTTTTGCAATGCACTCATTTCTTTGTCTTTTACTACTACTTTACTGACATAAACTGTACGTCCTTTGTGAGTTTATCCTTCACAGTGGCTTAATTATACTTGTCCAGAAGCCAAGAGTGGGTTAGAGGTAACGGGAGCCACATTGAAGTCATCCAAAATGATGTCCTCTCATTCTTGACAACATCCGGCCCGCTGACAAAAGGCTCTGAATAGTCCCCCCTCCACGCTCCCCCGTCGGCCCTCCCAACCCCCCTTCAACCCCCCGTCCCGCTGCATTTTCATAACAATGGAGGTGCAAATTATAAGAGCCACACGTGCACGTCCCAAACACAAAGCTCGGCCCAAGGTGACATTAAGGTTTTTGGGGTTTTGTGCCGAATGAAGAGATGGAGCCTCCTCGGTTCAGAATATAAGAATATATTCATACTGGGCAGTGTCAGTGTGATTTATCGTAGCTTACGTTTGGGTTGCATTCGTACGTACAGTGAGCATCTCTAGAGACTGAAAGTAGGTTTTCTGTGCCTCGGGGAAAAGAGGAAAAACGTGCAGAAGAAGCGAGTTCTGGGTTAATGTTGGAGAAATTCAAATGCATTTTCACTGTATAAAAACGACACAGTTTAAGTGTTCGACTGTATCACGTATGTTGGATAAACCCACTGATGAAAGTTTATCCTAAATGGGTTCTGTACATTCAGACACGTATAAGCGGTAATGGGGAAACAAGGAACAATTTAGGATGTTCTTTAATGATCTGTTCATAAATTACAATACCCTTTTCTTACTGGCATTTCAACATTGATTTTCAAAGTTCTTGATGATTACATTCACATATAACATAAAAAACATGTCTTAAAATCTATTGTAGTGTTGTCATGATAGTAACATTCCAAACTTGATACAAAGAATAAGCTCAATGTCGAAAACTATGACTTTGATTTTGTTTTGAAATTTTTTTTTTAAAAAAAATCGGTACTGTCTTTATGTCAACACGTCTCATTTTGTCATTTAATGTAATTATTTTAGTATTGATACCTATTTAGATGAGTTATTTAGTTTTAATACTGGTTTTAGTATTGATTAGTATCAGATTTTCATACTTTCAACAACGCATATCTCTTGTATCCTTAGCTGAGTTGATGCATTCAAAATGATCCAGTGGACTAGACTACATTACAGACAACTTAACATTATTCAGTAGTTATCAAATGCCAGATCGACTTGACATTTAAACATTTCACTTTCACCATTTCCCATTTTGCGTTCAAGCCAGCACTTCTTGTCACGTTTTTATCAGATGGCTTTTGAAGGATTTGGCATTGCACCTGGCTCGTCGGCGGTCGTATCAGCATTAGCCTGAGGTCGCCCTGATAAACAGCAGTCGGTGGGAGGAGATGTCCATTGAAAACGCCTGGAACAGGATTAGCATATTAATAGCATCTGGCTCCTCCTGCTCCTCCTGCTCCTCCTGCAGCCTCTCCACTTCCCTCTTGTCCCTCACTCAACTCTCTGTAGCGCCGCTCTGTCCTTGTCCTTTCACTCAAGCTCAAACAATTGTTGCTCCACTTCTCTCTTCACTCGTTTTTCATCTAACTCGATGCGGAAAAGGAGTTGACAACTTATCAGCCAACTTTATATCACTTGGAAAATAGTCTGTGCCTTGTATCCACCGGCTCTTTTACTTGACTTTGCAGCTTTTTTGGCAAACTGTCCTCTCTCTGTGTCGTCGAAATAGCTTGAACTTTCCCCTAAGCGACCGGCGCGATTTGCTTTCACTTCCAAGGCAACTGGGTAACTACGAGGCACTGGCATGGGGCAGAAACCAGACGCTTAAGCAACAAAGCAAGCAAGAAGTGACCAAGAATTGGACTCAAAAACGGGACGAAAAGTTTGATTTGAAGTAGAAAAGGTTCCCGGGCAAACCAGGGATCACACCAACTGCTGAACTTCACTGAACCACGGACACGGTTGAAGAAAACTGTTGCTGTCTTTGAACTTTTTGGCGGTTGGACTGTGTTTGGCAAAGCATGGACAAAGCTGTTGACAGAATCCGGAGGCAACAATTTATGCTTCGGAGACGGCGGTAGTTATTTGGGTTATGGGACGATTGTGCGAGGATCTCGGGTTCTGTTGTTTGTTGACGTAACCTTTTTTGGACGTCTTTGTTTGCGATGAGGGTTTGCGAAGCCACCAGTTGTCCGTCCGTCCTGGATCGAGACAGACCCAGAGGAAGGAGGATATGTGTTTCCATGGCGTCAGGTGGCTGCGGACGTTTCCTCATGTGCTGGGACCGAGGTATGAATGAAATCTTTTATAAGGGGAAAAATGCACAGGTTGGAGACGGTGACACCTGACTCCGCGGGAACAGGGCAGAGATGTCTGCGCTGCAAAAGTACGTCTGGTCACTTTTGTACCACGTGCAGTAGTTTTGATTGGTCTAACTCACAATTGTATCTTCATTTTTGTTATACTTGTCGAAACATATCCAATTTCCAATAATGGAAGAGGATTTTTTTGTCTATAAATGATCCCAGAAAGTTTCCTACAATGTTTTTTTCTGACCATAATACCTACTTATTCTGTTTCGCCATTTATGTGTTGCCTGTGGGATTTTGTTGAGAGTGCACATTTCAAACACCTCCAGGAGCTTTCACATTAGAGAGAAGACTGAAACATGAACCGCTGAACATTGACACAAATGCAAAGAGTGTCATGCGTTTGCAGAGATCTAAACTACAGAGCTACTTACTTTTATATAGAATAAGACAGGATAAGTTGCTGTTTGCAAAGGAAATGATGATAAATAAAGGCAGTTCTTGAGATTTTCCTATTTTGATCTGTTTGCGATTTATCTATTAGTAATACAGTTGAATTAAGAAGAATCGTTTCTCTTTTTTTAACCTTAACTATGATAACAATGCCATGATTGTAGTGTTTTACCCCTCTGGTCTTGGGTTTATTGGCCTCTTGCATTACACAGATTTTGTAGGTGTATTTTACAATTTATAAAAGAGCCAAATATACACATTTCATGAGTTAAATGTAGGTTGCTGTGTTGTAACTGTGAGCTAGAGGTGCTGTTGTAAGGATTCAAAGGATTCGCTATTGAACTAGAAGATTCCCAGTGAGTTTGGATCGTGCCCCGTCCTTACCATTGCAAATGTCTTTATTAAACAACAGTTGTTTCTGTCATGTGCTTGTTAAAACATTAACATATGAAAACAGGCACCACATTGTGTATCTGCAGTTGCAATTTCAGACATTCCTTGTTCATGGAATTAAATAGTTCTCCTCTGAAATGACTTAATAGCTCATAAAAGCAGCATTGGGTTCTGCAGTAGCTTTATTACAGTAAACAGATCCTCTCACAGCATAATAAAAACACAATGTGCTCCAGGAAATGTGTCAGTGTCCGCACTTGTAACGCAGGAGAGCCACTTCTCTGGGTCTCATTGTCCTCGAACACATCACACACTGAGCCTTGACCCACAGCACACTCCTCTGTGTTAAGTATCACATTGTTTCGCTGCATTTCATCTTTGCCGATTCACGTCATTTGAGCTCTGGAGATATTTCCTTTGAAAACCACCGTCATTGAATTATATTCTTGTGGGAAAGTGAAGGGGAATTGAATTAAAGAAATTGGTCTGATGCATTCTCTTCATACTATCGTTTTATCACTCTCATTACCATTTATATTGAATTTAACCAGACATTTTGGAAATAGTTGAAGTATTCAAAGTTACTTGCAAGCATACAGTTTCCACATTAAATTATATTTTTTGGCCCTTCCGCTTTATTACCTTGAACCACATGCTCACATCTCGCCACAGATCTGACATGTAACTTTGACTATTGGCTTTTAACTATAAAGAGAATATTCATGAATAAATTGTATTATTGCCATTGGATGTAATAATGCCTCTGTCTTTGTCATAAAAGGTATTTTCTTGTATGTTTTTAGAGTCTTTTGATGAATCGTTGCAGTGCTACCTGCTTGGCTCCGTGGAGATAAATATGTTTAATTCCATAGTGTGGAACATTCCAGGCAAAGCAATAACTTCTCCACGGTGACAAGCAGGTGGCCGACCATTCAGCAGAAAAAAGTACATATTACATCTTAAAAATGCCTAGTTTATTCCCCAAAACCCTAAAACATTTGAAAGGATTTTGTGCCATGGATCATTATTTGTGCCATGCTGGGTGTAATTTGCCGTTCTCATTTGTTTTCAGAATATGACCGACACTTAGCTGCAGCGGTGGCAGCAGGGAAGACCATGGCCACAGCCTACATGGAGCCCAACCTGAACCACGCCTTTCTGGGAGGAGCCAAGTCGCGCCTGAGCACCGGCGCGTCGGACCGGATCGTGGCTGCGTTGGCGCCCGGATCTGTGGACCGGGTCCTCAAAGTCTTCCACTACCACGAGACCAACACGGAGCACAGCTGCTGGTACTCCAACATCCGCTACGGAGACGCCACCGATGTCAGGGTGAGGACAAGTGCTTTAAATTCTAAGATTCTAATTACATTTTTATACCACAAACACACTTTTCTAACTAGTTGGGCTGGGCAATATTGAAAAAATGTACAGTATATCCCAATGTTTTGGTTAATATCCCGATAACGGTGGTCAGACAATAGTGTGTCAATACTACAAAAATGTGTTCAAACATGTCTTTAAATGCATTAGTTTAGTTTTAATTATTATAAAAACTTATCACGCTTATCTGCTATTTTGTAGACTTCTTTTACTATAAACGAGATTCTCGATATTCACATTTCGCATATGTTCAAAACAACATTCACACTATTATTCCTATATTATTCCTATAAGTTATCTGTCCTTTTCCCCTGTATCTATCTGCGTTGTAACACCAAAATTTCCCCATTTGTGGACATTAATGGCATATCTTATCTTATCTTCTTATCAAACTTTCCACATATTTCCCACCTCGAAAATGGATTGTAATTTTTAAGCCAAAATAAAAGTAGTTTGATTAATATTTCTACCTGGTCTTATACTAGTTCTGCTACAGATCGAGCCTTTTTTTTTTCCGATTTATATATATTTTTTAATTATTTTTTTATTTAGTTATGTGCTTTTTTCCAATATCAATACCTTCAAATGAATATCCAATATCGATACTAGTTTAGTATTGGTTAGCATCTGCGTATAGTGTTTTGGACAAACCTTCAGTGCTGTGTTGTGGACATAAATCGGTTTATTGTTTCATATCGGTTTCACATTTCTGTTTCGCAGCTCATTTTGTACTGACCTAACATTGTGTCTCGACTGCGATGAATCAATTCTGTCTCGTGACAACACCTTTAAATTACACACAAGTTTGTTCACAACATAAACTGTGCTTAAAAAGTGCTTTTAGAGTGGTTTACAATGTGCTGACTACCCAGATCTGTCACATATGAACCATACGTTTAAATCTATGTTTCTAATGCTCTCGGAATAGCCATGAACCATTACTTTAGTTTGTTCCGTTATAAAATCAATGGTAAAACAAAGTGTTATCGAATTATCATGAAAACCCTGACCCTTTTTTGATACCAACATGGGCAAAAACCATTTCAACAACAAAGGAGAATGGCCATCAGTCACGGCCATCTGGGACAAGTCGACAGCAGAGGCCAAAGAGACCTCAAAACCAAATTATGTCAAGTAACCAAGTTTCTGCTTTTGACCCCTTTCAGAAAGACCACTCGTCCACCCATTCTCCACAGCTGCCTGTTCACGATAGAAATAACTGAACAAACGGGCGCTCGGCAACAAAAGAATGAACAATTAAATCAAACATTTTATTGTTCAATTTGATTTCATTTCATGTACCGTACTGTATTTTCTGGACTATAAGTCGCACCGGAATATAAGTTTTACCAGCCAACAAATTCATAACAGAGAAGAAAAAAAGCATTTATAAGTCGCACTGGAGTATGAAATGTTGTTGCAAGTGTGAAAATAACAAATAATATCACATTTAAGTCGCTCCGAAGTATAAGTATATAAGTATAAGTCGCACCCCGGGCCAAAACGATGAAAAAAGTGCGACTTATAGTCCGGAAAATACGGTAGTTCCTCTCAAACGAAGTATGAAAGTAGTTGGTTTTCCGAGTCTAGACTACATCACGGCTAAAGAAGTCGTGACGCAAACGGACAAGGACAGAAACGTGAATAAATTTCTCTCTGAATGAATCATAACTGAAGAGGAAACACGGCCCTACCATTGTTTGTTGACAGTCAGACTCCATGCTACGTTTCAGGACTCTGCGGATGTTTATTACGTCCTATAATAAGCGTGGTTTTCCTGTACAGTCGGGCCGTGCACCGTGTAGCACGGGCCGTTATCCCTTCTACAAGATTAACTTTAATACTGTGCAATGACATAAAGTGACTCCTACCGCTACAGCATAAATCAGCTTTTAGTGTTGGAAGCCCTGAGCACACGGATCTCCCTCTCCAAGTGGTTCAAAAGGTGTTTGGGTTTGTTTTTTTCTGCTCGTCCTTCACTCAAGGTCCGAATGTCTTCGCTCATGAAGGACACTGTAAATTAAACATGTTTTTCTTCTAAATGCACGTATGCTGGGGCCAGTGCGTTGTCCGCCTGCACCGCCTTAGTCCTCTGAAAGCTTTTAGGTGACGTCCCAAGACTCTCGAAATGTGCTCAAACTTTCAACACTCTCGCTCTTTCCCTCTTCCAATCTTTCTCTTCCTTTCTGTCTCCTCTTTTTTTGTCCTTCTCTACCCCTTTCTCTCCCTCTCTCTTTCTTTTTCCTTTCTTTCCCTCTCTTTTTCTCCTTCCCCCTTTCTCTCACTCTCTCATTTACTTCTCCTCTCGCTTTCTCTTTCTCTATCGCTTTTTCTCTGTTCTTTTCCCCCCTTCTCTCTCTACTTCCTTTCTCTATCTCTCTCCCCCTTTTCTCTCTCCCTTCCTGCCTCTCTCTCACCTCTTCTTTTCATCCCTCTTCCTCTGTATGTAGGTCAGAGCCACTCGACTTGGGCACTGGACATGTCTGTGTATGTGTGTCTATTGTGTGTGTATGTGTGTCCGGTGTGTATGTGTGTCTGGTGTGTGTGTATGTGAGTTTGGGGTGTATGTGTGTCTGGTGTGTGTTTTGTATGTGTGTGTGCGATGTCTGTCATGTTGTTTGGGTTGAACGTCAATCGCTGGAGGTCAAACACTCGCTCGCTGACACCGCCGCTGTTGACCACATGCAAAATGTTACCAAGATTTGTTGCCACTGGTAGATTCTGTGTTTTTAATGCACAAAATGTGGGTTTTAACTCCGACTAATTCCAATACAATATTTACTCATTACATTTTCAAGTCTTGTCATCCCTGCTACAGTATACCAACCTTTTTAGGATATGAGTTTTGACCCTTTTGAAATACTGTAGTTTGGTTGTTAAGTTTTGAATTACTAGTGGATTTTTATACACATTTTGAACCAGAAATATTATCTAATACTTAATTATCAGGATTTGACTGGCCATGTTAATGTACCCTCTGTTAAATTTCTCCTCTAAAGACAAGTGAAGATGTTGAATCATTACGTATTTTATTTTTCTCCAACTTAAAGGTTGAATGGACGATTTTTTTGGCACAAATCTAAATCTTATTTCCTCGTGGCGTGGACTTCCGATTCGTCCTGCCACGTATCAATCATAAAACGCACGTACCGCTTACCTGCAGCCGCGTGCGGCTCATCCCACATTTCCGCGTGTCTAAGCGCATTGAGCTATCATAATATAGTTCCCCTCAGTGTACGGGGCAAAATGAAGACGGAGAAAGACTGTTCGAGTTGACTCAGAAGTAGACTGAAATCTACGGGAGACGAGAGATGCGATGTGATCCGTCGCGCTAATAAACAAACGCACATGTGTGTTGTATCAGTCCGCACGGGGGAGTGCGCATGCACACTTCCTTCTGCGTTCTCAAATCGCCGAAAAATCGTCCATTGCGCCGTTAACTGAGCTCTCAACAATAAAAAAAAACAACTATAAACTCTCAAATAATCTTCTCACTAAAGTCGATTTCATTTTCTGTCTTTAGGGAATCATCCAGAAGATCCTTGACATCTACAAAGTGCGCTGGACGTCGTGTTTCGGCCTGCGCCTCAGTAACACCTCCTCCAGGGACCAAGTGCACTGGCTGCACCCGGACCTGGGCGTGTCACATGTGAGGGAGAAGTACGAACAGGCCCGCCAAAACGAGGAGTGGAGGTAACCAATTAAGTCATCATCTCAGTTCCTATGAATATATCTGATCTCTTACCAAGACAAAAGATTATAGCAGTAATAGTTACAAACACAATTTTACAACATCATCTAGATTAAATACTAGCAAAAGCAAAGATTGAAGTGAAACAAATTTGGACTGAATACTGACATTAAAGGTGCATGTTGTAACTTTTCATGCTTGTGTTGCTATTGGTTGTCCTGGAATGTAACCAACGATTATTTTGCCAGTCGATTAGTTTAGCTATTATTCTTTTGATTAATTGGCCTGTTGAATTAGTTAGTAAATAGTTTGGATCGTGAAAGGCCTGTGTAGTTGGCTTTTTTCCACTGTATTTGACCCAGATGAAGTTAAAGTTATGACGCATACGTTTAGTTATTGCTTGGTTTATTTCATATACCTTGTCTTGTGTAGAAAACACATTGACAAACAAGTGCAAAAAGCTCAAAGTGCTCAGTAAAACATTAAAACTAACAGCATAAACAATGGATATAAGTTACAAAATGCTAAAAGTACCATAAAACATTTTGATGCAGTGAAATAAGCAAGCTAAAAAACATTAATTGCTAAAAAAGTAGTAAAATGTTAATTGTATGCACTACCTTGATGGTGTTTTATCAGAAACACCAAATTTATGTTTATGTTGTCATTTTGGTGTAATTCCTGCTTTCTCCTAATTTATAAAACCTCTTCTCACAGCATATGGCATGTTTTAGAGGCTAATGATTATTTGATTATTAAACAAGTTGCGATTCATCAGTGAACTTGTTTCAGCCCTACTGGAATCGTCCACATGTGCTTTATATTTGCTGTATTTGACCTACTTTGATTTAAGTCTCATTTCATATAATCTCCTGTATTTAATATAATCTCCTGCATTGTAACACTGTGCCGTCCTGTGCAACAAGTGATCGTTCAGTATTCCGGTAAATTGATTTGGAGCCACTGCTTTACTAAACTCGTGCAGTCTGCCCCATTGTCCTGCAAAGTATCTGCAGTGATAAACTGTTGAAGGCTTCATGAGAAATGCCCCACTCTTTATCATATGTAGATAAGGGGCCGTGTGTGTGGCTTGTGAGCAGTGCAGTTAATATGTAAATCAAGTGTTGTATATTACATTTATTGTGGTGGTTTGGCACTAATGCTATTCAAGGGTCGAGCTCCTTAGCTCTGAGAACATAAACGCAAAGACAACCAGATGCCTGCTTTGTCTGATAAAGTCAACAACTCCTGTTCTCCCTGTCTAGCACTTTTTTTTTTCTTTTTTTTTTAATTTTCCATCTGTTTTGTTTATTGCTAACCAGAAAAGACTATTATTGTGAAATAGGGTAAAAGTTAGTTGTTGACTTTAACAAATGTGCATGGACAGAAGCAGCTGTTGTAGAAGTAGATATGGGTTTTTTCATGGCAGAAACCGATGGCAGTTCATTCATTCTGCTGATACTTTTGGGCCCTGTTTTACCACAATCCTATGAGAAAGCAATGTCACCTTTTATGCAGTTTCCTACTTATTTTTGGTCTTGTTGTCAATTTTAATCATTGGTTTAAGGAATAAAGCAAATATTATAGAAGCTATCACTTGAAACATCCCAAAAACACTTCTCTCCTGAGCCATTTTAAGAACAGTTTAGAGGGGGCTCTTGAATTTTCACATGTAAAAAATACTCAACTGCTTAATTGTCCCGTTTTACTTGAATTCCACCTAATATGATTTAAACCTTCGTAATAAAGCTTAAATCATGGTGGATATCTTCACTCTCACTGCCTCTCACTTATAAATCCCTCTTTTTTTTCAATTTCAGGTATGAACTGAGGATCCGGTATCTTCCGAAGGGCTTTATCCAACAGTTTACAGAAGACAAACCAACACTGAACTACTTCTACCATCAGGTACAGCACACTCACACTCACACTCACACATGCACAAAGGGACCAGACGCTCGCAACACTTCTCCATATTTCATCTTGAGCCTGGAGCCAAAGCTAAAACACATGTCATTGCTCGAAGACCGAGTTGTTTTCGAGGTATTCTGGGTCAGAGAGGCTCCGTCCGTGTGTATTAATAACACAGAACTTTCCCATTTGTTGAACTTAATCTTTTATTTTGTGCTTCTGTGTTTTTAGGTGAAGTACGACTACATGACAGAGATGGGAGACAAGGTGGAACAGGATGTAGCACTCAAACTCGGCTGCTTAGAAATCAGGTGACAACTACTACTACTTTTATATTGGATTTTTGTGGTTACATGTTTTTGCTTTTGACTCACCCAAACTTGGAGAAATCCTTTACTTTACCCTCAATGATGCGTTTGTGCAATCTTACAAGCTCCGTGTTGTTTGTTGCATGAGTGTAAATATATATTTGGATCCATTCCCTGAATTTTATGTACATTTCAGGAGGTTCTTCAAAGAAATGAGAGGGAACGCTTTGGACAAGAAATCCAACTATGAACTCCTGGAGTGAGTATTGACTTATTCACCGCATACTGTTTATTTCCCAACTTTTGCCTGTTTACTGTTTTTCTAGCTCAGCTCTTGTCTAATTGTTACTTTATACATCACTCGGAAGAATGGGAAGATCAAGAAGTTTGTGTGAAAGTTATGTCCACATCAGTTTGCGAATTGCTGAAGAAGGAACATGATTTGTTGTGGCCCTTGACGAGAGGAATTTGAAAGGAAGTCGGTCTAAAATATCTTTATCTTTTATCCGGATTGTAGTTTTTAATTATATCTCACTACAAAGCAAGACCTTGATGACGCACAAAGCCATAACCGTGACCTTTCGGAGCTGATTGGGGCTCGTGATTCCTTTTGAAATTTGGCTTCACAGAAAAGATGTTTGGCTAAGCATTTACCCAGGTCACTGATGTATTGGCAGCTCGGCCTGTGTTATCCCCTCGTTAGTTCTGATTTGATCCGCTATCGGTTTCCAGCCCGTGACAGCACAGAGCCGCTCTTAACAAGGCTCGGCTCCGACGCTGCCGGGTTTTTAATGAGCATCTCAAATTTGAAGGTCTCTTTTCTCTGCGTCCATCAGCCTAATGAGTTTTCCAATTAACCGAAAGCGTGCGCCGATGTCTCCATTGTTCCTGTCCTTCTGATTCATTTCTCCTGTGTTTTTTCCTGTCATTGTCTCGCCGGCCTCTTCTTTCCTCTGATTGGAAAACGGTGTTGAGTCATGCATATTTTACACAGAGAAGAGAGGGATTCGCCTTTGGGAGTGTGAAACCGAGAGCCAACGGGGGCAAATGGGACGTGTTGCTTTCATGGCAGCGATGTCTGGCACCCTTTAATCCAAAAAGGGGTCACACAAAAAAGGCTGTTGCTGTGGATCTTTCTAGCAAAATACTCTGAAGTCTATCCATCAACAGATAAACAAAAATGTTTCTGGTTGTCAATTGTGGTATTCATGTATACATTTGTGATATAATTTGTGTCAAAGCTTTTTTTTATTTAACATTGTGTCAAGTGAGGCAAAAATGTTGGGTTACCATTAGCTATGCACCGATACTGATTTTATAACATTTTACTTTTTACAATTAGTTACAAAGGCAGTATCATATTTTCCTCCACAAACAACAAAATATCCCGTCTTATTTTGCACAAAAACTGCAAAACCTGTAGTTTAGATCTGTTCACATATTTTCTGAAACACATGTGGTTCTTTCATATTCATTCAGATTTTTGTCCATTCTCCTGGACGTGTTTAAAATGTGAATTTTGGACAGAATCTTATTGTTAAAACATGAATCGCAAATAAAAAATGTACCGCAATTTTATATTTTTTTTTACAAAATCATGCAGCCTTAGTACTTGGCTTCACGATTGCAAGCACCACATTAATCCAAATTAATTCTCCCAGTCCTTTGTTTATGTATTTTGTTCCTTTGTAGTGTTTCTTATAGTTTAGTTTACCTAAATCTGAATCAGCCTAAACTAATTGTATGGTATTCCTTAATCTTCAACTAGAGTGAAGTGTTTTTCTCACAAACCTTTCATAAAGACCTTCAGTTTTCCCCGGGTGAGGTGACATAACCTCTTTCTTGTTGCTATCGCTCCCCTGGCTCCTCAACTTTCCCACTGAGTATTTTGAGTCATCAGAGCACTTCCTGTTTGGCTCATCTCTGTGTCTGCACTCTCTCTTTTGAACTCCCGCTGCTCGCTCTCTCTGCAGCTGAGTCTTCAGGGGAAACATGAGTGACGCTTTACTCTCTACTTAGTCAGAGCTTTTTGTTACAAGTCTTTCTTATAAACGGCCTTTATTTCTGCCTGACTGAACCGTTAAAATGCCCATGCTCAGTACATGTGGAGAAAAACAACGAGATAAATACGTAATTACTTGTGAATTAACATTCCTTTGTGTAATTACAGCAATAAACGCGCCGCTCTTCCCTTGTGTTTTTCTCGTTTCAGGAAAGACGTTGGTTTGAGGCGATTTTTCCCAAAAGAGCTGCTGGATTCAGTCAAGGTGAGGACAATAAAGTTCATAGGAAACTTGTAAAAAATAAAAAAGTTACTGCGGTGCAATAAACTTATTTTTGTTGGATACAACATTAATTGCAAATGTACTGTACTATCCGAACACTTTTGATGTTGATTAACTTCTCCCAGGGGTTTGAGTACGGTGTTTTCAAGGCTATATACTCAACACGGATGATTGTATTAAAAAAAATAAAAAGTACTGTTTTATATATACTCTTTTTATATACTTTCTCTTTTACCATTTTTGATAAAGCTCAGGATCATTCTAAAACTGTTCAGGAAATGTCTAATTTAGTCCTATTTATGCACTTTTGTTTGTATTGATAGTTTAGTTTCGATACTTTTGACAACTCTAGTTTTTTACTGTCCAGAAAATGCAGAGAGAACATGTCTAGATCCCTTGCGAGTAAGTTATAGTCCATTCAATGACCGCGACATAAGGGGTTCGGGATTAAATGGAACTGTTAGGATCTTTATATAAAACAATCAGGTGTGAACGTCGTGACTTCTACCTTTGCTCGAGCAGTAGCCGTTTGCATGTGCTGCCCGGGGCCCCCTGCATAATGACTGAGCGGTGTGTGTGTGTGTGTGTGTCAGTGATAAATTTATGGCACGTGTTTACGGGGCCGGTCTGTATTGGAGCAGGTTCGATGAAGAGAAAGACCCAGTGACCCGCAAAGCTCTGTGCACCGGCGGGCGTGCAGACAGCTGCTCGGCACAGGGAGACAGAACGGGCCCGTGAATATGGGTGCAACCTCGGGGTCATGCCTAAACCCACTTTCTTTACAAGCACAATGAGGAGGGAGGGAGGGGAGGAGGGAGGGGGGAGGAGGCGCACACGTCCCACACAGCGAGCCCCTCTCTGTCCGTCATGTCTCGCTGACGGCAAACATGTCAGCTGCCCACGGGTTTCGTTGGATCGCTTAAACGGGCCAGTACGGTTCACTTAACAGAGACTTTTTTTCCTTGCTTTTTTTCAAGTAGTTGGTGATGATATGTTGACCGGGGAAGTGCACCTTTAATATCACCGCAGTGTGGGTTCCTAACGCAGACTAGGTTCCTACACACTGAAGGGTCCTGTCTAGAGAGTACATAACGTTGGTTAAAAGCTGTTTGGTGTCGGGGGCTGAGAGAGAGCACATCTGGTGTTTCTGTGGCACTAAAACTCCAATTTGTGTCAGAGAGAGAGGGAGAGGGAGAGACGTACAAGGTAGAGAGGGGGGAGGAAGAGAGAGTGAGAGAAAGAATGAAAGGAGGTAAGGCTAGGGAGAGTGTCACAGTAAAGGGATAGAGAGACTGAGGCCACAGCTGTCATCTACATCATGTGGCCCTGGACGCTTAAAGTGAGGGGTAGTCATTTAATGGAATTATTCTCAGTCAATGGACTTCTCCCTCACACACACACACACACACACACACACACGCTTACACACACACACACACTCACACACGTGCACATGGTGGACATCGGGACTCACAGGAGCAGATGGCTGAAGTATAAACTGTGACCGATGTTAGAGCCAGTCTAATAAAGGCCCAGAGTCTGTTCATTCATATTGACGAGCTGCACCCCAAAGGTTTAGGGAAATTGACCTTTGACATGTCGCTAATCATAGTTTGATTAATCTTAAGGCCTGTCAGTTATTCTCTGGCGTCACACAGATTGGGGCGGTGCTCGATGTTTTGCAAGGTGGATATTCAAATTTGAAGAGAAAAACAGGTGTTGAAATTGGCTCCATCACTAACGATTGTTTTGGCAAATAATTATTGTACATTGAGATTTTTTGAATACATTATCAACCAATTAAAGGTTTAGGTATGTTGACTGAAGGCTTCTAGATAGAGAGAGAATATTTGCAAGTATACATTTTTTTTGTGTCTTTCAGAGTCTGTATAGTTCAGATTACAGTTATCAAACTATGATTACAATTAGTTTTTTAGAGTCGACTAGTCACAATTAGTCGTTGCAGCTCTGGTTGAAATAAGTTTAAGTTTGTTTGTATAAAGATGGGTTTTGTTTTTAGATCTTTTTTGGTCCGTAAACATTTCTGTATGACGGAACGAAATAATAATAATAATAAATATAGTCGCAAGCGGCAATGATCGGCCCTCGCCACGCCGTCGCCGCCACGCCGCAATTGTCCTTTTATTACGCCTACTGCTGAATCTGTGACGCCGTCACATCTTCTCCCCTTTGTTTTACCATCAAAAAGCAATTTTATTTTGAATTCTTGGCAAAATGTGCGGCTTTGCCGCAGAGAGACCGTGACTCTTTGAATAAAAATGTGGATAACTTTTGATGGTCCACCCCTGAAGATGAGTCTCACCAAATTTCAGGTTAATAGGGCTAACGCCCTGGGAGGGGTTTGTGAAAGTCTAAAGTGTAAACATGTTCTGGCGATTTCCCCATTGGAATAACATGGGAGGTTTTGGTCATCGCTACGGCAAAGCCGTAACAATTATGACATGGGTTTCATTGACTTTTTTGATGGGGATGCCAAAATTGAGTTGTGTGTCAAATTTCATATAATTTCGCAAAACTAAACATTTAACCTCCATATAAAATCTGTAGGGGGCGCTGTGGCGCCAAATGAATTTATTTCACTTCAAGTAGGTTTAGGGCAAAGAGTTTAACAACTGATTCTAATTTGACGCAATTCAGACTTAATCTGCGCAAACGGCAGAAATGTTAAATTTGTGAGATTTCTGAAATTCTAGCTACAGTTTGCGGCTTCGCCGCACAGAGACCGTGACAGGTATAAATGTAATTTGAATAACTTTTGATGTCCCACTCATCAGTAGCATTTTCACCAAATTTCAGCTTTTTAGGGCCAACGCCCTGGGAGGAGTTCGTAAAAGTACGACGTTTGGAAAAACTCCCGAGTCATGCTTAGCCATTTTTGAAGCAATATGGCCGACATTTGGTTGGGCGGACGGCGTTGCCGTAATAATATTTTTTACTTCTCTTGTCACCATCTACCTCTGCGCCAAATTTCATGATTCTACGATCGTTAATTTTGAGTGGGCTCCGCCCACTTTGTGTTTTTGGCCCTCTATACAGTAATAATGTTCAATTTGTAAAGTGCTCGTTTAGTGCGCACTTTAGCACGGGCTTCGCCCGTTTACAACGGTAATGTTCCATTTTCCTACTACTAATTAGTATGCACGGGGCGTGCATGAGTGGAGGAGTGCGTTAGTGAGTGTTTGGAAGTGGGCGAGCGCTTCGCGCTCGATTTCGTGCGCACTGCGTGCGCACTTTCGCAGCCGTGCTTCGCACGGCCTTACGGGACTAATAGGCCTCTCGCCAGCTTGTGGCGCTCGGGCCTAATAATAACTTTTATTTATATAGCGCTTTTCAGTGACCCAAAGACGCTGAAATAGAAGCGCTGATGTGAGTGACGAGGCATTTGAGTATGAATAACAAATATCTACACATAATGTGCATAAACAAATTAATTTAAAAAAAACGTAATAAAGCCACAGCGACGTGACATAACTGACTGGTTTGTCTGGCTGGTCCGTGGCCTCTTGTTGTACTTCCGGCTCCTCAGGATGGGTGGGCACCTCTGTGTTTTCCTACAGCTTTGAGAGAGTGTTTGTTTGTGCGCGTCGATGTTGAGGAATCTCAAAACTGCCGGAATGGCTTTAGATGAGAGCACATATTTGGCGTAATAATCTGGAATCAGGAAATGACGACCGAACGCAGATAACGGACAAGAGTGGCGTTGTCCGTGTGCTGACTCTCCACAAGCCAATTTTATTTACTCTATTAAAACTATTTGAGTATCCAGGGAGCGATAAACATAAACAATATAGAAATGATCTAGAGAGCTATTGCAGAAATGATCTCGAAGAGCTATTGCAGTTTTACAGAACAGTTGTGCTTTTTTGGGCCAGGCCTAAACTCAGTGTGTTGTGTCTGACTTAAAACCAATGCATGCTGGGAAAATTACATAAAAACAGCTTCGGAAAACTATACCTTTTTATTATTGATAAGTGAAAAAGGATGAATATATCAATAGATCTGTTTTAGACTTCTGCTTTGACGCTTTAGATGTGTCAAACTTATTTTTTTGTCAATAAATCCGCCGCTGTGAACTGTGAAAAGGCCCGTTTACTTTGGTCACGTGACCCGGGTGCCCTGTACTACTGTAAATCTGTGTTTTTAAGCCCGGACTGCTCTGCTCTTAATCGGCTCTAATCTTAATCTATATAAAGAAGAACTATTTATAGTTTAGGGGCATCTGTACAATGTACCAATAAACTATACGCTTGGATGGACAAATCTCTTTTTGACAATTTATAGTAAAAAAAATGACAAAAAGAACTGATTAAAAATGAAAAGTTATGTTGTAAAAAATTTTACAACAGAATTTATCATGCTTCCGTTATCATTTCCATTTCATTACCCAAATAGTGATTCAAATCAAATCAAATCAAATCAATTTATTTTTGTAAGGCCCAAAATCACAACAACAGTTGCCTCTGAGGGCCACAGGGAGAAATGAATCAACAATGTCTGTGGTGGCGATGGAGTCAGACAATGTCTGTGGTGGCGATGAAGTCAGACAATGTCTGTGGTGGCGAGGGACGATGTCCCAGGGTCCTCTGTCCTTAGACTCTCCTTCTCGGCCAGGAAAAACTACAAAAAAAACCTCTTTGGGAAAAAAGCGTAGAAACCTGGAGGAGTTCCAGTGAAGGAGAGATCCGACTCTCACAGACGGACAGACGGACACAAGGAGACTGGAGCTGGACCCACTCTTCAGGCAGAAGAGGGACCGTCTGAGTCGAGCTGGACCCACTCTTCAGGCAGAAGAGGGACCGTCTGAGGCGAGCTGGACCCACTCTTCAGGCAGATGAGGGACCGTCTGAGTCGAGCTGGACCCACTCTTCAGGCAGAAGAGGGACCGTCGGAGGCGAGCTGGACCCACTCTTCAGGCAGAAGAGGGACCGTCGGAGGCGAGCTGGACCCACTCTTCAGGCAGATGAGGGACCGACTGAGGCGAACTGGAGCCACTCTTCAGGCAGATGAGGGACCGTCCACACAGGGCAGGGACCACTTCACCAGGGGAGGGGCATCTGGGTCAACTATTACATCTAACTCAACGTGTACTCCAACTTTGTCACTCTGTTGGCTCATACAGCGTTTTTACTGTTACTGTTACTATTAATATCGTACTGTTTTAATCTCACGTATATCTTTAGTATTGAGAGCAGTGCTTGTTGATCATCTGTTGTGTTTACTACTCAATCTGTGACACAATAGACCGAAAAGCTGCACGAGGTTGACAAATGTGATTGCAATTCCAAATGAAAACACTTCGTGTGAATGTGTTATGTAGTTACAAATGGAGCCAAAGTGCGAGGTTTAATTGAGTCTTTGTTGTGTATTGATCTGAACTCGAGTCGCCCCTGAAATTAAATGGTTGATTTGATTGTAACCGGAGTGGACTATTCGTCAATCAATGCGTATGTGGCACGTTTTACCACCTCCCTTGTTAACGTTTGACTTTGTGTTTTTTCTCTTCCGCAGGCCAAAACGCTTCGGAAGTTGATCCAGCAGACGTTCAAACAAGTGGCCAACCTCAACGACGAGCAGTGCATCATGAAGTTTTTGGAGATCCTGGCTCCAGTTTACCGCTATGACAAGGAGTGCTTTAAATGTGCCCTGGGGGTAAGGGCTTGTCCCATGTGTTTTATGAACCGACTGCAGTGTTGTGGAAGTATGAGACTGCCCTCTTTTGGAACTAGCGTGTTACTACAAGTTTAACTGGATCAGGCGTGTCCAAATATGATGATAACGGGCCATAGGCTTGTGGAAAATACAGTGAATCTTTCAAATTGCTGCATTTAGATTAGACTATTCCACCAGATATTTATTTAGGCTCTGAACTTTGAGGAGACGCACTAAAATGCTGGATATTATGGTATATAATATCATTTAAACTTGCTGTAAATAAGTTCTGCTTACGATAATTTGGGCCACTTCATCAGGAAGTCTGAGGGCCAAGAAAAATTGGTCTGAGGGCTTCATTTGTTAGTACAGCATAGGTTGGACTTGCCTGAGCTAGATACTATAATGTAGTACACTTTAATGTAGTGTTATGTAAACTATAATTCATGCTTTTGAATAGGGCTGCAATCAATTATTGTTATGCAAATCAACAATTGAAATGATCACAATCGTATCTGGACTATACGACTCAAAAAACGCATACAGAAATACTCAAAATAATATATAATAGTATAAACATTTTCGGAATTTGATCAATAAAATCACTGCATCTGTACATATTCTCCGTATATTCTTTCAGTCGCATATGAACCGCCTCAATGTGCTTGTGAAATAATTGTCTGACTTGTCGACCACTAAAATAATGGTTAGTTTCTTCCCTACGTTTGGGTTTGAATGTTTTCCTCTTGTGAACAGTCTAGCTGGGTGATCCAGGTGGAGCTGGCTATTGGGCCAGAGGAAGGGATCAGCTACCTCACTGATAAGGGCTCCACGGTGAGTACATCTGCTTACATTCTGATTTACTAATTGCAGTAGGGACTATTGAGGCCGGGCGATATTGACAAAATGAAATTATCAATGTTTTCTGAGCATGCCGATAATGATAGTCAGACAATATGAAACAAAGACATCTTTAAATGTTTTAGTTGAGGTTTAAATGATGTGAAAAATGTATCACAAAATTGCTTATTAAATTTGTATTTATATATTTGTAATCAGCTCTTTTTGTAGCATTTTTTTTTTTTTTTACAATAAACAATATTACGCAATATTCAAATTTTGCATATCTTCAAAACAACATTCATAACATCACAGAAATTTCAATATATTGCCCACTTCTGTTATTGATATGATCCCAAAAATAGTTATTGAATATGTGTTTTGGATCTTTTTGAAGTCTTTAACCTTAAAAACCTCTCTCTTACCCGTCCAGCCGACCCATCTCGCCAACTTCACCCAGGTGCAGTCGATCCAGTACTCGTGTATGGAGGAGAAGGAGCGCAAAGGCATGCTCCAGCTCAATGTGGCCGGAGCCGCAGAGGTATCATCGTTTACTCCCTTCATTTTGTCCCTTTAATAATCATAAATAGTAATAATCTGTTTCTGGACACAGTCAGTTGTGTTATTTATAAATGTGTCGTGCATGCATTTTAAAAAGATCTATTGTTGGTGGCGTTGGCGATGTGAGGAAAAGGCTTTGTCAATATTTTTTCCCTCCCATTGATCGATCGCCATTTTTATTTGATTTAGTCTTACTGTAAACAAATACTTTCAATATAAATTCCTTGAACGTAACTGTACAAGCCTTTTTCCATGAATTGCCATTTGGAGAAATAAATATGACTTTTTATGGTAAAAATCTGAAGGTTGACTTTAAAACATTTGATTAAAATGACTCAAGTTTATCTTTGATGATTAAAAGTGACTGAATCTTGATTTAAATTTGAATAATTGCACAGCCTTGGGTGGCGTAGACCTTTTGTTTCCCACATTCACACAATTTACACACATTGCAAAAAGTTGAATACATAATTTGGGTCTAGTCATCTTAAATATTCTCCGTGCAATGCTATTTTAATCCATTTAACTGATTGTGAGGCACTTTGTACTACATTGTTTTGAATCAAATCGTGCTGTACAAATGCACGTTGCTTGCTTTGCTTGTCAGTGTTTTAAGCTTGTTGATTCATCAAACATTACAACCTCAGCTCCTTTCACTTTGCCATCCTGCAGCCAGTAGGTAAACACGCGTGGATTCCTCACATTAGTGCGAGTCTCCGTCACCTCTTTGCCACTCCGTCAGATTCAATAAAGCTTTGGTCTGACTTTGGCGCACACGCACGGCGTCGTTTCCCTCGGCTTTTGTCCGAGAGCTGTTCTTCCGCATAACAATCGTCGTGTTTTGTGGATGTCCGCAGCCGCTCACGGTGACCACAGCCTCCCTGACCACGGCGGAAAACCTGGCGGATCTGATCGACGGTTACTGCCGACTCGTGTCCATGGAAACGCATTCCTTTATCGTCCAAGTTCAAAAAGGTATAGCATCTACAGTGTTTCTCATGAGATGCATCTGAAAACATGTGCATCAAATATTGAAAGCAAATCAAAGGGAAATCCGAGTCATTTACCAGTGAAAATTATATTATAGGGACTTTTAACCACATTATAATTGTTAAGGCTGGTCATTAAACCACTGGAAGTTGTGTTTGGAGTGATTCATGCATATTTGAGTTGTCTTTATTCTCCTGTGGACAGACCAGGTCATCAGCGCTCCCCATGTCACACCCACTGCTCTTCATTTACATTGTCCTGCTTATTCTTTTCTTCGACACGTTTGACGCAATTTCAAAAACAAACGTGAACTGCAGCGCTTCAAATTCGATGTAATGTAAAAAGGCAATGTTTTGCGACATCAAACTTGTTTTTCAAGTGGTTTCCGATCATTATTGTAATTTAAGATGTCCAAATTACAACATAATGATCCACGGGTGCCGTATCTTAGAACTATATAGAAGCCAAAAGCACGATATGTCTTCTTTTATTTTAAATCCAGGCAATTATTCAACGTACATTTATTTTGGTACTTTTGCATTATTTTATCTTTTTTATCTATCTTTTTTATTATTATTACGATATGATTAGATAGATTAGATGTCCAGATTCAGGGTTAAATGTTGATGGTGAGAAGTGGATTTCAACAGGCAAAGCAAACTCAATCTGTATTTAGCACAATTTGTACACGTGATGCAAAGGTCTTCTAAAATACATTTACTTTACCATACAAATGCATAATACCACAGTAGTACAATCACAAAACAAACAGAAAAATATACATCACTTGACATTTTAAAGTGGAAAAATAAGGTGCATTATTTATTATAACTAGATATTTGTAGATTCATATAGTCATTGGTTTTCTATTGGTGTTAAGACTTCTTTTAGGGATATCACTGTTTTTTTCACTAGGACTTTGGAAAATGTACTCATTGTGTGTATATTTGTGTCCTCCAGAGGGAGAAAGAGCTCTACCGTCCCTTCCCAAGTGAGTACACCGCATACATTTTGCACGGTACTTATTCCTACAACACAAGCCACATTATACGTGTACGATTTCTAAACATTCCCGTGAAATAAATACGTTATTTAAATGAAGCGTCCTAGCATTACTTCTACGTCCTTTTCAACCCAAATGGCTCACGCCGCCTCCGCTTGTGGTCAAATAAGGAGATAAGTTTAGGAGCCAAATATTTTCCACTTTGGGTTGGTTTAAACACTCGCAGTCTCCTCCTCCTCTCCGCTGCAGTGTGTGTTTTCTCTCTCTTGTCTCTCTCTGTGGATGTAAAGAAAGAGTGGAGCAGCGCTGACACGAGGAGAAACTACGGAAACACTAGAAAGACAATTAACTTTCCCGTTTTTGGACTCTGATCAATTGGAAAGTGTACGTTTTTTGGCTTGGTTTTTACTAGATGTTTGTATTGTAGGCTGTCCAATAATGAGAAAAAGTTGGAAGCGGTCAGAAGTGGAGTGAGAGCCATTTCAGTTTCGGGTAAGTTGCGTTTCAAATTGAATCTCTTGTTAAATAAGGAGACGGTTTTGGTTTTGTTTTCCTAGGTCTGTCTTTCCACTTGCCCGACATGTGTTTCCTCTCATTGTCCGGGACGCCCTCCTCGGTGTCCCAGCTGCTGTTTTTGTTTACTTCCTCACCTCCTCTATCCAGCCATTCACCCTCTTCTCTCTCCCCGTCGTACGATTGGCCGCAGATTTCGAGACGTCGCCGCCTCCTAAACCAACCAGGGCGCGCCGCTTCCTCCTCCCCTTTGTCTTCTGTTCAGACTCTCCTCCCAATGGTATCGTCAGGGCTTGGGCGGAGGAGCACGTGCGCCGAGTTGTGATGTGGCAGATTCAAAACAATGTCCAAATTGAGAATTGAAAGTGCAAAATGCCTCGTATCATGGAAAATATAAACTACTCGTTGGTTTTGTTTGTTTAAAGTGCAGAGAGTGGAATACCTGGGCTGTAAAGTGTACTAATATTAGGAAAATATAAGTTTTACTATTCGATTTATGCATTTCCTTAAATAGTTATTAAGCTGTTGTTGCATTTAAGAACACTCACTGAGGACTTTATGTGTAGGTTATTGAGATGAATAGATTGTGAAACTTTAAACCCTGGTTTCGACTTTTCCTCTGAGAACTGTATTCCCTTTCCGAGTGTTTGTCAGTATTGGACGACTTATATTGAGCAAGTAAAAAAAAAGGAGAAAACTTCATCTGCCACATCACAACTAAGCTTAAATTAAAGGTGCACAATGTCACTTTTTCTTGTGGAGATTTCCCACCTCCTTTTCTCATGGAAATGTCATTGCTTTGCCTGGAATGTTAAACTGTACGACAGAAAAACATTTATTTTTGGTATTTTTTGTTGCAACAAAAAATCCTGTATTTGAATAAATGCAAGATTCTGTAGTTTATACTAAACTGAGCAACATTTTTATACCAAAGCACCAGCATATCCATGTGACAAGCAGGTGAGTGAACTCGTAACTCGTGAACTTGCATAGTGCACCTTTAAACAGCGCTCTCTGCTGCTTCTGTGTGGCAACTTAAACCTAACTGGTTGGTTTGGCTGCATTAACCCTAAAGACATTATTGGAGTATTAATTTCGTAGACACAACAAGTGATATCAGGTATAATAATGACCAGAGAGATCATTATACCTCATTGTTTGGGCAATGAAATATAATAAAGGCCAGACAGATTGTGGGTTCTGCTTCTGTGGCAATTGGGACGGCCATCTCGAGTGGAAGGCAACGTTTCTAAAAGTGTTTGTATGTAATGTAAAAACAGGCCAATAAAAATCATTACTAATAAATAAAGTGTTTAAATGTACATAATGGGACATTGGTGATCCTAACGATGCAGGGAATTCTACAGGACAGGATTTTTTTTGTTTCATTATGAAAACGAATATTCACACATAACGCACTGTACTGGTCTATATTCTATGCAGAACTAAACTGTGTGTCATTAACACACAACCATTGACCATGACCCTGTTTATTTCACGACCATTACCGGTACTAAAAAGAGGAATTCATGACCTAAAAATATATTTTTTCACATTAGTTTTTAAGAACATGGGAATTTGCTAAAGTGAAAATGCAAAAATGTCAAATAATCGAAGTACAAAATTATGATTCAAAAGTCCAGCTCTCTATTATTTTGTATGAGTTCTTTAGAAAAATGTTCCACCACAACATGGAGCAATAGGTCACCATGGCGATTATCTCTTTGCATTATTATACCTCGTGTGTGCAGTACAAAGTCATTGATGATGATGCAATGGTCACTACCATCTGCAGTGTAGCGTGTGCAGTGCATTATGGGTCACGTCTTTGGCTGTGCTCATCAGTCGCTCACAGGAAACAATAGTGAATCTGTTGGACAGATGTGATGTTGTTATGAAAGCTTCACAAAGTGCTCCAGACATTCTTGCTCCAAGTGTGACACGCGGCAAACGGCTAACGTGAAATTATGAAACGCTTTGTGGGATTAGATAAGAACACAGAGTTTAAAATATGCAGACAACAATGGACAAACTGCAGCTGGAGGCCAATCCTCATCAAACATTTGAAACAAAACCAACACCAGGCCATAGAAAATGTATTTTCCCAGTATTGTTTATGCCTGTTTCTATGCTCAAAGTGACTAAAAAATAGGAAGGTTGTGTTATTGCCCAAACTGTGAGGCGAAATGGCATCCAGAGGCGCAAATATCCAGTTAATAATATAGGAAAAAGGAAATGGAAAGAGCAGAAATATGCAGGCGACTTTAGGGAAGCCCCACAGCCTCTCAGTGTAATTCTCATTCCGACTTGAATCACTGTATTCGAGACAATGGTGACTCATCCTCTCTTGTGCTTTCTGTGATAAAAGCCATACATAAAACGTGTCTTGTAATGTATATATCTTTATAACGAGTGGAGAAGTTTGTCAAGCGTTGGTCATTGAGTGTCAACAGTATTTTATATCAATATTTTCTACTATACTATTTTAGGCACTGTTTTATATTGGTTTGACTTAACCTTTGCTCCTATTTTGAAAAACCTTTATAATTATTAGCTTCCTGCTGTCAGTTCCCTAAGTTAGCATGTTAATATCCATTTATGAGCCAATAATAAAATGTTAACATCTAAAGGAAATGAGACCAAGCTTGATATTTTGCAGACATGATTATACTTTTCTACATTTAAGTTACTATTTAGTTTTGTTTTGTTTTGTTTGATTTTGTAGGATCAGCTAAAAAGTGTGAAAGCGTGTCCCAGCAAGCTTTCCATCCTAACACCTTAACATCTTTTTGTGATCAGTAACTTTTTCCATAAATGTATTTGCATGGATTTCAATTGGTCCATCAATTTGGTCTATGAATCAAATTTCCCTTTACCTTTTTTGTAACTCATTTTAAAAGGAAAATAACTAGAATTGTATGTTCATATGCAGTACATGTATTTTTTAATCATCCGCTCATGTCAAAAATAAAACTTGGGAACTACTATAATTCTACATGGTCAAGAGTTAAGGATCACTGTTCAGTATACTGTATTTCACAAACATTACTGCTTTTTCATTCAAGATTTATACAACAAATCATTTATTTTAAAGGGGACATATTATGCAAAACTTTAAGGATCTTGTTACAATGGCGTTTACTCAAAGTTGTATGTCGATGGATTCCTGTATGTTTGAGTAATCTCATATTGTCCTGTTTTTATTGGGATTATTGTAAAAAATGAGACTCAGAGTGACACATGTAGCGTTCTGAAATGCCATATAGCCACTTTTCAATCATAAAAGACTCCGACAATCCGCTGCTTGTTACCGTGAAATGTCACTATGAAGAGGCGGAGCTTATCAGTTCTACATTTTCGAACAGGAAGTCAATGGATCCGTTTCTGTTATCCAGCCGTTTTAGATTAATATTGCCGTTTACAATGAACAAAATATAAAATGATGATCTACTTATGTCATAGTTCACTGCTAAGAACTTGGGGGGAAAAAGCATAACATGTCTCCTTTAAATCACTTAACTAACTGCTGGCTGAATGTTTGGCTCTGCAGATTTTGTTTGCCCAAACCGCCTCACGCTCTAACCGCTTCTCTCTCTCACATCCCTCTCTCTCTCTCTCTGTCTGTCTGTCTGTCTGTCTGTCTGTCTCTCTCTCTCTCTCTCTCGTCCTCTCCCCCCTCTGCCTCCTGCATGCTCTGCCGGACGCCGCTGCAGAAGACCTCAGTGGGGATGGTAACGTTTCACTGTTGTTTATTAATGCTCTGTTATTTCTGCATGCTTGTCCTTTTTTCCTGAAGCTTGTGGTCCGCTGTGTCGGTGGATGTTTAGACAAGAGTTCCCGATTCTCGCCGCTCACTGAAATGTTTTAGTTTTAGATGTAGTGTTAACATTGCACGTTTTAAGTGGTTCCTAAACTATGGCACATGCGCTGCTGTAAGTGTCCTCTAGTTTTGCTTTGAGTTTATACCACGTTTTATCCTGGGTCAGACCTCGTCCAGCCATAGTCACACTTGTGCTTGTTTGGTCCTGCGTTGTGGCCACTTTAATTCTGATGTAGACTTGGTTTGATCCTGTTTCAGTCCTGGTTTAGCCCTGACTTTGTCCACGTTTAGGTCCTAGTTGAATCCCACTTTCCTACTTTATTTAGACCTGGTTTGGATTTGAGAACTTGGGCTGAAATTGTTTATGAATAATTGCCCTGTCCTATAAATTCAACTCATTTATATACCTGTGCACTGATTACACCTCATTGGTTGTATCCTCTCAGTGTTGTGCTCACTCGTAGATTGAAGTGAACTCGCGGGAGGTTTTTGGGGGATTTGAATGAGCTGCATTCCTGGCTATAACGGGCTAACTAGATCACAACACACAAACGTGATTTCTTTCTAAAAACAGATCCTTCACGTTATTGTATGATTATACTGTAGGATTTACAAAGTCGTTGTATGGTTTGTGTCAGTCCCAAGCCTATGAATAGACATGACTGTGCTGGGAAAGCATTTGACCAAGTCTTAATTCAACCTCCTTTTACTCTGGATCCCACGTGGACGAATCAGGGATTACACAGATTTAGAAATCAGATTAAGGCTGCAAAATGAATGATAATGAAAAAAAGATTGGTTGCAATTAGCAATTAGGGATGTCACGATTATAAGGTTAATCAGTATTTGTGATTATTCAGGTCACAAGAACTATAAAAATAATAATCGTGGCAATTTTTTTATTCTAGCTATAGTCCAAAACATCTAAATGTAAAGTACATTTTTATCTGTGTTTTTGTCACATTCAATTTATTTTGATTTAGTTTGATTGCATATAGAAACAAACCAAACGTAAGGAATAGAGACCAGGAATAAATAATAATGATGTTTTTTTCATCATAACACTATCATTTGATATAAAGAGATATATTGCCTTCTGCAGTGAACTTAAACCTCAACAAACTTACTGTTTTATTAGTTATTTTATTTTCTTGTTTTGATAGTGAAAAAATGCTAAATTGCTCTAAAAATTCTGCCTTGGATAGAAAATGTAGACAACAGCACTGCAAGAAAACTAAATGAACAAACTTTTTATCTGTACCAAACGAGATCGAGTCCTGTTTCTCATCATCATTTACCATACAATTACATCTCAAGCTCCTCAGCACTAACCACTATAATCCACACTCACTGCTATAATAAGCACAGAGTGTCTCTGTTCACATGACGACAGAGGATGGAGCTTCTGGTGGAAAACGTGTTGCCGACTTCAGCAGCTTTAGATTTCCTGATCAATTTGGCCACATGTTCCACCGAACCCGATAAATCTCATGTGAAACTGTTTTTTGGGCCGCGTTCAAGACGACAGATGTGCAAGTCTCTCCAGCTGCTGATTCTGCAACACTTACTTTATTTAAACATCCACATCTGGACAGACTTCTTCACCAAGTGTCTGTTTATCCACAGATTTAATCCTAAACGCTGCCATCTGCTTCTCTCTTCTGATTATTGCCATAAGGGCCACAACCTGGGCATGGAATATTACTACTACAAGCGTATTTCAAACAAACTAGAATTTTCCAAATAAGTGTTTTACAGCGTAAACAAATAAAGCAAATGCATATACCTGGTATGTTTTTATTTTCCTGATACAATGTGCTACATTTGTCCGGGTCTTGAACTGGAAAAAAGAGTTTGAGGTTCCAGCGAGACCGCTCACTTCGCAATTCCACAAGTTTTTCAATTTTATCATGATTATCACAATAATCATAATCATATAATCGACGAGCTGGCCACTGTCCTAATGCTCAAAGTCACTGGGTTAGGCTTCAGAACAAGCGGTAGAAAATGTATTATTAAATAATAATAGGTCAAAAGCTTGGAGCTAATCAGCTCCGTGGACCACAAAATCTGTTCCTAATAAATGCCAAGGCAAGTTTATTCATAGCACATTTTATACACAAGGCAATTCAAAATGCTTCATACAACAGGAAAAAAAATGCATTCAAATCACAAAGACATGACAGAAATCACAAAACAGTTTAAGACATGAAAGAGAAAAGTGCAAATAAAATCATGTCATTCATATGCACAGCTAAACAAAACAGTTTAGCTTAGATTTGAAGCCTGACACATCTTCAAAAAGATGTGAACTTTTTTCCTCCTACTTTTCTCATTGGTCAGCCTCTGTTCTAAGTGAGTGACACAATGAAGTGTGAGGCAAACTACATTATTTACCTCTTAAAGGCAATAGAAACTTATTAAATGCATGAATCATGATATAATCAAAATCGTGATCTGTTTCGAAGAAATTGGAATATAATTTTTTGCACCCACCTCTATTTTAAATGGGTTTTCTTACTACTTTATCCACATTTCATACCACATTGCCTCTGCCGTTCATTTAAACCTTAAATAATTGAATTTTTGGGTAACTTTATTGGAAAAATGAACAGGAAATTGACTTCTAGAACCTGGACAGGCTTTCACTGTTGATTTTGTGCAAATTACCATCTTGTAGAACATTTTAATAATGTGAAGAATCTATAGTTTCTTCCCCTCATTTGTAAAACATTTCTCTTTCTGTCCTGGACTCTTTTGCCTCGGCTCCAGACCGGCTGCTCTCAGATATTCACACGCACAACTGACACACTGAGCCAAAGGAGCTTTATAAGACTGGAAGTAGCGCTAGTGTGCACTTTGTCTGCTTAGGAATAGCTTATTTTTGTGTAGATTTGTTTGAATAGTGTGTCTTGCAGTAATATTGTAGTGTTGTAGTTTTTACTTCTATTTATGTTTTTTTGAATGTTAAATTGATCTTTTTGTTGCAGAAACCGACGACTATGCAGAGATAGTTGATGAAGAGGACACATACACCATGCCCTCAAGTAAGTAATTAAATATGTTAAAGTACGTACTAAAGAAACGTATTTCATAGAGCTCCATTGAGTTTAGCTGCAGCTAATCAATGCCAGGCCAATTGGACAGACACAAAGCAGCATTTTTCATGGTCACGTTCACTACACTACATCTGTCAAACGCATTCAAACCTTACCCAAGCCACTCATTTTCTCTAACTTTATTTCATAATTTTGTCTTCAAAGTTTGGTCAAAGTCTGTAAGTATGTAATGGTGGCTTTGTCCCGCTGAACCACAATTTAAATTTGGATGTTTTTTTGGAACCGTTTGATTGTGTGGCCAACTCTGGAACTGGACTCTTGCTTCTGCTTACTATACTTTCCTTCTCCTGAAATATTGACCCTCTAAGTCTATTGGGAAAGCACTGTAGTGGTTTATGTTTTAACGCAGACATGGTTAAACTCAAATTCCTCATGTGTCTTTAATGTGTCTCTGAGATATTTCCTACAGCTGCTTCTTCTTCCTCTCTTTTCAACTTCCTCTTCCTCTTTTCCCCATTGCCTACACAGTCAGCTATGGAGCTGTCGAAGGTAAAACGTCCGGCCTGTGTCAGCCTCTGTCTCGTTGCAATGCCTTTTATTTGGATAACTAATGCATGCAATGTTATGTAAGTTTGTAGTCTCAGCAAAGCCAAGACCTTCATCATTTACAGTATTTTGCAGGTCTTTGAATTAATGAATTAATTTTAAATCGGGTCAATTAGTTTTTATTTTAATGTAATGATCAAAATCAAGACTTTTTGTGTTCACTTTGATCATTTGTTTGTGTTTATTGTTTGTTTGCACTTGAAAACCACATCCACCTCCAATCTGCACCTAAATATGTTTTATTATTCAATTTAATCAACGTAAATCCAATCCCTAGATTTATATGGGACATTGTAACTTCAAATGCAGCTTTAAAAAATGCCTTTTTACCTCATAGGCACCTAAAGGGGACCGTATTTTTCAATTAAACAAGATATTGACAAATCGTACTGAAGGATTTATTGAAATCTAAATCCAAGCCTGATTTATTAAAGTTTTAACTTTAAAATGCTCAAATTTCTGTCGGAGCCAAATATGTCTAATATGTCAACAAAATAAATCAAGAAATAAACATATTTGGACATTCAAGGCTTGAATGTCCAAATATGTGTAATTTTAGCGACTTTTATACATAAACTGCCTTTTTTAATTTGAAAACATGACTTACTCATAAATACAACAACACAATGCAGAAACACATTTATGTTGGTAATCTACACAAGAAGTTTCAAATTGATATCTTTTAAATTTAAAATGTTTTCAAAATGTTGCAATTCCCCCGCAGTGCCTCATCCATATTGTCATGGGCTTTTGAAGTAAATCGTAGTCCAGGTCGGGAAGAATACTTCTATTACTTCTAAAAATAATGAAAACCTGCATTCAAATTAATTTGATTTATTATATTTAATTTGGGCAGAGGACAGAGGACCCTGGGACATCGTCCCTCGCCACCACAGACATTGTCTGACTCCATCGCCACCACAGACATTGTCTGACTTCATCGCCACCACAGACATTGTTGATTCATTTCTCCCTGTGGCCCTCAGAGGCAACTGTTGTTGTGATTTTGGGCCTTACAAAAATAAATTGATTTGATTTGATTTGTTTGGCATTTAGTTACTTCCCCAACTGTGACGCTAGATCACAACTAACTATAGTTACTGTTATTTTGTAGTGAGGTAGTTGCACATATGTGTATTTAAATCTGAAATAATAATAATTTAATCTGAAATATTGATTGATTTCCCTCACATGCTTGCGAGTTGAAACATTGATCAAATATGTTCTCTCTTAACTCTTAAATGATGTTGATAATGATGTTTGTGTTGGAGTCGTCATGTTTCTTGTCTTTGTTTGTCAGCGCGGGACTATGAGATCCAGAGGGACAGGATAGAGCTGGGACGTTGCATCGGAGAGGGCCAGTTCGGCGACGTGCATCAAGGAGTCTACAGCCCCCCGGTATGTGGCACTGCAGTGCTAAAAGTACATGCATAATATTATTGAACCACTGTATTGTCCTGCACTATGGCCAATTATCGATCATGAAATGTAGACTTCGAACTCTTTTGAATGAGTGAGAAAAGTAGAAACACAGCTCTTTTCAAAATCAGAATTTACTTCAATTCATATTTCAAATTATTTTCATTACAGACATGCATTGACCAGCATATGTAAACGGAAGTTATACTGTATTAAAAAGAATAGACTTAATAATATACATTTACTCTGTTTTTTATCAACTAAACTCGACAAGCAGGAATGAATGTAGTGAGTGTGTGTGTGATTTATTTTAGTTTGAATTGGCTGTATTTTCACTCTGTAATATAGTACAAGTCAGTGTGAAAGTATTCCAAGTATTCAGAATACAATACTCTGAATACATTTTAATGCAGATGTTCAGCGTTCTGCAACTGAATACATTTTCAAAGTATAAATAGTTTAGTAATGTACAAATGACCCACAAGACTGGGCAATCACTATTTCTCCATCCACACATTATATTATAGTTATTAGTGCGTTATATTATAGGTATTAGTGCGTTATATTATAGGTAGTAGTGTGTTATACTATAGTTATTAGTGTGTTATATTATAGGTAGTAGTGTGTTATACTATAGTTATTAGTGTGTTATATTATAGGTAGTAGTGTGTTATACTATAGTTATTAGTGTGTTATATTATAGGTATTAGTGTGTTATATTATAGGTATTAGTGTGTTATACTATAGTTATTAGTGTTATATTATAGTTATTAGTGTTATATTATAGGTAGTATGATATACTATAGTTATTAGTGTGTTTGTGTGTTTCAGGACAAGCCGTCGTTGCCCGTCGCCATCAAAACCTGTAAAAACTGCACTTCAGACAGCGTCAGAGAGAAGTTCCTCCAAGAAGCGTGTAAGTTGATGTTCTCCCTCACGTCCTTTGGCCTCTGGTGTACTGTTACTGTTACGTTGGGGTGATGAATGTGTTTGTTCTGGCAGTGACCATGCGGCAGTTCGACCACCCGCACATCGTGAAGCTCATCGGAGTGATCACGGAAAACCCGGTCTGGATCATCATGGAGCTGTGCACTTTGGGAGAGGTACAGTTACATTACAGGTTACATCCTTTTCTGCCTCGTCGGGGATTTAAACACATTTTGCAACGCTAACTGCATATTGTGTGTAAGTAAGTGTGTAAACAAAAACATTCTAAATTCTGGTGGAGGAAAAAGGGAAGTGAAACATAATGTGATTTAAAAGGAGGAACTGGTGTTAACCTCAGAATATCAGAAAATATAAACGATCAAGCTGGTTTTAGTAAATGTAAGTGTAGGTGATATCAGAGCCTGCTTTAATAACATTCACAATTGTATTTGACATTAACTTTGCATATAAATGAACATTATAAGAGCCACTAAGCATTTTGATAAAGGAAACATTCTGATTTCGAGGTTTAGGACAAATACTTAAAGAAACGTTGACCTGAATGACCTTGAATTGTGTTTTATTTTAGTCAGATATATTACATACTTTACCACATGTTATGCTTTTGTGAGGCTCAAATATAATTTCAAGGCTAGAAAAACTTTTTTCCCCATTCTTTATAATAGAAAGGCAAACTCTCTGACATTTCCACCCTGGAAATTCAAAATGGTTTCTTTTTTGTTTGTTATAAAGACTTAAAATTATAGCTCTGATGTCAGTTAATCAGTGTTTTATGCTTAACTTCTTTTTGCCTTTAGTCGCCTCCGTTACAGATTTGACCATGATGACAGAGCATTTGAAAGCGTGTTTAGAAACAGCAGAGCTTACATTAAACTGTGTGCTGCCTTTGGCGACTCGGGCCACGAGACATTTTCTATGGTTGAGTTCACAATAACCACCAAATTGCATGATTAATCAAGATTATTTACTCTACTGGGACTAATGAATGATATAAACCAGTGCCTCTCAAACATTTTACACCAAGTATCACCTATGAAAATATTTGCCACTCCAAGTAGCACCAGATCTAAACCAGGTCAAAATATTGTAGGTCTAAACTGTGGCTTAAAGAGATTTAAGACAGTGCAATTGATTTACTAGTTCTACTGAAGAACAAAAATCGGGAGTATAATGACTTCGTCTTGAGCAAAAAAAATGAATTGTAGAAGAATTCACGTTTGAGAAAAACTGGTCAATTACCGTAATCTAGTTTTTATCAATATTTAGTAATAAAAAGGCTTTTTTATGGAGAAATGTACTGCTAATTCACAGAGTTGAGACTTTGGAGGGAGAAATGTGGCTGTTTTGGGTTTTTTTAAGGGCAATGATTGAAAGTCTAGTATTGTTTATGTTCATGAACAAAACGCTGAAAGCCATTTTTATTTTGTTTATGAAACTAAAAGAAACATTTTATTTAGAAAAAAGAAAAATCAAGATTGCTCAATGCGAATAAAGCCGTACTCCATGTAACAAAAGCGAAAACATGATCTGAATGTCACAGCTTTTGAAAACCTTCTACCTTTATGACACGCAGAAAAATACGTCTTTGCAAAAATTAAATGTTGTAGTTTGATAAATTGCAGTGCTTTCTGTCCATGTAGTTGCGGTCGTTCCTTCAGGTGAGGAAGTACAGCCTGGACTTGGCCACTCTCATTCTGTTTGCCTATCAGCTCAGCACCGCACTGGCCTACCTGGAGAGCAAACGCTTTGTGCACAGGTACGCGCCACTTATTAACAAATTCACTGTCGCATTATATGATTTTGCCTTTGGCCAAAGCCTCATTACGTTCCGTTGATGCTCAGGGACATTGCAGCTCGTAACGTGCTGGTGTCTTCCATCGACTGTGTGATGCTCGGAGACTTCGGTCTGTCGCGATACATGGAGGATAGCTCTTACTACAAAGGTATGGAAAGTAATGGCAACCGTCCTTGGTATTCTCATCACAAATCTACATTAGTTACGTTAGGGTTGTCTAAAGTATAAAGAATCACATACTAAAACTAAAAATAGGAAACAATTTGACCTTTTGCTGAACAGTTTTTGAAGAATCTTGAGCTTTATCAGAACAAGAATAAGACCACATGGAAATTTAAAGAAAGTACTAATATTCTGTGTGGAAAAAAGGGCTTTTTTTATCATCATTGCAGTATTGAAGTTGGTATTGATTATCGAGCCGATTTCTAAGTATCGAATTCTAGTTTGACTTTGAATATCATGACAACACTAATTGAAACAATTGAAATACATTTTATTAAATTAAAACTGTTTCCAAAGTGCTGCACAAACACACACAAAAGAAAAATGAAACAGTGCTCAAGTTGATCCTTAAACAATAAAACGGTAAAATCAAATAAAAGCATAAAATGGCAATAAATAAGTAAAAAATGATAATAATGAATAAGAGGACCAGCTTGTACTCTACTGCCATCTGTTGACAGCATTATAAAATACAGTTTGTCTCTCAAACCATTCATTGGCTCACAACTAAACAATCAATCTTAATTTTATGTGTAATTGTTTATTTCACACTTAATGTATTAAAAATGTATAATTACCTGTTTATTATGTTTGTTATACATTTTTTTCATAATTTAATTCCCTTTTTAGCTTCTAAAGGCAAACTCCCCATAAAGTGGATGGCTCCTGAATCGATAAACTTCCGTAGATTTACTTCTGCCAGTGACGTGTGGATGTTTGGTAAGATCGCGAACGTGTGTTTAGTTTTATTCCGCAGTTGCTCTTGATGAATTCTTCACAGTTGTGTTTTGTTTACAGGCGTGTGCATGTGGGAGATCTTGATGTACGGCATCAAGCCTTTCCAGGGCGTGAAAAACAACGACGTGATTGGCCGGATCGAGAACGGCGAGCGATTGGCTATGCCCCCTCAGTGCCCGCCCACTCTGTACAGTCTGATGACCAAATGCTGGTCGTACGATCCCAGCAAACGGCCGCGATTCACTGAACTCAAAACACAACTCAGGTGATCACGGGTGTATTGTTGAGTTCACATACTTTTGGACTAAGTTTGTTTTGAGAAAGTTTTATGGTAACTTACAAAAAGTAATTTAGAATTAGACAAAGTTTTACTGCAATTGTCAGTGAGCGCAATTCACTGTGATATGGTGCAACATCAAACAATGATTTATAGTTGTGGAATGTGGTTCAGCTTATTATGTCAAATATGTTTAATCGACGTCTTGAACCAAAATATAAACCGTGTCTTATGGCCAAAGCTTTTATCACTCGCGCTTTTAGTTTGCTCCATGTTATTCCAAAAGATGACGTTCAAATATTGTTAATTCTTATAAGTTAAGTTGCATGCTATTTGTAAAGTTAAGGCAGTTTTCATCATTTTACATTTGAAAGCCAAATACTTACTTAAATGAATTGCCATACATTGTGTGTTTGTGCAGCACTATCTTAGAGGAGGAGAAGCTTCAGCAGGAGGAGCGACTGCGGGTGGAGCAGAGGCGACAGGTCACAGTGTCCTGGGACTCGGGAGGCTCTGACGAAGCACCGCCTAAAGTAAAACTGGATATATGTGTCAAATCACCTTTTTAATCTAGACGTTTAATGGGAGTTCTAACCCACCGCCGCTGTCTTTTCATTTCAGCCCAGCAGGCCGGGATACCCCAGTCCTAGATCCAGTGAAGGCTACTTCCCTCAGCACAACCACTTTCAAGTAAGAATGGGAAATGTATTTTTTTAATTTATTTCTTTTTTTTCTTTTCTTTTTTAAATTTATTTATTTTATTTATTTTATTTATTTTATTTATTTTATTTATTTTATTTATTTTATTTATTTTATTTATTTTATTTATTTTATTTATTTTATTTATTTTATTTATTTTTTATTTTATTTATTTTATTTATGTTGAGCTAAAGTAAGCAAACAAACAACAAAAATGTATTGTCATTATCAATGTTACTGTAATATACAATACACACCATACAAATTATGTTGAAAGTTATGTCACAACTCTTTTTATTTTTTACAAACCTTCGACGGTCTAATTGTTTCAAAAGCCACTCTTGGCGGTTTTAGCAGGATCTTTGCTGTGGTATGGTTTGTACTTGCCTAGTTTTTGAAGCAATACGGATAAATAATAGCATTGGGTTCCACAACTACAAGAGGATATTATGTTTTCCCAGATGAAGCATTTACCGTATTCTCTGGACTATAAGTCGCACCGGAGTATAAATTGCACCAGCCTAACAATGCATAATAGAGAAGAAAAAAACATATATAAGTCGCACTGGAGTATGAAATGCGGTTGCAATTGTGCAATAACAAATAATATCACATATAAGTCGCTCCGGAGTATAAGTATAAATTGAAGTATAAATCGCACCCTGGCTAAAACTATGAAAAAAGGTAAGTTTAATTATTTCTGTGCAAAATGACCATCAAAACTCAATGTATTAAGCGGCTTTGGAACGGCATGTGTTTCTGTTCACTTTAAAGCCGCCCGTCAGTGTGCCACTGAAGGGAGAGTTTTGAAGTATATTCCACCACAGTTATTCTTCTCTCTCCTCATAAACCAGGCAGACAGACGGCATTTCCTGTACCGCTTAAAGCCACATTCTCTCGGCTAACCTTATAAGGGCCTGATCCTATCTAAACTTACAATAACATCTATATATTTTGAGAGCCTGTCTTTAAACCCAGTGTTCATTCAGTCATTCAAGGCTACAGAGAAATTAAGAGTAAAAGAACAAAAGAACCTCAGTCAAAAATAAGGACAGTTACGTTCCTACACCAACTTAATTAACTCATGATTAGCGTTAGCTCGGTAAGATACGCAATAAAATGTCACTGTTTCAAAGCCATGTGATGGTGTTGTGAAATAGCTGCTGGTTCATACAATTTCAAATGTTTAAAGTGATGTTTTACCGTGAATATTTACAGCATAATTTAACTAGACTGACGTTGATTTTGCAGGATAAGCTTTTTCAAGTGGCGAGTGAAATTATTGAGGTCTAACGACATTTCCAAACTTTAAGATGATTCAGAGCAAATGGTTCTGATTTATACAACTTCACAAAAACTACACCTTAAACTATGACGTATGACGGGTTTTCAGGATTTTTTCACTTTGGTGTATTTATTTATTTATTTATACGAAATTTCCCCTTGTGTGGATATTAAAGGATTATCTTATCTTATACATGTTGTAAATATAGATAATTGTTATACACCAATCAAGTAGCTATTCATCCAAAGTGTATGCATAATACATTACAAAAAAACTTAATCCAACAAAATAAAGGTGCTCTTATATTTTTTATTTGTCAAATAAAAAACAGTATTGACATCAGTTGAGTTTGGGCCCAGTAGTTGCTGGGTAATTCCTGGGTGATGTCATCAACTAAAAACCTAAAAAGCAGATTTTCTGGGATAGCATTTGTATAATTTTTTGCAACATTTAAAATATTTTTATCTTTTAACTTATTTTAATTTACCCTACCGTATTTTCCGGACTATAAGTCGCACCAGCCAAAAAATACATAATAGAGAAGAAAAAAACACATATAAGTAGCACTGGAGTATGAGATAAGGTGTGAAAATAACAAATAATATCTCATATAAGTTGCTCCGGAGTACAAGTATAAATATAAGTATAAGTCGCACCCCGGCCAAAACTATGAAAAACTTACTTCTACTCCGGAAAATACAGTACCACCTGTCATAAGCACTTTGATTAGACTAAATAAAGACTGAACAAATAGTTTATTAAGAACGATTCCGGCTTCTTAAGTGTTGGGGTATTAAATAACTACTTACTAAAGCCTGATGATAAACTATTTGTTCATTATGTTTGAGGTCTTTGTTCATGTTTTTCATGGGTGTAGTTAATAATACTATAAAGCGTTTCCCAAATAAGAAGGAAGCAAGAAAAAAATATGTCACAAATCCAGCCATGAGGAGTCACAGGATGTAGTCCAAAGCCTGGTGTAAAAATATGCTCCCGATCCATTGGCTATTTTGATATTGATCATTTGTTTTGAGGTTCATTTGTGTTTCGGCCTCTCCGCATGGCAACAGGAATGGCGTGTCACTAGATAAGAAACACTGACGTTGTTGGTCTTTAGGCGCCTGGGCTCGGAGGAGGCGGCTTCCCACAGTCTGAGACCTGGAACCAGCACAGGCCTGAACACTCCGCTCTCTGGAGCAACAATATCGAGGTACTTCTATACTTTAATAGACTTTTTTAAATGTTTAGATGTATGGTAAAGCTGTGGGAAATCGCATATGTTATAAGAAATATCCAAACAGACAATCTAAACAAATCCACCTCCTGATCATTGTTACTTATCTCGAAGCTTAATGCAGGGTCAGTTTACGATAGGAATGTCCAGATTATTCAGTTAATCAATAAATGTGATTATTCAGGTCACAACCAAAGAACCAAAAACGTATAATTGTGACCATTTCAGAGGCAAAAGCAAAAATGTTTAGTTCCAATCTTTAGTCAGAAAAAATAAATGTAAATAACTTTTATCTAGTGGTTTTTGTCACATTTAACTAAGTTTTGTGAAGGAATAGTAACATGTTATATCATGTGAAATGTGAAGAATTTAAAGATTTCACTGCTGTTAGTCACAGTTTCAGTAACGATCGTGATCACATGCAATGATATTTATTTATTTATTTTCTCTTTATTATTTTTCCCCTCCATCCCTTGTTGGGAAATGGGATGTTTTTTCTATAGTTTTTGTTTATAAGAGATCTTCTATTGAGAGTGTTTTTCAAACTTCCTATAAGTGATCTGTTCTTTTCCTCTGTATCCACCTCTGTATCTACCTGCGTTGCAACAATGAAATTTCCCCATGTGTGGACAATAAAGGATTATCTTATCTTAATCGTTTAAATCGTGATGTTTTACTTCCTCACAATAATCGTAACACTTTGAAGTTTGATATTGTGACATCACTAAGATAAGATATTTCTTTATTGTCCACACATGGGGAAATTTCATTGTTGCAACGCAGGTAGATACAGAGGAAAAGGACAGAAAGTTTAAAAAACACTCTTAATAGAAGAACTCTTATAAACAAAACTCTTATAAACAAAACTCTTATAAACAAAACTCTTATAAACAAAACTCTAGTTTACAATAATTACAATTATTGATTTTTGACGCCGTTTGATTTTATTCTTGCCTCGCAATAAGCTCCCAGCTTCATGTCCCTAAATAATGTAATAGTTTGCATCCTGTCAAAACTTATACACAAGTTTAGATCAAACTATCATGGGAATTTATTTACGTACCCTTTCATTTTCGAAACAAAATGTCTTATGTCATCTTCCGCAAGTTTTATACAGGCATAATACTGTTTCTACTGTTATTAATAAATGCTTGTATGTATGCATACCTGTTAGTATACAAACTTGATGTATACAAATGGAGACTGTGAAATGGTTTATTTTGCACACAGGACAATGGCTGTGTGGGACAGGCGTTTATGGAGGAGAGGCTGATGATGCAGCAGCAGCAGATGGAGGACGACCAGCGGTGGCTCGAGCAGGAGGAGAGCTTCATGGTGCGTGCACTTCACAAATACACTTTTATCTGAGCGCTTTTATACAATACGCTTTACACATTCACGCAGAGGGATCAGCATTTTCTCCAGAATCACTGATACAGACGTCGGGATCACGCACCGTTGGAACTGATCACCATTCAAGCTGCTTTTGAATCCGTTTGTTGAGGAAACGAATTGTTGTGGGCGAGAGTTTGCCGTATAAAGAGCATGAACGAATATTGGGCCAAAAATAAAAACGCAGAGAAACACATTTTATCAGTTGTGCTGCCCATAAATCTGCCTCTCGGTCGGAATGTCGAGGAGAATTATTCGGGGCATAACCTCCATTAGTTTCACTTAAAACACTGTCGAACCAAACATTTTAATACCAAAATGTTTAAGAAAGACAACTCAAACGCTAAAGTGAAATAATTTTAAAAGTATTGCAGTAATCATGGAAAATGCTGTATTGTTTGCCTTGTTATTCAAATGTAGATTGTTTTTTTTTACTTTAAAACGTGTCCAATAGCAACGTTCGGTATCAAAACGATGTCCAATTTACAGCTCGGCATCATGCAACAGTTTTGTGCCTTTTGAAACATCAAATACCAGCACTTGTGTCCTGTTTTCCACCAGCGCTCTTCACCTCAGTGGACCTAAAACATTCCTCAAGCCACTGAAACGAGACTGTTTTTCTTATCTGCTCTTTCGGCTTGTTTTGGTCTTTGCCTTCATGTGCGTGTTTCTCCTGTTCCTCCAGGTGCACAGAAGCTAAATGAGGACAGAGCAGGACTAACTATCACTTATTATTGTGGATTATTTTGGTCCACTTGCTTTCGAATATACCTAACGTTTACAATTCAAATCAGATTAACACCTCTGTGAAAAGGTTGCTTTGGCCTTGTTTTTGCACAGCGTAGCACATTTCTGACGAGCGAAACAAAATATCAGATTCTTATTATTGGGAACAAAATATAGCCTTTATATTAACAAAAAATCTAAATATTTCAAATTATTTTCACAGAACAAACATTGAAATATCAGCCTCTGAGTGCAAACTGATGCTGTTACATTTTCTATTGTATTCATATTTAGTAATAATCCATCACTATAACATTTTAAAGGTGCACTGTGTGACTTTTCTGCTCGTCCCCATGGAGATTGAGTTTATTGAGGTAACTTAGATCAATTTGCTACAACATATCAGGTTGAGAGAGCCTGTAAACAGACTTCATACAATGAGTGGAGCTCTTTTCTGGCCTCACACGTTACTGCTGCGTCGGTGGCCGCGCCTGACCTCTTCTGCAAAAGCCAACTTTCCCCACCGGCATAAAAAACGACTTCTTCCATCAAAGGAAAATCGGACACATTCCTCGACACTCGATACCGCAGCCTCGAGCTAACGCCACTCTGAGCGACTCTTGAGCGCCGATTTGGATTTTTACGGCTGAATTTCACACCCGCGATAAACGGACGGCGGTGAGAAGTCTGGCGGTGAGAAGAGTCTAGCGGAGAGGAAGTGGGATTGGCAAAGGGAGGATAGAGGGAGGAGAGGGAGAAGAGGAGAGATGGAAAGAGTGGGAAGCGAGACAGACCAAGACCAAGGAACGACTGGATGCGTTTTGGACTGTGGCTCGTTCCTTCTTTGGAAAACTTCTCTTTCTTCCCTGACTCAACTTTTCTTAGTGTTTTTCTTTCAGCGCTGCCTGTTGCTCAGTCCAGGCGATTCCTCCACCTCTATCATAATGTCGTCTTCAAAGTTTCTCTCATAACGTCTTCTAATTCTCTTCGCCTTTATTTCAATGGACTCCTGTAGCGTCTTTGCATTCCCTGTCATCTGTTTATGTTTTCTCAGGATGCATCTCTTCAAGGCATGCTTCACCCAAACGGTACATGAATACGCTGCATTTTGGATGTCACTTTTGAGGGTTTTTGTTAGCGCACGCATCAGGAACTTTACGGTGTTCTGCTGCCAATGAAGAGGAATTCATTAGTGACTTCTTTTTTTAATTGCTTGTCTTTTTTGTCGTTTTTAGCAAAAGACCGAGTCGAGGAACAGCAGAGGAAGCATTGACAGGGAAGACTGCAACTTACAAGCTCCGGTATGTCACACTGTGAGAGGAATGCACTTTGTTTCATTAGAGACATTGTGAGCTCTTAGCAGATGTGGAATTAGCAGTGTTTGAGTTTATTTGTGCTAAATTCAGTTCTAGGCACGCAAGAGAAAGTCAACAAACTGTATTATTACTTCTCTGATTTAAAGCTCACTGACAAACGACAGCCACAGAAAGACGACGCACCACAATGTTTGACAATCCTGAACCATAAACGGATTTAAGGCACAGCTGTCGATCAAAACTGTCTTTTTATTTTAGTTTTTCCTTCAAATTCAGATTTGTATTTTGTTTCTGGTTGGATGAAGCAGTGAAAGTATTTGTGCCAGGGAGGATACTGCCTATGAGCCAACCACATGACCACAAATGCTCATGGGAAATCCAAACCCAGAACAGTCTGAGTGTTATTATACTGTGAACATGTATAAATACCTCCAGGCTGCATTTAGACATCTCTCTGTCTGATACTGCTGCTGGAGATGTGTTTTCAGTCATTCATCTGCTGTTTGTCTTTGCACAGAGTGGGAGTCAACATATCTATCAGCCCATCGGGAAACCTGGTAAGAGCTACTTCATATCTGAAAAGAGACATTTTTCATAAAGATTATTATTGCAATTTTTGTATGTTGAATACCTAATTTACAATTGAATTCAAATGCAGTATATTACATTTATTCCTCAAAAGCTTTTCCCTCTACACATGCATTAGCAGATACTGTGTCTGTGTATAAAGGCAGACATACAGTTATATAACTAATAAATGTGCACTGTATGTCTCAAGGGAATTGTATTCCACAGTAGAAATAGTAGTGAATATACCTGTAAGTCAGTAAACAGTAAATGTTACAGGTCATATATTTTAGTGCCCTGAATATTGCCCTGCACTATATTTATAAAATGTATTATTATGATTATTATAGATTTGTGAAAAGGCACGCCCACTCATAATTATTTAAATGTTTATACATTTTATTAACAGGACAATGTGCAGTTACATAATGACAGAGGGCAACGGTGTTTCAGATTATAGGTATGAAAGCTCATTTCTTTCTGTAATCCTTAAAAAGGCAGAAGGGGAGCAAAGTGCAGTATTTACAGTGCAACAACACTCACATGGAAGATGCATACATTGAATGCCCTACTGTCTCCATGGAGACATGCAGGTGGCAGACGCCACAGCGCGCCTTTAAATAAAGATGCATTTTGAATACATATTGACTGAGTGACTTATGTCCCCTTTCAGAGCCTGTGACTCCTCCCAAAAAGCCGCCTCGTCCTGGAGCTCTTGGTCACCTGAACAACCTGAGCAGCCTGGCCCCTGTGGAAAGTTACAATGAAGGAGTGAAGGTGTGTTTATCCCTGAAGCTCGAACAACTGCTCTTTATACAGTCTTGAAGCATGCTGTTTTTGGCTTTTCATCTTGCATTGTGCTGGTGCTGCATGTTCTGGTGATTTGCTTTTGCCTAATTTTCTGTTCCTCTTCTCGTCCCTGCCCATCCGGCCCCGCCCCCAACCCAAAACATTAACATCATTTTTTGTCCCATTTTTGTTTGCCTCGATCTTTCTCACCTCCTCCCCCTAAAGCCGTGGAGGGTAAGCACATGTCTTTGTGTGGCTGCTTAGATATTAGAAAGCATAACTAAATAGTTGATCAGTGTTGATAGCAATTTTCTTTACCATTGATAACTCCAAATGTCTGATTACATTAAGTGAACGATTGTTTTTTTTATTGCTCTTATTCTCTCTGGTAAAGAAAATAAGACTGTAGTTTTTAGTGTTGATTCTATTCCAGTCTATAATCTACCTGTAACTGTAAGAAGCAGCTCCTCCCACATCACCATGTGGGAGGAGCCTCCATAGATAGATGCTCACATAGTTTACAGCGCAATCATTTGTTTCTTTCTCATTACAACTAATCTTTTCTTTACCAATATCTCAAAAAAGTAGGGTAATACTAATGTTAATCATAGCCATTGTGTGGTGGCTCTTTTCTTTATACACTAGACTAGAACGTCCGTAGAGATAGTCTGACCTCTAGTGTTGTGTTGGTGTAACTACAGTCACTAACTTGCCTCGAAAACGCTCGAGTAGTGCTGAATTACATGATCGGATTCTTTGACAAATACTAAAAAAACAAACCTTTCTTTTTCAATGTGTTTAGTTACAACCTCAGGAGATCAGCCCGCCTCCCACTGCCAACCTGGACCGCTCCAACGACAAAGTGTACGAGAACGTCACTGGTTTGGTGAAAGCTGTGATCGAAATGTCTAACAGGATCCAGCCGGCAGCCCCAGAGGAGTACGTGCCCATGGTCAAGGTAAAGCACCATTTCATCATTTTACACCCGTTGAGGCTTTATCAATAAGGTACTAAATGATGATGAACGCTGCTTACGCTTCACCGGGCGGTCGCTGTAATGCTGATGGGTGTGAAAATGTGCTGTATGTTGTAATCTGTTTGTTTGTTTTCTAGGAAGTGGGTTTGGCTTTGAGGACACTGTTGGCGACGGTGGATGAAACGATTCCTGTGCTTCCAGTCAGCACACACAGAGAGGTAAAGTATAGCCAATAGGAGCGGGGAAATGAATGTGTGAATGCATTCGGTCATTTTCACCCCTTAAATCACATTCATATAAATCGAGGCATCGGTTCATTTGCCCATCTTGAATGTTTGTGTGCACCGTGGTCACAGCGCTGTGGAGCACGTGGCTTTACACAGGGAAACTTTACAATCTGCAGCTTGGATTAGAACTTTTTACGTCAAGCAATCTCCCATTTTTGGAAATGGCTGTCTGCAGGGTAGAATCTTCTAGAAAAGCAGACAACACAAAAAACCAAGGCACTCCTTTTTAGAAAAGTTTTAAATGCCTTTATTCCATGTGCAATATTTTCTGTCCATATAACAGCTGTAAACACAGTGTTATTATTATTTTTTAAGATTATAAGAGGTTTTTGTTTTTGAGTTTTGTCCAAAAGAGTGTGTTTATAAGTTATGTTGACTTATGTTGGCTATTCAATATTAAACATACTCAACAACACACGCAGAGAATCCTTTAGTGGCACTGGCTTGAGTTGAACAGGACTAGAACACCACAGATGTGGCTTGAATTAAAAACCTTAAAACACAACCTAGCTATTAAATGTATCAAGTAGAATACGGTCAAGCTGAATGGACAAACACGCAGACTTTTATGAACAGCTTTGTCTTTGAAGACATGTTAAAGTGTCATTCAATTAGTTAAAATATGCAAAGTCTCAATTTATAATTTGGGGCCCGATCATTATTAAGAAAACAATGTGATTGTGTCCTTTAACAGTGTACAACTGCATTTATTTTCTTTGATCATAACTCTGAACTAAGACTAAAGGTCTAAACCAAGACCAGACCAGTAGGCATTCTAAGCCAGCACTTGATCACAACTAAACCTGAACTAGGACTGAACTAACCAGCACTAACCAGGACTAACCAGCACTAACCAGCACTAACCAGGACTAACCAGCACTAACCAGCACTAACCAGCACTAACCAGCACTAACCAGCACTAACCAGGACTAACCAGCACTAACCAGCACTAACCAGCACTAACCAGGACTAACCAACACTAACCAACACTAACCAGCACTAACCAGCACTAACCAGGACTAACCAACACTAACCAGCACTAACCAGCACTAACCAGGACTAACCAACACTAACCAGCACTAACCAGCACTAACCAGCACTAACCAGGACTAACCAGGACTAACCAGCACTAACCATCACTAACCAGCACTAACCAGGACTAACCAGGACTAACCAGGACTAACCCTGAGTGCAACCAAGACTAAACCATAACTGAGTGAGCAAAGCTGCAGACACAAGAGGGTCTGATATGAAGGTCACAGGTTAAAACTCAAAAGGTCAGACAACATTTGTCTCTTATTTTCATTTGCCAAATTGACAATTCAAAATTTAGAGCTGCCAAAAGAGCAGAAATACACTTTTTATTTTATTTTTTTGAGCAACTGGCAAGAATTGCACAAAATGCATGCAATTGATCACAATTTAATAGTGTGTTTTTGTGTGTTTATGAATGTTCATGTCATTTTGTAGATTGAGATGGCTCAGAAGTTGTTGAACTCTGACTTGGCAGAGTTGATCTCTAAGATGAAGCTGGCCCAGCAGTACGTCATGACGAGGTCGGTCCAAACAAACACATTATTGCTCTAAATGTCTTGGCAATGTTTTTCTTTACAATCATTTCTTTACACCATTATTGAACTTGTTTCCAGTTTACAAAAGGACTACAAGAAGCAGATGTTGATGGCAGCTCATGCGCTCGCAGTCGACGCCAAGAACTTACTGGATGTGATCGACCAATCACGGCTCAAGATGATTGCTCAGCCCTGCCCACATTAACGGATCGGACTTTTGAACTTTTATTCTTTGAAATCCAAAAGTCAAGCCGAAAAATGAACAATGACAAATATACGAATACTTTTCCCTTTCAAACACTTGATACTTCCTATATTTTGGTAGTATTTTATTTGAACTGGGAGAAAGACTTCTCTCAGCAATGATGGACATTTGAAATTAATTCATCACAAATGGTTCAGTTTATCCAAACTTCAAAATGCTGTGGACATCTGTGATTGAGAAAGACAACTAAAGGAGACACTGACATTAAAACACTATCCCAATATGCAGGAACTGGATATCTGAAGGAGACAATGAAGTGTTGTTAAAAATGTGTTTTATATCATCCTTAATTATTATGATTATTTGCAGCCTTAAGTTACAAGGTTTGTGTGTCTGTCTTTTATGTGAAAAGTATATAATTTACTGTACAGTGTCATATATGTCATATTTTGATGTTAACTTTGCTTCTTTGCATTCAAATATGGACAAAGTGAAGAAAACTAAAACTTAAGTTATCAAGAAGAGGCAGATGAAATATATTTTTGACATGGGATGGGAAATTTGAATTAAAGGTCAGTCAAATTATTCAGGGGGACGTGGGCATAATCTTTATTATTTTACAGTCGAATCAATTGCTTTAAAGCAATGGATGTAAAAAGCTAAGAATTGTTTTATACTATTTACATTTTCAAGGATAATCAAACACTGGTCCTCACACTAAACTCAATAAAACATTCTGAAAACTGAACTCGTGTGTGTGTGTGTGCGTGCGTGCGTGCGCGCGTGCGCGCGTGCGCGCGTGCGTCTGCTAATGTTCTAACCTCGGTCACTGCTGGTGTGAGGAGTGATTATGGTAGTGAACTATACAAGAAAAAAACATCAGGAACCATAACTTTGTCATATCTGTATTTTATTTATTTCAAAGCAGATGACATGACAATGTTTAATAAAAACAGTGGAGACATTTCTTTTGGTTTCCAACTGTGCCCAGTAGTACAACCCACACACAAGTTGTTGTTTTTTAATAAAATGATGCACTCTAAACTTGACACATGTAAATAGTGGTACCGCTGTTCCCTGTGTTCAGGTTCCTCTCTATGAGAGTTGCCCCTTTGGCTCCTTTGTATTTCTCCACAGCGTCCTGGTTGAGCAGGAGAACCAGGCCTCTGACTTTATGAAGGTCTTGTTCTTTCTTGAACCACAGGTACACATCATTTCCACCGGAGTTTTCATTTAGGTTGGTGTTCACCATTGTGAAACCTTTCATTTCTTCTTTCTGTGTATCGTTTGTGGAGATGTTCAGGGCAGACAGACTTTCTCCTTCGTTTTTGGTCTTACGGTACCAGATGAAGACCTCAGTCGCTCCGTTCACTCCCAGGTTGGTGTTCACATCCACTCGGGTGTAGCCATTCTTGAACAACTTCTGGTCCTGGTCATGTCTGTCAGTGACAGTAACGTCACAGATGTAGAAGGGCGTCGCTCTTTTCACCCAGGCGTACACAAAGTTTCCTCCAGCTCCAAAATTCAGATTGCAGCTCACCTTCTCCCACTCACCACTATTTTGCAGGTAAAACATCTCACTGCTGGCATCAGTGGTAACAGTGACATCCACGATGGGGATGTCATTATCTCCAGTGGCCGTGGAGTACCACATGTGGAGGGGCCCTCCAGGGGTACCAGTGTTTAGATCATTGTCGATCTTGGTGTAATTCTTCAGCCCTTCCTCCATTTCACTGTTGAACGTGACCTGGACCCTGGTGACTGGGAGAACGTCTCCTTTTTTGTACCACAGATAGATGCTGTTTGTAGCCTTTGAGCCTGTGTTCAGGTCGACAGTGATTTGATGGAACCCTTTTGCTCTGAGGGCCTGTTCTTCATCACTATTGGTGGAGACCTCCAGGGCTGTGATGTATTTGGTCATGCTTTCTACACAATCTGTATTTATAATTAAAAAAAAAAGCCAAAAGAAAAGAAAATCATTAGTTACTATTGTCATTAAATTGTCTGTTGACTATAACTCTATAACAGAACAGAAAACGTGATAAATGTTGCAGAAAATGTACCTTGCTGTCGAGTCCAAAGATGGAGACGTGAAGAGCTGAGTTCAGTCAGATGAGTGCTGCTGTGCCCTGAGTTCTTCTCCTTTATATACTATTTATTTTATCTCTGTCTCAAGGTGTCTAGTTCTCTGTAAATAATTTATGATTTCGGTAGAAATATGACATTGTGACCGCCTCAGTTCCATGGAAATGTGGACGTGTCAAACCAATGTAATTACATAATCATACCCAGAGCCCAATGTTACTGAATAGCCAGTATTTAATCAATCCATGGACAATAATCTGAGGAGATTATCTTTATTACCATTGTCAATGAACAAAATTCACAAACATAGGAACTTGCTTTGGTGATTCGGTGCAACATACATCAATGAACAATGATGAAACAACATGTATAAAATCAAAAAGGGCATGCATTAAAGAAAATCTATTTAAATTTACTATAGGATAAAAAATAGGCTTACTATGTACACAAACTGTACAATTAAATGTACAGATGTAGTGCAGAAAGTGAACAGTGCCGTAGATGATTGATTAAATTGTCATTAAAGTGGCAGGTGTTAAGAGTTCATGAGTCAATTACAAAGGTCATTAGAAAAATCAATTGAATTAAATACATTTATCATCATAAAAGACACATCCAACTATCCAAATAAAGTCAAAACACAGAAAAACAGATTACATGGGCCACTTTGGTCTTTTGGAGGTTTTGGTCTTCTGGTTCAAAGACCTGTAAGAACCAGAAGACCAAAGGCCTGTAAGAACCAGAAGACCAAAGGCCTGTAAGAACCAGAAGACCAAAGGCCTGTAAGAACCAGAAGACCAAAGGCCTGTAAGAACCAGAAGACCAAAGACCTGTAAGAACCAGAAGACCAAAGGCCTGTAAGAACCAGAAGACCAAAGACCTGTAAGAACCAGAAGACCAAAGGCCTGTAAGAACCAGAAGACTAAAGGCCTGTAAGAACCAGAAGACCAAAGGCCTGTAAGAACCAGAAGACCAAAGGCCTGTAAGAACCAGAAGACCAAAGACCTGTAAGAACCAGAAGACCAAAGACCTGTAAGAACCAGAAGACCAAAGACCTGTAAGAACCAGAAGACCAAAGACCTGTAAGAACCAGAAGACCAAAGGCCTGTAAGAACCAGAAGACCAAAGGCCTGTAAGAACCTGAAGACCAAAGACCTGTAAGAACCAGAAGACCAAAGGCCTGTAAGAACCAGAAGACAAAAGACCTGTAAGAACCTGAAGACCAAAGGCCTGTAAGAACCAGAAGACCAAAGACCTGTAAGAACCAGAAGACCAAAGACCTGTAAGAACCAGAAGACCAAAGACCTGTAAGAACCATAAGACCAAAGACCTGTAAGAACCAAAAGACCAAAGACCTGTAAGAACCAAAAGACCAAAGGCATGTAAGAACCAAAAGACCAAAGGCATGTAAGAACCAAAAGACCAAAGACCTGTAAGAACCAGAAGACCAAAGGCCTGTAAGAACCAGAAGACCAAAGGCCTGTAAGAACCAGAAGACCAAAGACCTGTAAGAACCAAAAGACAAAAGACCTGTAAGAACCAGAAGACCGAAGACCTGTAAGAACCAGAAGACCGAAGGCCTGTAAGAACCAGAAGACCGAAGACCTGTAAGAACCAGAAGACCGAAGACCTGTAAGAACCAGAAGACCGAAGACCTGTAAGAACCAGAAGACCGAAGGCCTGTAAGAACCAGAAGACCGAAGACCTGTAAGAACCAGAAGACCGAAGGCCTGTAAGAACCAGAAGACCGAAGACCTGTAAGAACCAGAAGACCGAAGGCCTGTAAGAACCAGAAGACCGAAGACCTGTAAGAACCAGAAGACCAAAGGCCTGTAAGAACCAGAAGACCAAAGACCTGTAAGAACCTGAAGACCAAAGACCTGTAAGAACCAGAAGACCAAAGACCTGTAAGAACCAGAAGACCAAAGGCCTGTAAGAACCAGAAGACCAAAGGCCTGTACGAACCAGAAGACCAAAGGCCTGTAAGAACCTGAAGACCAAAGACCTGTAAGAACCTGAAGACCAAAGACCTGTAAGAACCTGAAGACTAAAGGCCTGTAAGAACCAGAAGACCAAAGACCTGTAAGAACCTGAAGACCAAAGGCCTGTAAGAACCAGAAGACCAAAGACCTGTAAGAACCAGAAGACCAAAGACCTGTAAGAACCAGAAGACCAAAGGCATGTAAGAACCAAAAGACCAAAGGCCTGTAAGAACCAGAAGACCAACGACCTGTAAGAACCAAAAGACAAAAGACCTGTAAGAACCAGAAGACCAAAGACCTGTAAGAACCAGAAGAACCAGAAGACCAAAGACCTGTAAGAACCAGAAGACCAACGACCTGTAAGAACCAAAAGACCAAAGACCTGTAAGAACCAAAAGACCAAAGACCTGTAAGAACCAGAAGACCAAAGGCCTGTAAGAACCAGAAGACCAACGACCTGTAAGAACCAAAAGACAAAAGACCTGTAAGAACCAGAAGACCAAAGACCTGTAAGAACCAGAAGAACCAGAAGACCAAAGACCTGTAAGAACCAGACGACCAAAGACCTGTAAGAACCAGAAGACCAAAGACCTGTAAGAACCAGAAGACCAAAGACCTGTAAGAACCAGAAGACCAAAGACCTGTAAGAACCAGAAGACCAAAGACCTGTAAGAACCAGAAGACCAAAGACCTGTAAGAACCAGAAGACCAAAGACCTGTAAGAACCAAAGGACGTGCAAGAACCAAAATGCCAAGACCTCCCAGGACCAGAAAATCAGGGCCTCTCAGAACTAAAAGATCAAAGTCAGAGTGAACTAGAGCTACATAGAACCTTTAGATGCAACAATACAACAATGTATTTCCTACAGAATTGTTGGCACAGAAGATTATCCAACATTCTCTCCAGGCTGATAACTGCAACTTTTAAGGATCTTGCAAACCCATTTTTTATACAGTTCCCTCTATATTGAAGGGAAATGCTCTCGTAAAGCCTTGGTTTATAGTAAAGACAATAACTATGAACTGCACAAGTCAACTGGACATAGCAGTGGTGTAACTATAAAATATGTTTTATTGTGTGTGAGTAACACTGTGTAACTCATTGGAGGAGGAAAATTACCAGCATGATTCCATGGAAGAATAAACTAACTTCACTGCGGTAGATAAGACCTGCTTCTGAGCTTCCTTTATGGAGATGAATGTTTTATAGCATATTGTGAAATATTAAAACCAAAGTGCCAATATTTCCATAGAAACAATAGGGAGAAGACCCAACTCCAGGCCATTCAGAAAGCCTGCTCACGGTGAGGACACGTTTTAAACATTTTAATGCAATAAAAACGCATTAAAGCTTTCTGATCTCTAGTGTATACTGCTCAAATTATAGGTTAATATTCCAAAAAATAAAGTTTACCACAGATTTGATATAAAAAACAAATTGCAAAATGTGGCACAGTGGTATGATCCAGCCGGCAGCTCCAGAGGAGTACGTGCCCATGGTCAAGGTAAAGCACCATTTCATCATTTTACACCCGTGAGGCTTTATCAATAAGGTACTAAATGATGATGAACGCTGCTTACGCTTCACCGGGCGGTCGCTGTAATGCTGATGGGTGTGAAAATGTGCTGTATGTTGTAATCTGTTTGTTTGTTTTCTAGGAAGTGGGTTTGGCTTTGAGGACACTGTTGGCGACGGTGGATGAAACGATTCCTGTGCTTCCAGTCAGCACACACAGAGAGGTAAAGTATAGCCAATAGGAGCGGGGAAATGAATGTGTGAATGCATTCGGTCATTTTCACCCCTTAAATCACATTCATATAAATCGAGGCATCGGTTCATTTGCCCATCTTGAATGTTTGTGTGCACCGTGGTCACAGCGCTGTGGAGCACGTGGCTTTACACAGGGAAACTTTACAATCTGCAGCTTGGATTAGAACTTTTTACGTCAAGCAATCTCCCATTTTTGGAAATGGCTGTCTGCAGGGTAGAATCTTCTAGAAAAGCAGACAACACAAAAAACCAAGGCACTCCTTTTTAGAAAAGTTTTAAATGCCTTTATTCCATGTGCAATATTTTCTGTCCATATAACAGCTGTAAACACAGTGTTATTATTATTTTTTAAGATTATAAGAGGTTTTTGTTTTTGAGTTTTGTCCAAAAGAGTGTGTTTATAAGTTATGTTGACTTATGTTGGCTATTCAATATTAAACATACTCAACAACACACGCAGAGAATCCTTTAGTGGCACTGGCTTGAGTTGAACAGGACTAGAACACCACAGATGTGGCTTGAATTAAAAACCTTAAAACACAACCTAGCTATTAAATGTATCAAGTAGAATACGGTCAAGCTGAATGGACAAACACGCAGACTTTTATGAACAGCTTTGTCTTTGAAGACATGTTAAAGTGTCATTCAATTAGTTAAAATATGCAAAGTCTCAATTTATAATTTGGGGCCCGATCATTATTAAGAAAACAATGTGATTGTGTCCTTTAACAGTGTACAACTGCATTTATTTTCTTTGATCATAACTCTGAACTAAGACTAAAGGTCTAAACCAAGACCAGACCAGTAGGCATTCTAAGCCAGCACTTGATCACAACTAAACCTGAACTAGGACTGAACTAACCAGCACTAACCAGCACTAACCAGCACTAACCAGGACTAACCAGCACTAACCAGCACTAACCAGGACTAACCAGCACTAACCAGCACTAACCAGCACTAACCAGCACTAACCAGGACTAACCAGCACTAACCAGCACTAACCAGCACTAACCAGCACTAACCAGCACTAACCAGGACTAACCAGGACTAACCAGCACTAACCAGCACTAACCAGGACTAACCAGCACTAACCAGCACTAACCAGCACTAACCAGGACTAACCAGCACTAACCAGCACTAACCAGCACTAACCAGCACTAACCAGCACTAACCAGCACTAACCAGGACTAACCAGCACTAACCAGCACTAACCAGGACTAACCAGCACTAACCAGCACTAACCAGCACTAACCAGCACTAACCAGCACTAACCAGCACTAACCAGCACTAACCAGGACTAACCAGGACTAACCCTGAGTGCAACCAAGACTAAACCATAACTGAGTGAGCAAAGCTGCAGACACAAGAGGGTCTGATATGAAGGTCACAGGTTAAAACTCAAAAGGTCAGACAACATTTGTCTCTTATTTTCATTTGCCAAATTGACAATTCAAAATTTAGAGCTGCCAAAAGAGCAGAAATACACTTTTTATTTTATTTTTTTGAGCAACTGGCAAGAATTGCACAAAATGCATGCAATTGATCACAATTTAATAGTGTGTTTTTGTGTGTTTATGAATGTTCATGTCATTTTGTGACATGAACTTCTCCTTTATTTACTATTTGTTACCGCCTCAGTTCCATGGAAATGTGTCAAAACAATGTCATTACATAATCAATACAGTCAATACATTAGTTTATTTATAGAGAACAATTCATACAAAGTGCCATTCAGTGAGTTACAATGTTATAAACACATTAAAATCACAATACAGTGTAAGTCGCAATAAATGAGCCGGTGTGGGGGCCTCAACCTCGGGAGGCTATTCCTGACCTTTGCCCTATAGAACTGGAACGCACCACAACTGTTATTTCACGCTGCACTTTCAAAGAAACACATTTACGTTTAGTGCCCATACTCCACTTTGCTACTTTTAACTTTAGACCATAATCACTGGCTTTGCTAATGTTAACAGAATGAACATGGATGTAGGGGCCCTTGAAGTGGGACCCCTTTGGCTCCTCACACCAATAGGACGGCTCTCACAGGTCTTTGTGGTGCTGCTCTTCACTCAGGCCTTGTGAGCCTCCTTGCCCTGGGCCCAGGCTCATCCCTCCAGTGACCAGTGTTTAGATTGTTTTTGATCTTCAAGAAATTCATCAGCCCTGCCTTTATTTTCTTCATAAATATGAGCTGAACCTTTGTAACCGAGAGCTTGTCCCCAGAGCACAATGTGAATGAATAGCCTGTATTTAATCAATCCATCAACAATAATCTGAGGAGCGCTGACCCACGGCTCTATCGCCTCACCTACTTCACACTTAAACTGTGGCTGTCTCGGTCCAGTTTGATCTGCAGACGGGGCCAGAGTGGAGATGCTCACGCCAACATGCGGTCACCAGAACCTTGCAAAGAGCTGCAGAGATCTTCAACGTTTAGTTCTTAATCGTTTCCTCCAAGTGTTGATGCCTCAACTATATCATACTCGCTTACATATTCAGAAAATGATGAATTATTACCCCCTGGACACATGTCTGAAGGATGTTCTGAGACAAATTCCTGTGAATATTGTTTATTCAGCTTTTGATTGTTTCATTGTTTGATTCTCTAACCTTCTGTTGGTTAAATCAGCAGATCTTGAAATGTCACCAAGGCAACTGCTGTTGTGATTTTGGGCATTCGAATCAGAATCAGAATTGCCATTGTCAAGGAACAGAATTCACAAACATAGGAACTTGCTTTGGTGATGAAAGATGAACAATAAGAAAACATATATCAAAAAGGGCATGCGTTACCCTTACCAAAGATAGTGTATTTTAAGTATACTTATTTTGGACTAATAATTTTATAGTTTCTTTTTAGTTTACTTTCTAAATACTATTTAGACATAATACAAAGTTCATTCTAAGTATACAAATATAAGTATACTAATGAAAATATACTAAAATCAGAGTAAACTCTACATGTACATGAGTATACAGTTATAGCTGTGGTATAAAGTATTCATACATTTTGATTCATAGTCTTATATTTGTTGTGATCTGCAATTCAGTTTAAGTCACTCAGGGCTATGCTGTGAACCTCATTTGACAGACAGAAAACAATGTTTCTTGATGTTTATTGGCAAAGCATATTCACCTTGACCTATGTGGTCATCTATTCATTAATGAGTGGTTACAGTATTCATTAACACAGGATCACACATGTCACACATGACAGTTATTTGTCCCGTTCATATGGATTTGGCAAAGTGTACAGTTTATCAACTGTTTCAAAAACCACACATTTATTCATTATCATATCAGGGCAAATGGCACATATGGCACATTCACTTCATGTATGAATAAACTCTACATTTATCTGTGAATCTTTACACAAAGGGATTGGCAGATTTTGCGAGCTCCTCAACTAAAACACAGCATTGTTTGGTACATTGACAACATCCTGGATTTTGATGTTAAGTTTAAAGACAATCAAGCTGTTGATAAAAAAAACATTTTTCCATTATTAGGCCCGAGCGCCACAAGCTGGCGAGAGGCCTATTAGTTCCTATTAAGGCCTATTAGTGCATACTAATTAGTAGTAGGAAAATGGAACATTACTGTTGTAAACGGGCGACGCCGGTGCAAAAGTGCGCACTAAACAAGCGCTTTACATGGGGATGACGACCGACATGCTATCTCTTGCATGTTCCGTGCATATAAGCATGTAATGCAAAAATGTAACATTATTACTGTATAGAGGGCCAAAAACACAAAGTGGGCGGAGCCCGCTCAAAATTAACAAAATAACTCGTCAGTGACCAGGGACCCACACCATGAGGCGCATGGTGTGTCTTCTTCTTCTTCTTGGCCAAAAACAAAATCTGATCGTAGAATCAGGAAATTTGGCGGAAATTAGGGGAAGATGGTGATAAGAGAAGTAAAAAATATTGTGACGGCAACGGCGTCCGCCCAACCAAATTTCAGCCATATTGGATCAAAATTTGCAAAGCATGATTCTGGAGTTTTTCCAATTGTCGTACTTTTACCAACTCCTCCTAGGACGTTGGCCAGAAAAAGCTGAAATTTGGTGAAAATGGTGTTGAGGAGAGGGACATCAAAAGTTATTCAAATTACTTTGATACCTGTCACGGTCTCTCCCATGTTATTCCAATGGGGAAAAAATTGCCAGATCTCTGAAATTTGAGCATGCTGACACTTTATACTTTTACAAACTCCTCCAAGGGCATTAGCCCTATTAACCTGAAATTTGGTGAGACTCATCTTCAGGGGTGGACCATCAAAAGTTATCAAAATGTTTAAGAGTCATGGACTTGGTGTGGCGGAGCCGCAAACTTTTCCCTTCATATGTAAGCAAAGGGGAGAAGACGCCACAGCGTCACGGATTCAGCAATAGGTGTAATAAAAGGTAAATTGGGGCGCGTTAGCGCCCCCTCCTCCTGCGGCGATGGCGTGTGGCGACGCCGTGGCGAGGGCCTATTATCGCTGCTTGCGGCTATATTTATTATTAATATTGATGAGTTCAATAACTTGATAAAAATAGGCCAAAGGCTGCCTTTTGAACTCTTAAACACTGGTGCACTGTCACAATTCCAAATGAACTTCAAGTCATCTTTTGCGAGAACTCCACTGCCACGCAGCTTTTGGTAATGCTGACTGTATGTCAGCAACAATCCCAGGCTCTCCCACACATTAAGACAGGCACTGTGGTACTGAGAGGAAGACAAGAAACCTTTTCTCAAGTTTGCATATGCAATCAAAGTGTGTGCTACACAATTCACATCACGAGTTAGCTCTAATGCCAAAGTATTTTAAACAGCGTTCACAATAAAAGTGAACTTCAAATGAACTGTGATGGGATCAACCCTGGGAATATTTTGAAAATTTTCAGTGGATGGGTCACCTATGCATTTCGTCCCCTCTGGGCATTGCATCCAACCTTTGCATTTCATTCGCCCTGGGCAAAAAATTAAGTTTACCACAGATTATATATAATAACCTTGGAAAATTACATATTGTGCAGTTTTAAAGGTTTTACTTAATAGAAATTGAATAATTTCTATGGAGCTGTACATTTGCATTTATCATTTATAGAGGGGATTAAATAAAATGTTTAATTGTATATTCAAACAAATTGGACTCATGCCAGAGAAGTTAACGCTTTACACTTTGCATTTTCAAAGTAAACTACACTGAGGATGAGAACGAATGACTGGAGAGCACAACAACGTTGCATAATAGAAAACTGAATGATTACACTTGATTGAACAATCATAATCATTCATCAAATTAAATATATTTTTTAAGCTTGGGACGTAGGCCTTTAGTCATTAGAAATGTAAGATGCGGTGATGGTGGGTGATGTGAGCCTGTGAAGGTTCTGTAGTAGACATTAGTTATTCCATTAAAAGGTCACTTTACAGCTACAGAGTGCATGACCTCAATTGACCCCACCCTCCAAACTGCAACATTAAAGAAAATTTGGGCATTTTTTATTTGTTAAAAAAAAAAAACATTTAATCAAAGAGACCAAAGCCCATGTCATCATCAGACTCCTCAGACTCTTCCTTCTTTTCTTCCTTCTTCTCCTCCTCTTTAGCTGTAGACACACACATACGGTAACAAGATCAAGACAAAACATTTTGAAGGACGAGATGCAAGAATACTTTGTAATATACTATAAAAATCATAAATCAAAACATTTGAACCCCATAACTACTCTTTGAAGTTATTGTGCTTAGATGTCATTTGACAGCTCTCACCTGGTGCTTCACCTGCAGGAGCAGCTCCACCAGCGGGGGCCCCAGCAGGAGCACCACCTCCACCTCCGGCACCAACGTTGCAGATCAGGCTGCCTATGTCCACGCTGGACAGTGCCTGGAAAAAAGGTCATCAAAAAGTTCATCTTCACACCACACTATCCACCACCTTGGAATAATACAAACTGTAGGTGTAACATTTAAATCAATTCAAATCAATTTATTTTTGTAAGGCCCAAAATCACAACAGTTGCCTCTGAGGGCCACAGGGAGAAATGAATCAACAATGTCTGTGGTGGCGATGGAGTCAGACAATGTCTGTGGTGGCGATGGAGTCAGACAATGTCTGTGGTGGCGAGGGACGATGTCCCAGGGTCCTCTGTCCTTAGACTCTCCTTCTCGGCCAGGAAAAACTTCAAAAAAAGCGTAGAAACCTGGAGGAGTTCCAGTGAAGGAGAGATCCGACTCTCACAGACGGACAGACGGACACGAGGGAGACTGGAGCTGGACCCACTCTTCAGGCAGATGAGGGACCGACTGAGGCGAACTGGACCCACTCTTCAGGCAGATGAGGGACCGACTGAGGCGAACTGGACCCACTCTTCAGGCAGATGAGGGACCGTCTGAGTCGAGCTGGACCCACTCTTCAGATGAGGGACCGTCTGAGTCGAGCTGGACCCACTCTTCCATCCAGCTCCAGTGACCACGTGCCAGAACGTATTAGAACAGCCGCAACACATACTCATTTGGGTCAATTCAGACTCAGTCTCAGGGGCATGTGTTTGATACCCCAGTTCTATGTGCTGCCATTTTTCTAAGCAGTATGTCAAGGGAAAGTTCTGGGTAATCTACTCATCTAGTACTAGCATAGCTCTGCTCTATGGTCAGTATAAGTCAAGCCCTCAGACCACTTTCACGGCATAGTCCAAATCACACTTTACATAGTCACATGTTCCTTGGGGTAGACTATCTAGGTAATTGCAGTGGCATCATAAAAACCTCTTCCATACTTATGTGGTCCACGATGTACCACAAACACAGCGACGCGTTAAACACTTACGGAACTACGAGCTTACTCACTTGTCTTTTAGTTAACCGTGCCCTTTATCAGCCATGTGAAGTGATGCGCTCAGACTGAGCCAAGTTGTTGCCTTATTTAGCTGAGAAAATTTGATTCTGCACATTATCCTCACTGTTCAGAGATGAAAGCCTGCTCCTGCATCCTCCTTAAATGAACATGTAGTCAACACAACTCACCTTTGCAAAAAGACTGGGCCAGAAAGGCTCCACAGTGACACCGGCGGCCTTGATCAAAGCATTCAGCTTGTCCTCCTAAAAAGCACACACACCATCATTAACATTGTATTTTATGATGCTTCGGACACCGAGAGATCAGTCTTAAACAGTGACTTAAGGGATTCTTCATGGAGAAGACTATTCTATACAGTAGAATACACACATCTTCACGCAAGTGCAATAAATAAAGCATGTTTTATTTTTCTGCTAAAACTTTACTGGGGCTTTAAAATCATCCTTCACAGCAATTCACAGATCACACATTGCTTGGCTACCACGATGTAAAGCAGTCTCCTGTGGAATAGTTCCAGGTATAAAACCTCGTCCAAACTAATGGCGATACGTTAATGTAACGTGCGTAATAGTAACGTGGGTAAGATGGTCATTGCCGCCATTTTGGCACGAATATTTAAACACATAAATTAAGACATTATCAAATGTATGTTTTAGTGGGTTAAACAGTTGTATATACAGTGATGTATAAAGGAGTTTAATTAGAAGCTGTACGGTTCAAATGGCGAAGTTATCCGGTGCCACATTGAACCGTGTGGAGCACTTACGGTGACGGTGACTTCATCGTCGTGGAGGATCAAGGCAGAGTAAATGCAGGCAAGTTCGGATACGGAGGCCATTTTACAGGTTAGTTTTTATGGTAGTAGCAGCGGATGCCTAAATTTGACGGTGCTAGTCGCCGGATTGCGGGCCTTAGCTTCGGATGAAGAACCGAGCACCTTTAGGCACGTTTACTTCCTATACCGGAAAGGGAAGTCAGAGGGCGGGAGTTTGGTCTTTATAGTGTACGTAAGGCTGGTCATGACGTCATTACGCAAACGCGTTACGTCTGACGTACACAAGTACGTGTCTGATTCATAAATATTAGCTCGTGTATGAATACTTTAATGCATGAAACACACACAAATCAGCTTTTGTCACTCATTCTACAATATATTATATAGATTATAAAGTTATGTTTTATTTTTTTATTTAATCTCAAAAGATTTACAAAAAACAAAATCAGTCAAAGACACTGTTACAGTAAATATAATTGTGCTGTGATGTCCTAACTTAAAAAGAGGGTTTTTAAAGAAATAACACTTCATGTCAACATTTTCCCTTTAACTTGGTCTACTTCAAAATATCTGGTGAAAGTTTATGAACTAAACAGGGTCACACTTAAAAATATATCTCTCATTTGGCACAAACTTTCTTCTTCTGCCTTGATATGTGAGAATACTTGGTACAATTACAAAACCATATATAATGGAAATAACATGTAACTTCAAGAAATCCATATTTTGGAATGTTTTGTATAAAAATCACCCATTGTACCACCCAACCCAGTGTAGTATGTGAAATAATAAGTACAAAAGCAGTTAAGTTGAACTCAATAGATGGACTGAAATAAGAAAAGATAAAACCACATTATTACAATCAAAGAAATACGGAACAACCCAACAAGTCAGTTGGTCAGGCTGTGGTAAGCACTTCTGAATGATTCATTCAACAATTCAGATCAACATAAATGCTAAAAAATGTCAGGTCTACGGCCATTAACATATGATTGAAGTTATTATTTTGTCACAGCAGTTGTCTTCTCAGTCCTTATGAGATTTTCTTTTTTTCTTTTTCTTCATCATATGAAACTCCATATTCATTTACCCTCGTCTTGTCCACTGGATAGAGCCTAGAGAGGATGGAAAGGTTACAAAATATCATACAAAGCACAACAATGCAACATTTACTGATGGTCATAATTATGACGTTATTTGTTATAGCTTAAACACCTTCAGTGCCATAACTTGAGTCATTGTCTTTCTATTAGAACCACGACCTCTTTACCAGGATGAGCAATAGTGTTCTGGACCACACAGGTCATTTTCAATAAACTGACCAACAACACAAAACACTCATTTAGACTATTTAACGTCATCTCAAAGAAAATACCCACTTGCAACTTAAGAATAGAAGCCAAAATGAGTAAATAATCTGCATAAATTTACAGATGCACAATGTGACTTTCCTGGTGGAGGGTCACTATGGAGATGTGATAGTGTTGAATGGAATGTTCCACAGTATCACATTTAACTTATGTACATCCATAGAGACAAGAGCTGATGTACAATACTTAAGAGCATATAAATATACAAATATACTGTACCATCTCTGGTAAAGGTAAATGAGAAACACAACGTCATCCCGGAAACAGGCCAGTCTGTGAGACGTTGGCATGGTGATGATGAAGGCGAAGACGTCATCGATGAAGGTATTAAACGCCTGTGGTAAAAAACAGCATTAAGTTTTGGAATAGTCCTACAATATGGCTCAGCTGTGCTTACCTTATACATAAATGCTTTCCAGGGCAAATGGGCCACCGATTTCAGCTAATAAATAAAGGAAACAAAAATTATGAATCCATATTTTAATATTACACAAACACATTTATGTTGTTATGAATAAAGCGCAAACCTTATAATTAACAAATAGTTGAGGAAGCATGAAGAGGAACCCAAAAGCGTATACACCTGTGCAAAAAACAAAACAAATTCAGAACGATTCCATATTTAAGATAAACTTTGTTAACCGTTTCAGCATTCTTACCATTAACCAAACTATTAATTACCCACGAGTACCAACTAAAACAGAAGATACGAGATTTTAGCATTGAATAAATTACCAAAATAAAAATAATTCTAGGACAGCGAGTTACCTCTTATATCGAAGGAAAACAAGAGCATATATAGCTCCTCCAATGCACAATGGGTAAAGGAGATAGGAAAGATACTTCATTGCCTGTTGAACATAAAGAATACATTTAATGATGTGTACAGTTCACCATTATTTTAATTGTTAGAAGATCTTACCAGTGTATCATATTCTTCTGTTCTTTTTTCAGATTCATTAAGTTTTCCAAACTGTTACAAAATGTTTTAAAAAGTTAACGTCGAAAGGTTTATTATGTTTATTATATCCATAGCAATATGGACAATATTAACACTTACCAGGAATGTTGGCTTGCCTCCTTTCCAGAAAACTTGAATCTTGAAGGCCTTTTTCACCTTCCACACCTTTAAAAAAACAGATATTTTATAATTTACAACATTATTTTTATTATTATTCATAAAAATAACAAAATGGCATGCTTACTTCAATAATTGAGCCAACGCCTGCAGGAATGAGCACTAGCAAGCTGGTCTGCTCATCAAATAAATAGAGGAAAATCACGATAGTGCTGAAACATCGCCACAGCACTAAAAGAAAGCACGGGTCATGGTTATTTATGTGAATATATACAGTATATACTTTAAAGGCAGATGCATTTATACATTTAATTACAAGTAAAACAGACTTTTGTTATGGTCATTACTACTATTAATATTATTATTAATATTAATATTGTTATTAATATTATTATTATTATTAGTAAGCGTTTGTAAGGCTTGCAGTAGAAATAGCCTGACCAGATAAACATTTTACCTGCTTTGCTTGACATTCCCACCATGCTTTTCTTCTGCTTCCAAAAGCTTATGTCATTTTTGAAAGCAAGGAAGTCAAACAAGAGCTAAAAAAAAAGTCAAAAAGGTCTGTGTTAATGTTACATGTATAATTGATGGTTACATCCTGTGTCAAAAACAGATCCACCACTCATTAGAAAAGGTTAGTTTAGTCAAGAAGTCAAGAAGTGACTTAGTATTCTGTATTAAACTAATTCAAACACAGTTCATTATTTCATATTGTGTTCATTGTAATCTGTAATATTGACGTAACTGGCATAACATTAGAAACAATGACGTCCTGTTCTAAACTGCAGAACTGAGAGACTTCATCGTGGCATTTCATTTTGTGACTAACAGCAAGCAAGTACAGAGAAGTGGGCAGAGAGCGGGCAGAGACAGGAAGGTAGGTGAAAACTGAGCAAATACAAGACCTTACTCAAACATGAATCAAAATACAACTTAGGAGTAAACTAATGATGAGGGAACACTGGTATAACATGGGCAAAATATCATACATTTCAATTCTATATAATATGTCCCCTGTAATATTAACTAATGCAAACATAATCGGAGTTGGGTAATAAGCACAACCTTTGTTTAAACTTGAATTCAACTGTACTCACATGGAAAGCAGCTACAAAAAAGGTCAAAGCTAAGAAATACAGGTTGGTGTCCACAAAGATGCCTTTGATCTCATCCGCATCTTTCTCTGTGAAGCCTACAACACAGACTGATGTTTAAAATGTTGTTTATTCCCTGAGAGTGTGCAGGTATGAAATCACAACGCACCAAACTGCTGCAGAGAGTAGACTGCGTCCTGCATGTGGATCCAGAACCTGAGTCTGCCCAGTGAGATGGAGTCGTACGTGAGGGTTAGAGGCACCTCTGTGGACGAACTGTTAATCTCCTAAAAATAAGTACATTTGAGCAATATATCCAACAACAAAAAAAGCACAAACATTGCATGATTGGTTACAGAGGCTCACCACTAGGTCCTTGATTCGGTTACTGAGCTCATCAACAAACAGCAGAGGTAGATACACCATTTTCTTGCCATTTTGAAATCTGTTGACAGATGGGAGTGATTTATGCTCAACTCGATTCATAATTCGGCAAGTATCTCGAGTTTTCTTACTTACACTATGAGGTATCGATGGACATCACTTGGCAGGAATTCTCTGTCGAATACAAAGTGATCTCCGACGATGTTGAAAGTCAGCCGTGAGCGCCAATGAGCAACTGGGTGGTCTGAAGAGGCAGATGATCCGGCGACGCCCCCTGCTGGATTTGCACTGGCTTTTTTCTTTTGCTGGGATTCTTTTACATCCTATAAAACCCAACAGATATACATTTGGGTTTTAATATACAAGGTTACAAAAGACAAGATTAAATAAGAAGAATCAAACTTCGCATGCGTTTACCGCGGGTTGATCCTCTCCAGTTATGAGGGAGATCTCTGGAGGTTTGGGGATGGTGTAAGTGGTGAGCGGAGCCACCCAGCGCACCCGTCTGTGGTCCTGCCAGGGGTCCACGCCCGCTTGATGCACGAATATTAGGGCGTGCAGTGTCCCGTTGTTTCGCGTTTTTTTGGGGAGCGAGACATTGATCATCCTAAGGAATAGAAATGAGGACAAAATATTCAATACCAAGTCATATGAGCCCATCTGGCCCCGCCCCTGGTTTGGGTCGGACTCTGGGGCTTAACAGAAGGGATTAAATGAGACTCTCTCATACTATGTAACACAAAGACATAAAACAAGCTGCTGCTGTGCTTTAAGTCTACATTTTGAGTACCGTATTTTCCGAACTATAAGTCGCACCGGAGTATAAGTCGGACCAGCCAAAAAATGCATAAAAGAGAAGAAAAAAAACATGTATAAGTTGCGAATGCAAGTGTGAAAATAACAAATAATATCACATATAAGTCGCTTCGAAGTATAAATATAAGTATGAGTCGCAACCCGGCCAAAACTATGAAAAAGGTGCGATTTATAGTTTGGAAAATACGGTAATAAAACCTATTCACTCGTATGGCGTATGAATGAGTGTGTTGTTAGCAATGGCTACAATCCGGCGTGTTTTCAGTGTATGTTCATCAACACGCACTGATCAAATGAACAAATACAATGACAGTTTCTAATGGGTAATGACAAAAAAAAGGAATTGTTCTTCTTACACCAACCTTTCAAACTTTGTGCTGATGTCAAAGTCCTCCTCTCTGTGAATCAAAGTATGTCCTCCCTCGGTGTTGGGTCGCAGTGACGTGTAGACGCTCAGCTAATAGAACAAAACATTGTTACACTTTATGAACATTAATAAGCTGTCTTAACGATAACACAATCATGCAAACGCACCTGCAGTTTGGGGTTAGAGGCCAGGAATGGTGTGATACAGTTGGTGCTTTTGGGGTCGTCACAGGGTTTGGTGTACACTATCCCGTACATGACCCAACAGGTGTGCAGCACGTACACCACAAACACACCGACGATCAGAGTCGTGAAGGACGATTTCAGGAACATGATGCTGCCGTCTTCACTGTGTAACGTCTCCCAAGATTAGACGAACAGCCATAAATCTGAAAGATAATAGTCCATTTAAACTAAATCATTGTTTCATCAACTAGAGTGCATTATTATTGATGTATTGATTTGATTGACACACATGAAAATTGTATATATTGGCAACAACAGCATTTATGACTCTTACAGGTGGAAATGACAAACATATTTCCTCTTTTATGTAATGTCAATTGTTTTAATGTGCACTGTCGCTGATAAATAAACTAATACAACCAAAGTTAACAAAATATTTCATGAAATATTCAGCTGTACTTCGATTTATAAGTCCTGTCTGTCCAAAATGCAAACAAAAAAGTGTCAATTGTTCCGCAAAAATAAAAAATAAAATAAAATAATAAGATATTGCCCACAGCTTGTTTTCCTAATTTGTAATGTGGTAACCAAACACTACAATCCGTTTTTTGGTTTTCTGATAACACCGTCCAGCTGCGTTACACGGTAGTAGCATTACTCCATTACTAATGAATACGTGATGTTTTGTTTACTATTTGCATGTTTCCACGCACAGATTAGAGAGCGTAACTTGACACGCACAAGAATAACGACGCTAAACATGTCGTATACATCGCGGCCACTCGTTCAACTCTTAAATACATTGTAGGATAATAATGTGAATAAACATACCGGTGTGCGGCTGAGGTGGCGCTGACGCTGCTGCCTCCGCCATTCACTCCCACGCCGTTAAACACGACGCCATTGTTTGTTTATGTCCTTTAGCGACAGATGAAATAAAGACATTTCTACTCTACTAAACTGGCCATAATCTGCGGGGTCAACGCAATAGCTTCATCAAAGCGAGAGTGGAGAGTGGAGTCATCAGTGAATTTGTCAACGACATCCGTTTCCTGGTTACGAACGGGATTTGGGTAAGTCTCGCGATGTTTTACGTACAATAGAATAAATGTAAATGTATAAAAGAGTACAAGTTTGAGTAAATAGTTTGAATTATTAAACTATAGCCTCAATAGCCACTAGTTTTAAAAAATGATCTAGATATTAAGGAATTAATTGCCTGCCTGAAAATCAGATATATTGACGCAGTATTAATTCAAATCAATAATTTATATGATGCTAAGCTGTGATTGGGTCAATTCTCAAAAATCATTTACATTCAACAGTTAACATACATCAAACATGATCAATCTTTCTTTTTTTCTCTATTTGGCAGATCTTTAGATGTTATAAAAAGGGAAATTATGTAAGTCTGTATTCTGTCGCATCATGTTGCACCAGCCTTTCATTTGAAAGTAGATCAGGCAATCTGTCAAGCAGCTGCAAAGTCAAATCTGTCAGTATTCACAAATATACCCTAATTCACTAGCAGAGGGTTAACTTTCAAATACCATACGTCTCTTTAGCAGTGATGAGTGGGTCGATAGCATATAGGTATAGATAGGTATCGGTATCGTATTGATATCATTATATTTGCCATAGTATTACTTGGTATCGGATCAAAACAGAAATGACTGGTATTGCCCATCACTCTTTAATGTCACATTGGGGCTCAGTGGGACTGTAGCTAACTTACTATCCTTCCTGGTTAAATAATAATGCTTAGGTGTTCTTATTTTTATAATTCTGTTCACATTCAATTATTTAAATAAAATACCAGAACTTTATAGACAATCTTGCATCTTCATCATTGTAAAAGTTTATTTCGAATCCCCCCCTGATTGTCTCTGATATGTTGACAATATTCGCTTCTTTGTATAGGCTACAGCTTTTATGCTCACCATATACTGGGCTCCACTGACTG
>NW_027315790.1:21499362-21764362 GCF_026437365.1 Eucyclogobius newberryi | reverse complement strand
ACAAGAAGAGATGAGGACAGATGGACATTGGAGTTGTCAGCTTTCTATTCAGGTGAAGACCAAAGCTGCGAGCACATGCAGCCAAGTCACCTCCGGGCACAGCAGCAGGACTCTTCAAAGCTCAGAGTTCACAGCCCTCAGAAGAGTTAAAGGGGATGAAAGGCAGATGAGCAACTAAACTAAACTAGTTGGTGTAATCCCTCATATCCCTCATTTGTCCAGAATTGTAGAAAATGATTTTGGTTTTTGGTTTCAAGTGAATGTGAAATGAATCCAATTGACTACAACTCAATCTTTTTCTACAATAACCTATACTAGCTCTACATTTCATTGCATTAAACCGCTCTATTGGTTTATTTGTCTTTTAATGTTCTTCATGAAGGAGACAAAGAAGTAGTTTAATGTATCTATCTATTACACACACACATGCACACACACACACACGCACACACACACACACACGCACGCACGCACACACACACACACACACGCACGCACACACGCACGCACACACACACACGCACGCACACACACACACACGCACGCACACACACACGCACGCACGCACGCACACACACACGCGCACGCACACACGCACGCACACACACACACACGCACACACGCACGCACACACACACACATGCACGCACGCACACACACACACACGCACGCACACACACACACACACACACGCATGCACAAAGACAATTGTGCATGCGTGTATCTACATCTTGGGTATGTTTGACGGAAAAACTCTGTTCTGGCCTCTGAAAAGTGCTTATAACCCCTTGTTTATGTATTTGGCAATTGAGTAACTTTGGACTGCTGTAAAAACAATTTGAAATAAACAAATTCGTTTTTTCACATTTTTCTCAGACAGCAAAAATCCATTATAACACCTCCAACATATGTCCCGTTGTGGAGAAGGGTCCCCGCTGCTCTGGCTTCTGCACCCACTTCTCCCCTGAGCATCCTCGTCTTCACTTTGGTAAGTATCATTCATAGTTTATCCATCGACCCCTCACATGAGCTCATGCCATTGAAACCTCTGCAACGAGAACGCATTGAGCAGAGAGATTAACTAATTATGACCCAAACAACCTTTGTGTTTGAACTAAAGAACAAAGTAAAGTATCAGTTATTAGAGGAATGAACTGTCACATTTGCACATGAAGAATACATCTGTTAATTCTCTCAGTTTGCAAGGACCCAGACCCCGCTGTGCTCCCCCCTGCTGGCTCGGTGTGGGTTTGTGAATATGTGGTTAGTTACAGATTGTAACTGTACTCATGGCTGCCCCGGCGAGCCAGCATCAGCTGTCGCTCTATCTATTCTAGTCTAATGCATCTGTCCCCTCGGCCCACCCAAAAGCTCCTCTCTCCAGGATCCTGACTATGTAAAATCTAAATCCCACGTGGAGATGGACAGATTGTTACAGGAGAGAGTGAGCGAGAGAAAGAAAGAGAGACAGAAAGAGAGAGAGAGAGTGAAATGAGAAAAAGAAGAGCTGTGATACTGGGGAGAGAGAAGCTATCAAAGTTTCACACATGCTTGGCGCAGCATGGAGGCCAGCGGTCTGTGAAAGTGGTGGACTTGATCTGAAAGACCCAATAAAGCAAAAGAGCAGCGTCATCAAAAACAAAAGACTAGGCCCAACAGGCTGGACCAACTGTTGTGGCCCACACGAGGCCACTGTGGAAGCAAAGACTTTAGGATTACACCATAGCCATTTTAGGATTGTTCTGTTTTGTTTTTTTGTTGTTTGGTTGAAGAGTTCGCAAAACACTTGGTTGGTTTGCGGATTTTTGCTAATCTCAGTGAAGCGCCAAAGAAAATAATTAACTTTTATTTTGGACCCAAAAATGCTCGCTACAAATAGTGCGATTTTAAGCTTTCCTTCTGGTGTCTGTGGTGCTTGGCAACCGTCCACGGCACAAGCTGTTTTCTGGCCAAGTTAACACATATTCGAGCACCTATTTTCAAAAACTTTTCAAAAAAATTCTGGCATCCACAATTTTGTCCAAAAGTGCTCTTAGTTACTTTTCTTCTGGAGGGTTTGCCACCTGCTTGTTTCCTCCATGGAGATGTATTGCTAACCATGTCTATCTCCATGGAGACAAGCAGGCGGCACCACCAGGCCAAGTTACACATCAGAGGTTTTATTTATAAAGCGTGCATAAGTACAAAAATGTTTTATGCATGACTTTCCACGTTGAGTTTGAGAATGATAAAAAAGACAATTCCAGGTGGAAAAAAGTGCGGTTCGATCCACAAACCCTGAACTTTGCGTGTGAGGGTTTTACGGGACAGGGCAGAAGAAAATCTGTGCACAGAAATATACAAAGCTCTGTATAACCTGAGATCTAGGGTTTTATTTTAGCATTTAGTATAATTATAGATGCAACCAGTGCGTGTTTTTCAAGATTTTTTCTACCAATAAAAACATCTGTTATTAACAATTAACTGGAACCTGCAGGCCCCGCAATCTCACCAATTATAGCCTCAATTACCAGCTTCTAAAAGAATGTAATCCATTGTGTAAGACTCAAACTTTTGAAGAGTTTCGTGTGTGTTTTCCGGCGTCGTGGGAATCAAATACTGTGCTGCTGTCTGTGATCACCGTGGATACGCCGAGGCAGGCCGGCACTTTGTAGTTAGCATGTGGCGTGTCCTCTGCTCGCCTGTCCGTGCACCAGCTTTGGGGAGCTGTGAGCGAGGCAAATGCTAATGCTCCATGTGCGGCTATCACCAGCGGAGTCTCCCCCCGGCTCTGCTCTGATGGACCACTGCCGCGTGTTCAGGAGATGAAAGGAAAGGCGGGAATTCATCTCACGCTATGAATCCTGGGTAAGAAGCGTGTGATGTGAGCACTGCCCCATCCGTCTGTGGCTTTCATCCTGGTATCGATATCACATCTCGCTGTCCCTCCTCCTGCCTTTCTCCTGCTGCATTCATCTGCGTTCTGCTGTAGCTGCTTTGTATTTTATCCTCTCTTCTGTTGGGCCAAAGTTTGGGCTATGATACATTTATCTGCATAAATTTGATGGACAAACAACATGGATAAATGCTTGTAAATGCCCCATAAGTGCTTAGAAACAAATATATATATGATTTTTTTTCTCTGTGGTGCTAAACATTCTTTATGTTATGTAAATACCCTCCCTATACACAGGCACAGTATTATTTTCAGTGACAAGAAAATATCTTTTATTGCGTCAGTCAATTTTAAAAGCCCCCCAAAAAATCTAATTTTTTTTTCCATTTGACTTACTTATTTTGCACTCGCTGGATCCTCATAAGCCCATCTGCACCTCTTGAGTTTGCCCCTCTCGTCCCGTTTCTGGACATGAATTGATCAAAGTGTCCATTTTGGCCATGACAGTTCAATTTGACATGACAGACACACACACACACACGCACGCACGCACGCACGCACGCACACACACACGCACACACACACACACGCACGCACGCGCGCACGCACGCACGCACGCACACACACACACACACACATACACACACACACACACACGCACGCACGCACGCACACACACACGCACACACACACACACGCACGCACGCACGCGCGCACGCACGCACACACACACACACACACATACACACACACGCGCGCACGCACGCACACACACACACACACACACACACGCACGCACAGACACACACACATGCACGCACGCACGCACACGCACAGACACACAGACACACACGCACGCACAGACACACACACATGCACGCACGCACGCACACGCACAGACACACAGACACACAGACACACACACGCACGCACAGACACACAGACACACACGCACGCACAGACACACACACACGCACGCACACACAGACACACACACACGCACGCACGCACAGACACACACACACGCACGCACGCACAGACACACACACACGTACGCACAGACACACACACACGCACGCACGCACAGACACACACGCACGCACACGCACACGCACAGACACAGACACAGACACACACACACATGCAATGCACATGCAAGTAGTTGCTAGAAGTTTGGACATAATCTGCTTGGGGGGAAAAAATATACATTTCATTCCAAAACCTTGTGCAATAAAAGGCTATAAACAGTTGCAGTTGCAAGTTATGTTGTAATTTATCAATAGTTATAGTCTAATTTTTGAAAATATTTTCTGCAATATGTTACACCTGCATATAATGACAACGCTGCTTTTTCAACTGCTCCTACTTTGATTAAAACATATTTTTGTGTCTGTATGTAGGTTATGCCGTGTTCCATTTATCCTCTGAGGTCGGAACTTCTCTGAGTTTCTGTTGTCGAGTAGATAAAACAAAAGCAGAAACTAGTAATCGGAAAGTGTTCAAATCAGACAGAGCACAGACCATTATCATTTTATTTTTTTACATTTACAGTTATAATGTATCAGCTGAGAATTAATATCTGCCTTTGTTGTCATCAGCTCCATATAGAGGTCCGCAACATTGGCGTAATAACACATTTATAAGTGCAGAGGCTCAGCTACAGCTTCACAGACAGCGGGCGGACAGAAGACAGCCACTAAAGGGAAAAGAGCACCAGAATTACCATTATTTTAACTGTCACATACCACACTTTATCCAAATGCAGGGCAGGTGGCTTGGCGGGTGTTCCAGTGTGAATAAGTTGCATTCACGTTACATAATTACATTTATTCAGCCAGTTCAGCTCTTTATTAAATAGAAGTGTTGGGCATTTTATTCTTTTGTAATACAATGAGTTCTGAGGGCTTGTCACAAAGAGTAATCATCAGGTTCAACATTTCTGAATTTTCCTTTTAGATATTCATGGTAAAATCCCACTGCAATCAATTAACTGATTTTGAAAGAAATATCCCAAAATAGAAATACACAAATGTTGAACCATCTCATTCTTTTTTGGGGATTGGCTCCACAAACTTGTCATGTTAATCTCATGGTTTAAGATCATTTCAACTGGCAACAATTAAGTTCTTGGAGTTCACCACTTTATGAAGTTATTGCGAATAAATTATTTCACTTTAGCGTATTTCTGCTAACAAACAAGACGTGCCTGTTTTATGTTGATCGGCTCAAATATTACAAAGACATGAACTATAAACCAGATCAACTGTTGTTTTATCTTTAAAACATTAATAGTAAAATACGAACACGTGTTTTTAACCTGTGCACTATCTTTGAGGGCAGCACAAGGGTTAAGATTGTGCCTGTTTCTTGGTGATGTTTATAATGTTACTTCCTGGTTTGACATGAAAGACAATATTGCATATAGGTAGAGCAGGCATGTCCAAACTAAGGCCCGTGGGCCAAATGCGGCCCTCAGACCAATTTTTGTCGGCCCTCCGGCTTCCTGCCAGGTTGGTCCAAACAACAAAAAGTATTACTTTTTACTGTAAAATTGGAGAGATTGAAGCATTTTGATGTTACAGCAACCCAATATTAATGTTCCAAGTCTTATTAAAGGTGTGGAGGCATCAAAACTATGACAAATGCAAAAATTTGACATTTTCAAGTTTTTTGTGGCTCTTTGCTCCGTAGATGTTTCAAAATGCGACCCTCCGTGAAAAACGTTTGGACACCCCTGAGGTAGAGGTAGTTCCACAACTGTTACTTGGCAACCAGATAGTAAACAAGGGCCATTTAAATGATTCAATAGTTAGTTCAATAGTGATTTGACAAATTATTACACCCAACATTGATGATACATTTATTTTGTTAAATAATTGTTTGACCTGTCATAAAAAAGGTGTGAGTTACGTGCAAAGTTTCTCTGCATTTTTGATGGTTTGGCGCATTTTTAATGACATCACAGAGGTATTCTGCACTCCTTCCTGTCATTTTCAGCTTTTAATTGTTTAATTGTTAATGACTGATGTAAAACTATGATAACTATTTCCCCCGGGGACTATCTCACCAAACAACGTCAGAATTAGAAAAACATGAGAACCTGTCATAAGTATTGATTCTGCTGTACAATGTTGTGATCATCTCTTTATTGAACTGATCTCTGTGGACAACTGGAACGCCGCATTATTGGCCTATGTAAAAAAATAACAAAAAAATAACGCTTGTATCTTAATTATAGCTGCCATCTTGTGTTTTGGGGTCACTTTACAGTAATCAGTTATTTACTTGAACCAACTTAAACTGGTTCCTGTGTCCTGACGATGTGTGAGCTAACAAAGCCAGTTGCCCGCGGTAACATTGGCATTGGTGGCTACGTGGACGCCGCTAATTACGTTGTGTTGAAAGGATTAAAGGTATTAAAATGGCAGACATTCTTATCAGCTCACCGTGGGCTCCTAACACCAGTAACAGTTTATACTTCTTTTATCCTCTTTCATTGTGAGCACGGTCAGGCTCATGTCGGGTTAGTCAACTATGGATTTATGCAATAATCTGTGCAGAAATAATTCAATCATTTTATAGCGCTCGTCCTAATAGAAAAACAGTTCAGAATCAGAAATGTTTTATTGCTATTGTCAGTAAACAAACTTCACAAACTGGGAACTTGCTTCAGCATTAATAAATATATTAATAATACTTAATAATGATAATAGTAAAAAAATATGGACTATATGCTAAAATTAGGGCTGGCAAATAAGATATGTAAGAATAAAATAGGCTTAAAAGCAACATATATACAGGAGGATCAGAACAACAGTGAAAACTTGAAATATAAATAAGTATTGTTGACATGAAACACAATCATGTTTTACTTACCTTTTTGCTTTGGACCTCACAGTCACAGTTTAAGATCAGTGTGCATTAAACTAAAATTGTGTATTTGCAGGTTAATAGAGCTCCTACATCTAAATTTGTTGAGGCCATTCTGGCAGGAACGATATAGCAGTAATGAATGGTAATGGCCTGAAATTTAGCTTTTGGAGTTTATCTTTGCCATACAATAGCCTACATTAAAAACTAATCAGATTAAACATCAGCAACTCTCGGCTGGAATAAGTGTGCTTTTAAAGAGTTGAGATTGTGAAGATTGTGTCCTAAATTTAAAAATCTGATCTTTTTGTGAGAAAGACACTTTAATATAAAACCATGTACAACAGATTTTGACAATTAAAAGGAAACCTGTTGTACATGAAAGAGGCTAATTCACTCATTTCAATGTAATGAACACCCAAAAATCATCATATTTTGTTAATTTACTAGTCAACAGTCAGTTGTACAAACAGTATTTTTCTCTTCAAACTACTGTCTCTTCTTTAATTAATTGATGAATAATGAATAGAATCACCAATATTTTGATTTAATATTTTCTATTTGACAGAACAGTGTGTCATCGGCAGTGCTAGCAGCCACACATGTGCAAAACAATTAACCACTGCACTACCGGCAAGCACGCCAATACACAATCTTCATTTAGAATCGTTATGAGACGATGGTTAAATCATTCCAGAAATGAATGTAGAAATACATTTATAGCTTAATTAATGTGAGGCATGAAGCACTAGTCACTTTAGTTGCAGAAATCCACTTCTCTCGTCAATCTGGAGTTCAGTAAATCCAGTAAAAGGCTCTGGCTTTCCTCTGCCCGCGATTATTTATACATCCCAGTGCGCAAAAATAATCCACACTCTCTGGAACACCTATAAAGTTTGTTAATTTCGAATTCCCTCCACCGTCAGTGCCGGTGTGGAGTGTGGTGGTGCATGAGAGAAGGACATGTGCTATTTTGCTCTACATGATGAGCCACTGAGGCGTCCTTATTACTTTATTAGACCAAGAACACATTTATATTGTGGACCCTTTTTTAACATGAAACATTTTTGGAGTTTGCTCTGTCAACAAAACCTGCATCTTTGACTCACCTTGACAAAAGTAAACATCAGGCAAATGTGGTCTTGGCTTTTCAGTGGTTTTTAGCTGGAAAAGTTGCTTTGATGAAGGCGATGGCTGTTTAAAATGCAAAATACATATTCACTCTGTTGCCTCCTCTCACGGATGTTATTGCTGCCTGCATCTTAGCGTCTATAACACTTGTTTTGTGTCCTTCCCACTCAATCGAAGGCACTAGTCCACATTAATATTCACAGACAGTTCCCCCTCAGCCCTTTCAAATCAGCCGCCGCTCTAACACAGCTTCTTCGCTTGTTTTTCTTTCCTCCTCTGCCCAAAAACTAGTTCGGATCCCTCCATCCCCCCACTTTTCTCTGAATCATTCACTTCAAGAGGATGCAACTAAAATGAAGCCTTCCTCGCAGGTTTTGTAACTTTGTAATGTATTTCACTTCATCATTCTGACTCCTTTTTAGATTTACGTCAGATGCGCTGCCTTGAGATCGCCAAACGTTTGCAATTATGTGTCTGACAAACCTTGGGAACCAATGATTTGAATTGCCAAAGCGTCGTCGGAAGGCGCCGCTTTTCTTACCTGCTTTGTCCAAATGTGGAGCGGCTTCATTGTGTGTAATAATTGGAAAGCCCTCAGCATATTTGTGAACAATTTTCACACACATCTGCACCAGAAACTTGTGGAAGTCGTAATCAAGTTGCAATCACATTTTGCAGTCAGAATCTTCAGTAAACTCTCCACATATGACAGTGGAGTGGGAATGATTGCGTCTGGAAATCTCCGGGCAATCCACTTTTAACGCCAATTGTGAGCTATATCTTTTTTTTGCCTTTTTGTTTTTTTGTGCGGTCACAGCTGTGGCTTCTTTGTAAACAGCTTTTGTGTCAGAAGTGTGCACTTAACTGAGCTTCTGGGTGAAAATAACAGTTATAGAGCTTGAGGGACTTTACTGGTTTTGGTTTTGTGTTTTTATTAAGACTTTTGTCGGCAGGATATAGTGAGGTTTCAACATTTTCATTATGCCTCAATCTGTTATTTAGTGTCAGTTTTTTTGTGTGATTTGGTTTAGTTCTTCATATTGTTTCAAATCAAAGTAAGTTAATTTGCAAAATCAGATAAGTGTCATGAAAAAAAATGAAATTGCATTTTAATCTTAGCTTATGTATTTTCAAAAGCCATCCCTCCTCCATCAAACACAAATAAATAAATAAATGCATTACAAACAGGCATGTTGTCACACTATAATATAATGCAAACAATGTAAAAGTATTCTCGAACGGAATACATTTTTAATGCAGGTATTCAGTATTCTGTTACTAAATACATTTTATTCCTCCCATTACAGCAGATATGAAAAAAGTTGTTTTGTCATGCAGAGTTTTTAAGAGTAAGTCCACTGGATGGCACTGTTGGCTCATCACACACGAGCCCAAAGCCCACACATTATTCACACTGGAGCAGAGAGGGGCCAACACAACACTACTGAAGGCTTGGGAGATGAGTTTTCTATCAGTTTGTCTTTCGACCCTCGTTTGCACCAGTTTCATGTTTGTTTTGTGTTTATTCCTTTTCTCATTTAAACTTATTTGGTGATTTTACTGCCATAACGTAGTGTTATTTCTAAGCCGAATGGACCACACTGCTCACATGCATTGAAAAACCAAAAAGAAAACTGGTTAAGTGCACAAAATCCTTAGTAAAAGTAAATTTGTCATGAGAAAGAAAGTGCGTTGGCTCAAAAGTGGTCGAAGGAAGAGGGTGGAAGACTGGTTCGATGCAGTCGTTTAAACAGCGTAACATGAAGGACCTTAACACTGCGTTGGGATAACAATCAAATACTTACAATGCAGTGGTTGTATTGGAATGAGAGCTGGTGAGAAGAACACAAAGCCTTACAAACATGACACATGCGGGACAAGGCAGTCGTCGCCTGTCAGCTCTATACTGGAGAGTTCAAGTGCGTTGCTCAAGGGCACTTCAGCTGAGTGTATTAGCTCTCAGTCACACCCCGCACCGCTTCATATCGACTGAATTTGAAGTGCCGTCGGCCTCTGTCACAAAATACACTTACCTCTTTTCTTCATGCTTTTATTTTCTACTCTGGAGGAGGCTGTTGTCTGAGAAAGGCCAAATTGAAATGGTTTGGTGAATTTATTGCTGTTCATGGTTACATATGAAAATAGGCAAAATGGAAATGCCTAACCAGAGTATTCCCGCAGTATTTTATGTGGATATGTTTATTTTAACACATTTTCTTATAAACCTAATCCAAATATATACCCACACAGTTGTATTTATCCGACTAAAGCTGTACACGCCTTCACTTTAACCTAACTGACTGAAATGTTTCACTGCTTATTCATTGTGTATGTTTCCTTTGCTTATTTTGAGGCTGTAAACATTTATGAATATTCAAAAGAGACATTAAAAGGCAACCATTTGCATTAGTTGGACACAGTGTATAAGTAATACAAATATTGGTTTGCATTTGCATAAATAAACATTTTAAAACGTTGTGTCGCCATCAATGCTCATTCATTATCCTACTATCCAACATGTTTTTGGCGATCGCTGGTGGTGCAGTGGTTGGGCCCTCTCCCTCTCTTTTGCCAGTATTTCTCTATGTACCGATGCCATTTTCTGCAAATTGTCTGCAATGTCGAACCAACTAAATCCTATATAGTGCAGTGATGAGTACAGGACTCAGCAGGTTAGTAATAAACCAAAGTGATGCAGTGTAGAGTGGATGAGGAACACATCCACTCTACACTGTAATCAACTATCGCCATAATTGATTACAAAAAAAGAAAAGCAAGGTAATCTTTGTTATTCACCAGCTGTCAGGGGTCAAAACATCAAGCTTGATTCCAGCACTTTAAAACAAAAATTGTGATTCACTTCTATTTGTTTCAATTTAATTTTCAGTGGGTGCCCAAATTGCACCAAACTTGCCAGACATTACATGGCATTGGGTCATTGCGAGCCACAACAACAAACAAACCACCTCACCGTTTCCATATTTCTGGCCTGAGCGCGGCTAGCTGAGGTGGAAAGAGTTCACCCATGCCTGCCCGGCTGCTTGTTTAGCTGGCGACAAAATGGCAGCGAAGTTTTTGGCCCCGGGAGCTGAGTTGTGGCAGTCCAACCATCACATCGCATTTCACAAAGGGCCCCATGTGAGCGGTGTGGCTGACAGCGCTCCCCCAGGAACGCTGCGGCACATCCTGCACCCACCAGCAGCCGCGGCCGCCCCGGGACACCTGCACCGGACGGACAAGCTGAGATGTTATGACACATTCGACACGCTCAGTTCGAGATCGCTCCGACAAATCATAACAAATAAGGGCACGGAATAAGAAGAGGTTTATGTGTACCTGATGCAATTGGGCTGGTACATTTGAGCACACGTGTCACAGAGCACAAGATAAATATGAGGACAATAAATATATGGACAATTGGTAAAATCACGCACTCAAGGGAGCAGTGTGTTTAAAGTTAAAAAAGAGGTAAAATGCAGGCTTGGAAAAGTATGTACACCATTACTTTTTAAACCAAAATTGACATCATGCACTTCTTAAAGGGCCGGTACTCTTTTTTACGACTTTTTTCGTGTAGTAATGTCAGATTATAATAGATCCATGTGTCAGATCTGTAGTACTAAGGATGCTGGGAACACATTACCGTATTTTCCGGACTATAAGTCGCACCTTTTTTCATAGTTTTAGCCGGGGTGCGACTTATACTTATATTTATACTTATATACATATACTTATACTGAGCAATACGGAGCGACTTATATGTGATATTATTTGTTATTTTCACACTTGCAACTGCATTTCATACTCCAGTGCGACTTACATATGTTTTTTCTTCTCTATTATGTATTTTTTGGCTGGTGCGACTTATACTCCAGTGCGACTTATAGTCCGGCAAATACGGTAGGTAAGTGAGCGATACATGTGGACCACTGTAAAGAGTTTAAAGTTAACTGCTCTGTTTTTCACACTCAAAATCTGGTACAGCGCCTTTAATGAGGCAACATCCCAACGCTGTCTTTATTATGTCGTTCTGGCCAAGCTAATTGTCAACAAAGATCGCCTTAAACATATTTTTGTGAGGAGGCCATAAGGTATGAGGAAATAAGTGCCACATGCTGGGGGCAAGTTTGAAATAAATAAATGATTGTGTTTGTGCAGCTAGACAAACCACCAGAACATTTTACTGCAGTGAACATTACAGTAATAATTGTGATGGGACTATTGTGTGAACCTAAATATGTAAATTGTATTATTGCACCTGATGTGGAGTGATTTTCGCATTTTTACTCTACTCTAATTGGAAGAATAGTGCAGAAGATCATTGCAGACTATGTGAAATCATGAAATAAACAAAAGGAACGGATATAGTAAGAGACACCGGCATTTTATCACATAGATGTAGGCGTTTGTTGTTACTGCCCTGCTCCTTTGAGAATGCCTGATCTCGTCTGATATCGGAAGCTGGTTACCGCGGGCGCAGCAGTGACTCTGGTGGATGCGGTTGTCGTGTCCGTGGGCAAGACACTTCACTTTTGAATAACGGTGCAGATCGACCGTCTCACTTCCATCAGTCTACCTCAGGGCAACTGTGGCTACAAACCCACCACCACCGCAGAGTATGTATGGAGCGAATTCATAATGCACACAATTGTAAAGCAACAGAAAAAGTGCCATTATTATCATATTCTTCCAGTTTAAAGTCTTGCAACACGACTAATCTCTTGAGTGAGAGTGCAATATTTGAATGCATCATAATTTGAAATATTGGAGTCATTGTTGGTGATATATGGTATACCTGAGCGTTTCATACCATGACATATATATATACACACAGTAGAGAACTGCTTGGTTAGGTTAGGTGTCTTTATTGATTAAGAGGCATCAAACACACATGTAAAATGTAAAAGCAATGTAAAAACAGACATAATGGATCAATCAAATACGCCGAGTGAGCTTGTTTAAAAGAACAATAGCAGCTGGGACGAAGCTGTTTCTGTATCTTTGGTCCTATATTTTGGCATGACCAGTCTTTGCCCCGGTGGCAGGTACTGAAACAGGGCTTTCAGGGCGTGGCTCCGGCCCTGCACTATACTGGAGCTTAGTCTCTGCAGTCGGCTGGTGTATATAAACTCCATGCTTTGTTGTGGCTGTCCAGTCAGTTTGCCAGCCCATTTCACAATCTGTGAAAGTGCATTTTTGTTCTTCACTGACACATTTCCAAACCAAGATGACATGCAGAAGGCTAAGATGGACTCAATAAAAGAAGAATACTTGGAACTATTTTGGGAAAACTCATTGTTGAAATGCATGAGATCTATTACAGTTGTAATTCTCAACTGACGAAAAATATTACGCTTTACAAGTCATCATACATACCAGAGACAATAGGGAACTTACAGGGGGAAACTTGGAAACCAGCTCTAAACCAGTACAGAAAATGGACTAAATAAATAAATGCATCAACACATGTATGCAGAACTAAACTAAAAACACTTGAACCAGATCTAAACCAGCTCGACGGGAGATCCAAGTCTATGAAGACAAAGTAGACCTAAATGAGACCACATAGTCACTCCCACAATCACAATCCAAACGAGCTGTTCAACTGAGCAGGGCCTGGAGGACTAAAGGGATGAGGAGGAGCGGCTTCTGAACCAACGAGGAAGAACTTCACTTCAAACTCTGCCTCTGAAGGTGTGTGAGAGTCTTTCATGACATTAGAGACACGTGATGCCACAGGCCTCCCAAAATGTGATGGAACATGCTAAAAAATGCACTTAAATGGTGATAAAATAACTAGGGAAAGTAGAATAAATGGTCTTAAAATACCATACACACAGTGTAGATGTATCCATATATCTATATCTATATACACACACACACACACACGCACACGCACGCACTCACACACACACGCACGCACGCACGCACTCGCACGCACGCACGCACGCACTCACACACGCACGCACGCACTCACACACACTCGCACGCACGCACTAGCACGCACGCACTCACACGCACACATGCACGCACGCACACACACGCACGCACGCACTCGCACGCACGCACTCGCACGCACGCACGCACTCACACACACACGCACGCACGCACGCACTCGCACGCACGCACTCGCACGCACGCACGCACGCACTCACACACGCACGCACGCACTCACACACACTCGCACGCACGCACTAGCACGCACGCACTCACACGCACACATGCACGCACGCACACACACGCACGCACGCACTCGCACGCACGCACTCGCACGCACGCACGCACTCACACGCACACATGCACGCACGCACGCACACACACGCACGCACTCGCACGCACGCACTCGCATGCACGCACGCACTCACACACACACGCACACGCACGCACTCACACACACTCGCACGCACGCACTCGCACGCACGCACTCACACGCACACATGCACGCACGCACACACACGCACGCACTCGCACGCACGCACTCGCACGCACGCACTCACACACACACGCACACGCACGCACTCACACACACTCGCACGCACGCACTCGCACGCACGCACTCACACGCACACATGCACGCACGCACACACACGCACGCACTCGCACGCACGCACTCGCACGCACGCACTCACACACACACGCACACGCACGCACGCACTCACACACACTCGCACGCACGCACTCGCACGCACGCACTCACACACACTCGCACGCACTCGCACGCACGCACTCGCACGCACACACACGCACGCACTCACACACACACGCACTCGCACGCACGCACTCACACACACACGCACACGCACGCACGCACTCACACACACTCGCACGCACGCACTCGCACGCACGCACTCACACACACTCGCACGCACTCGCACGCACGCACTCGCACGCACGCACTCACACACACACGCACACGCACGCACTCACACACACTCGCACGCACGCACTCGCACGCACGCACGCACTCACACGCACACATGCACGCACGCACGCACACACACGCACGCACGCACACACACGCACGCACGCACTCGCACGCACGCACGCACTCGCACACACGCACGCACGCACGCACTCACGCACGCACTCGCACGCACGCACACACACGCACGCACGCACACACACGCACGCACGCACTCGCACGCACGCACGCACTCGCACACACGCACGCACGCACGCACTCACGCACGCACTCGCACGCACACACACACGCACACACACACACACACGCACCAAAGTACAAAACTAAATCCAGTACAGGTACAAGGACACCGGCCTTTTGTAAGTTTGCTTTTCAGTTTCCGATATGTCAACAATAACAGCTCAAGAACCTGCTGTTTGGCCATCTGCAATAATGCTACAGTCAGGAGTTCTTCACTTTCTCAAGCTGCGAGCCAAAACAGAGCAATTCCTTTAGGAATGAGACGATTTTTACACTTGTACAAAATCTAAAAATATAGTGGTGAGGAGAAACCAAACACTTTTAGGACATGTTTATTTTATGAGCTCCTTTTTTTCAAACATATTGGTTGAGTAAATGTAATACTTGTGTATTTATTAGTCACCTTTCAACAACATTTAGTTGTTTGTTTTCATCTGATTAATATATTTTGAGCTACTGTGTCCAAGTCATTTCCCCTGTGGATCAATAAAGTTGATCTGAGTCGAAGTGAATGACATTATGTTAGCATTTCTTCCCTAAAACACAAAAGTCTTGGTTGCTCCAGGTTACTACTAAAACTTGTAAAGTCTCTGCATGAGGCCAGAATCCACAGAAAGGTTTGAATGCAAATCTCAATCTTAACCTGGGTCTTCCCCGGAGCCTCTTCCCGGTGGGACAGGCCCAGAACACCTCCCCAGGGAGGCATCTGTAACAGATGCCCGAGCCACCTCAGCTGGTTCCTCTCGACATGGAGGAGCAGCGGCTCTACTACAAGCTCCTTCCGTGTGACTGAGCTCTTGTCTTTTCGGTCATTACCCAAAGTTCATGACCATAGGTGGGGTTAGGAATGTACATTGACTGGTAAATCGAGAACTGTAAATGGGATAAGCTTTGTTCATATACAAAGTTGGTTGGTCATAAAAGATGACATTGTACAGTCTCAGTAATAGTAACTATAACATATAAATATCCTGCAACTGTTACCATTTCGTCTTGAGTACATTTCCCTTCTTATTGTAGTTTGAGTTTCCTCCATCTCCTACACTCAGATCAAATGGCAAAAGTTGCAGCAAAAATGACCTTGGATTATTAAACATAAAAAGAATAAACGGTGAGCTGGTCCCACGCTGAATCCAGATGAGGAGGTCTGGGCCGTGTGCCAGTGTTCACCTTCCTGAAATCATGCATCAGCAGTAGTTCATTTTAATCCAGTGGATTAACTACACAAAGAACAAGAGCAGTTGCAAATAGAGGGATTCACTAAACTCCAAATGGCGCTTGGAAACTTGCATTTACAAATCAATTTAAAATGGAAAGCAATCTGTAATTGCGTTAAATAGCTTCCTCACTTTAAGATTATTCAACAATAATTTATGGAACAAAAGCTCATAACACTAGATCTGACCCTGAAATCAATTTCTGACTAAAAGTTTATGCTTTATGTTATAATTTTACACCTAAAACACTTTCTTGAAGACTCAAGACAGCACCTTTTTTCTTCTTCTTCTTCAAAATCTTTTATACTCGAAAAACAATGCAATTTAACATCTCAACTAGTGCAATGTTAAAATCTAGTGGACAAAATATCTCTGTTAGACACAAAAATGATGTAATTTTCTATCTCCACCCTGCTGAACGACCCAAAAACATCCCCCAACACTTCGTATCGTATTGATGGAAACATTTACACACATTGAGCTACACACGGCTTTTGGCCCCGCCCTTTTGAGAGGCATTACTGGAAATGGGCAGAGCTAAAAAGGAGGGATAGAAGAAGCCTGTCTCAGCTCATATCTCACCACAGTGTCAGAGAGAGCGAGAGACCACACACACAAACCCAAACTGCCCTGGCATCATGCAGCTCCGTTGGCCTTGACACTGCCTATTTTTATAGTCTATAATGCTCCACCAACAGCAATAAGTGTTGTTTTATGGACGGTTTATCCTTAGCTTATTACAAATGTGTGATGTAAGCATTGCATAGCATGTGGTAATACATTATGCAAACTCAAGATCCTGCCTAACTTGAACAGTGGTGGGTAAAGCTGCCAAAATGTGTACTCAAGTAAGAGGAATGTTACTTCAAAATGATGCTATTTAAAGGCACATTAAGTGACATTTTTGCCCAAACAAACAAATGCATCTTGTTGGTTTTTGTTTTCATTTTGGAGCATTTTATTCCACTGAAAATGTATAAATGTTCTTACTTATCTCCACAAACTTATCCTGCTTGTTTCCATGGACATATTCCTTTTGCTATTATAGTTCACAGTATGGCATGAATCTGTCTGCATGAAGAACCGGTTTAACGTTCTATTTCCATGGAATTATGCAGGTGACTTTCTACCGCCAGAAAGTTACAAGTATAGTCCAAGAAATGACATCTACTCAAGAGTGATAGTTAGAGGAACTTTCAGGACACAACATTTGATCTATGATTTGGTTTATTTGAACAATAAATAATGCAAAAACGTCTGGTATTTTGAAATGATAGACCACAAAAAATAACTAAATTAAATCAAGTAAAAGTACTGATATTGTTGTACTTTTACCGTCCTGCAGTGATATTAACCTTGATAGGATTTAGACATGAAGGAGGATAAGAGGTTGGTTCTATAGTCAGGTAACAACAAAAGCAGCTTTTTGTATTGCTTTTTATGCCCAAACTGCAGATTGTGGCTTAATGTGGGACCAATCAAGTGTCGCATCATGCTTTAACTTATTTTAGATTATACAATTATCATCTACTAACTGAAAATGAAGGAATAAAGGTTTAGGAAATTACAAATCTGCAAAGTATAAGTCTGCAAGTGTCACCTTGAGGGCCACACAAATCACATAATATAGTGTTGTTAATTTACGAATGGGCCTAAGGTACTTTGTGCTGAAAAGATATAGGGCCCCAGTGCAAGATATACTTAGATACTTTACTGATCCCGAAGGAAATTTCAAAGTTCGGCAGCAGCAAAACAAAAAAGATATTTAAAGACAGTTTATCCTCTTGCGCTCGCCAGCTAATGCGGTGCCGTTCAAAAATCAGTTTGGCCTATAGTGGTAATGCACATTTAACCCCAGGATCTGATTTGTAAAAGGTGTATTCTGGGCTTAAAACGACAAAGAAAGCGCTTTACCTTTTTACTGCTGCTGCAACTTTTCAACCTCCTCAAAGTGTGAAGACCCTGCTGCTTCTTTGCATCTTTCAAAGCATCAAATACAACCTGTTCGGTGTTACTTATCGTTGATCGACTTAATGTGGACGGCTTATAGAAACAGTCCCCACATCCGACTGCTGTGAAGTCCTCCTCAACCAGCTGCTGTTTGTCTAAAGACAGCTTGCAGTTTGCTTCTGAACACGCTCACAAAAAACAAGGCGATATCCCATATGAGCGAAATAATTTGACTGAGGAGCGAACAAACAACTCTTGGCAAACTCCACAAGTCGCAGCCCAAGTCTCGGCAAAGGAACAGCAATAAACTTAGCCGCTGCGCTAATGTGGACAGTATGTTGTGTTATCGCTCAAAGAGAGTGAGTTATGACGCCTTTTACATCATGCATTTGCAGCGCCGGTGCCCTTCAGAGTGGCAACCTACTTTGTCACGCCTGAGCAGCCATTGTTGTGAGATCCAAATTTATGAGCGTCATTGGAGAAACAACGGGGCTGACGGGAGGTGCAGAGATTCTAGAGGGAAGTTATTAATTGATATAGAACAAAGACGGAGACCAAAAGAGTCTGTAACGTTTAAGTGGCGACGTGCCTGTGTCGCAGACCGACCCTTTCAAATGTGAATTATTGCTAGGTTTCAGGTGACATGCAGTAACAACATTGGATAGGGCAATAACATTTAATACAGATGGTGAACAGCTTAAATGAACTTTAAAAAAAAGTGCATATAAATCAAGCCTATTTCCATCTGCGTAATATAGCTAAAATCAGAAAAATCTTGCTTAAAAGCGATGCTGAAAAACATATCCATGCATTTATAAGATTAGACTGTAACTCCTTGCTTGCAGCGTGTCCTAAAACCTCCATAAAAAGCTTTTAACTGGTTCTAAATGCAGCAGCAAGATGAACTAACAGGAACTAAAAGAAGAGAGCACATTACGCCTGTGCTCAAGTCCCTTCACTGGCTCCTGTTGAGTTTAGAATCAAATTTAAAATCCTCCTCTTGACTTACAAAGCCATAAATGACATGGCCCCATCCTACCTCAAAGATGCTATTGTACCATATCATCCAAACAGAGCCCTTGGCCTTCTGGTGGAGGGTCTAAGGACATAAAATCAACACATATTCATGGGTTTCAGCTTCCTGTTATAGGTAACATTTTGGAGAAGAGTCTGGCTACAGCCAATAGGGGGAGATAGGGGGAGATAGGGGGACATAGAGGGAGATAGGGGGACTGTTGAGGTTGGGTTTAATACTGTCAATGCCCAGCTCTAGACATAAAACGATGGGGCAGACACACAACAGATGTTTTAAGCCCTCTGTTGGAAGTCCGCTTGAAAACCTTTTATGTATGTAGTGTTTAAGTGTGTGGTGTTGCTGTGATCAGTATAGGTGGGATGTGTGCTCTGGTGCACGCATGCGATCGCGTGGTGTGGCCTGAGGTCTGGAGTCTGAGGCAGAGAGAGAGCAGCAGAGGAAGTGGTCTTTTATATCTGGAGGTCGCTCAACACCTCCGACAAAGACATATGGCAATTAATAATGAAAAAAATTGGCACCAGATGGCGCAGGAGACCGTCACAAATTCTTTTCCATCGACCCCAAACCCTAAACTTACCAAACTTACCGAACTAGCAACCAGTTCTATGCAGTGGCTGCAGCTAAAGTCTTGTGACATTTTGAGGACCTTCCGTCATATTTTTATCTAAATTGTTAATCGATATGACAAGGAGGAGTTATTATTAATTGATAAAGGCCTAAGAGAGGGCAAAGAAAAAAGAAGTCTGTAATCTCAAAGTGGAAGCTTCTATTTCAGACTAAATCCTGTAGGTTTCAAATGGGAAGTATCATTAAAGGACACATATTATGCAAAATATACTTTTTTGAGACTTGTTCTGAGTATTTTTGCCATCAAATCATGATCACTGCAACTGTTTGTTTTCATTAGCATCTTGGAGGCAAGTTGGTAATTATCTCATCTATATGTAATTCCTGCTACTGCCAGTAGTTGGAGCCAATTGCTGACCTGGGAAAAACCAGTATGACACAAGGTCATTTTGATTTTTGCAACAACAACAAAAAATGTTTTAAAGATGAAATGCCAAGGCTATCCCAAGGGCATCTTTAAAGGCCAATGAAAGTAGAAATAATGCATAATATTTATCCTTTAACATTAGGACAATTGCTCAGTTTAGCGACACTGCTCCAGATGCTCCTGTCCGGTTGTCGCACTGGCCCTGGTTGGACCATGAAGCTGTCTACATAACTTTCATAAGGAAAGTTTATAAAATCTGAAATTATAGTGGGAATCTTTCATTAAATGACCTAAAGCAATTGTATCTATAAACTGCAATTGCATTAAATTCAGTGTTTGAACAATAATTTCAACTTTTGTATATTGATGAGTCACTAAAACCAAACTATTTAAGAGTTCTTAGGACCTGAGTTTTATAATCAACCTAAGAAAAGTTGTGTTGTGTGGAAAAGAGTGCAAAAAGTCATGTATATTTTCGCTAGGGAAATAAACAGACAGGAATTGAGAAAACATAATTAAGCATTTGTGACACACAGAAGGCGCTCCTACTCCTGCAGTTTAATCCAAACAAACAAGAGGATCTTCAGAAGAAAAGGCTGTGAAGAGGAAAGGTCACACATCCGTCTGAAAACCTCTTTGTACACAAGACAATGGCACTGACACGGCTCTTACTTCTGTGGATTTACTGCTCTTGATAACTCGTACAATAAATAAGTTTTCCTGTGATTATTCTAAATATGTTGAATACTTGGACCAGCCAAAGCATCACGATGGATGCAAGGGATGTCATAATGTATACGCAGACAATAATGTACATTAAAACTAATCAGCGCTTCCCCAGTGGTTAGATAAGGGTGTTGCACATGTGTGGTTGTCATGGTTTAATTTCTTGGCTATTTACCGAATGTCTCTCCTCTCTCTCTCTCACCATTTAACGCTACAACTGTCCTGTCCAATATAGATCAGAAAAAGACACCATTCTTGAGAATTGCCTTGATTTATCTACAAACAATGAGACCGTTTGAGAATATGAAATAAGTTCTATGTAGCCATACCTGCGTGCCAATGCCTCAAAAGCTAAGAAGAATGAATTGTTGTCTTAAATAAAGTTTTTGCTATCATTGTGGTATCAAAATTAGAATTACATATCCTATTTGTTGACAACATTTTGATTTTCTTCCAATTGGGATTTAACATTATACACATTTCAGTAAAAAACACTGGGCTTTTGTCGTCTTTTTTCCCCTCCTGCTTTTTAACTCGCTCCTGCAACAACACATCGCATTGAAGTCCACACAGGCCATTACAATTCTACAATTCTATTCTATATTTTGGCCATCAATAATATTATTTTGATAGTTTTGATACTGCAACATCACAGGTCCCGTGCTGAAGAGAGTATCTGTTATTTACTTCACCAGTCAGTGGTCATAATGTTATGGTCGATTTGAGTATGGCAGGAAAAAAGAAGCTTGGGATAAATCAGTCGCCTTGAGATTTGAATTAGTGAGATTGCAGCAGTATTCCGCAGCACTATCTTGCTGGAGGGCTCACTTCAGTTGGACTAAAAGGATGACTGCTGGGTAAAAATGAATCCTTCAAATCCACCTCAAACACATCAAACATGCCCGATTGGATGCTAAGCTTTCCAAGACAACAGTGATCTCCAGAGTGCCAAACGAAATCGGAATGACTTTCAGAAAGTAAGGAGAAACCTGCAGCTTTTTAATATGACAAGCGCAGTCTCAAATCAGTTTACTAAAAGGGAGAAATGAGAAAGTCGTGGTTTAAAATGTGGTTAAAAATCAAAATATAAGGCAATTTAGCCTATAATTTTGCCTTATATATAGGAACTTAGCCTTTTCGTAACTGGTAATGCGGTGAAGAATATAAATAAAATGTATTTTCGTAAAAGAAGCAACAAAATAATGAAAGTTACATTTATTCAATAAACTGGTGTGGAACATTATCTCTGAGACGACATAGAAAACTCTAGAGGCAGATTCATTATTAATCAGCATTTAGTGTCCATCACCAGTGACATTCAGGTTATTCTTTAACAGTGGCTCGTAAATGATTGATAAATAAAAGAGGAGGTGGTGTGATTTTAATATTTTTCATTCATCTGGGATCAAAAAGACTCATGTTTACTTGAATGGGAATGTATGAGGTGGTCTATGTTTTGAACACATCAAATTGTGTGCATTTGACAGATTGTTCTACAGGTTTCACTAAAACATAGAAACAGAGAAAAATGTTACTCCCCCCAGTTTGACAATTTTGGTGCTGTTTATAATTGTACTTCCTGGTTGGACTTGAGCAGCGGCTGTGACATAGGTCGAGGTAATTCCACATCTGTTACCTAGCAATCATACTGTAAACAAGGACCAAAATGAATATATACTATATAAATTTGATTAGACAAAAAATAATGATTGTCCCTGGGTTTTGAATGGAATGTGGAATGATGGAATGAAAAAACCTGTCATATGCAGTTTATCACTTATCATTAACTTCAAATCAGTTACTTTTTCGGTAATTTCTTGGACAACTAGTTTGTATTTCTGATTCAATACTATTATTACTATTATTAGTGCAAGCTTTTAATTCTATATGTGTCTATGTGTAACTTTGCTTCAGCTGAATGGCTATACTTAAAGCATCTTCACTTATAAGACTGAGAATTAGACAGTTCCTACAGTACATAGAGTTTTATTTACTCAAACCAAATATTTTTATTAGCCAAAAATATCATCACTGAACCAAAAACTTGTGTCTTTGCCCATCTGAGCTGCTATTTAACAGACCTGCACTGTGCATGTAAATTAAATGTTATTATATTTGCCATTCCCTGTCCTGCCTCTGGGGTCACCATTTGTCAGATTTCAGGTCTTACAAAGCCCCCTGTTGTGAGAGGTCGGGGTGTTGTTGTGCACATGATGGGGCGTCCTGTGAGCTAACACCCGAGGGAGGTGAGGGGGGGAGGACGGAGGGGTCAGACTCAAGGACAAGGTCTGGTGGGACTCCGAGTATCACAAGAAGTCCATTTTCCACTTCAACTATTCACCTGATTGCGCTTCAGAGGCAGACTTAAACCTGTGACCAATTAACAATCACATCATAGCCTGTTTGAGCTGTCAATCTACTGAGAGGTAAACTGAACTGGGGCAAGTGGAAGAGGCACTAAGTCCTAAAAAAGAAAAAGAAAAATGCTAACAATACTTAAAATACAAGGTTAGCTGTGGGCCATTTTGCAAACCTTACAAAATGTGCAGATCTGTTGGGGTTCAAGTATATGAAAAGTACAGACAATTCTTTAAATCTCAGGCCTTTGTTTGGAAGAGCTAGTTTCTTTTGTCAGGGACCATGTACAAAATCATCAGATTCATCAAAAGAAAAGCTGAGTTTATTAATGCCATTTCTACTGATTCAAATTCAGATTCAGAAAACTATATTGATCCTAAAGGGCAATTAATTTGTTGCATAATTAAAGCAGTTTGCACACATACGTAAACATACATGTGCAATTACTGTGAAATTCATGTGCAATCTATGTGCTGTCGTGACACATATTCATGTGCAATTACTGTCGTGATCACATGCAATGGTATTTATGTATTTATTTATTTGTCTATGGGAGTTTTTGTTTATAGGAGATCTTCTACTCAAAGTGTTTTTCAAACTTCCTATAAGTGATCTGTTCTTCTCTTCTGTATCTACCTCTGTATCTACCTGCGTTGCACCAATGAAATTTCCCCATGTGGGACAATAAAGGAATATCTTATCTTATCTTATCTTATCTTATACGGCAATACATTCAGTGTGTCCATTTTACAGTTTTAAAAAAAGGAACTAATTAATTCAAAACTACCGGTACAAAATATTTACAATAAACTTCAAAAAATGCTGCTATCCAAATTCACAGTTTAATTGCAGAGGGCACAAAACAATTAGAAAAAATATTTGTTTTCCGTACGTAAAAACAATGCTCTGAAGGTATCATGACAAATCATACAGCCATTTTCTTCTGCTTGTTATTATTAACGATTATCCTGAGTATTCGAGTTTCCAGATGTTACTTTGCTTGCGATCCAGAATACACACTTCTCCAATACTTTTCAAAGAGTGAGTCAGATCGCCACTCGTCTCGCCTCGAGCCAAACTCAGACAGAACTGTGCAATCAGATGCGTTTATTTCAGAGACTCATGTGAAACAAAGGAACTCATTAAGAGCAAAACTTCTTTCACCTCAGTTATTTTACTTCGCTCATCGATTCTGCTGAAATTTGCAATGTTTTTCAGTCCCTCGTCATATTCTTTTTACCACCATGCGTGTCCCTGATTGGCTAATCCACCTGTCAATCCCTCGATTAACTCCCAGGCTGATATCGATCTTTATAATATATGCAGAGCGATATCATTCTGGACTTTGATGGCAAGATGTTATGACCAAACCACTGCATTACATCTTTTTCTAGCTGTTAGCTCATTGAAAATACTCCAAGAATGCTAAAATATGCACCTGTGAGATATGCACTCAATCAACCTTGGACACACAAAAACATGATGGACGGTCCGTATACCTCAGTAAATAACATCTTGGTTCACATTTCTCATTTGTCTCTTCAAAGACTCGCGTTAGAGGCTAAACTTTCCTAAAGAGCCAGTCCCCAGTGTTGGAGAATTTCATTTCATTTGGGCCTCCCACGACTTCACAGACTTATCAGAACAACCCACTCTCTGCAATAAAAAAACGAGACAAGCTGTTTGTCATTTGTACCCAGTGTTCAGAAGGCCGTGTGGGCTAGTGACTTTGAACAACTCTGATATCACAGCTTTTGAAATATACTGTAGCTTCTGTTTTTAACAGGGGTTACAGCTCTGGATCACACACCTATTACTCCATGCATTTAGTACTTTAACTTCGTGGTGAATACAAATGTCCCATAGGTAATTATTCTTCACTCTCTACATTTGAGAGTGAATTAAACATATTTCCAAATAAAAGAAGTGTTGTGCATGTGTTGTGTTACCAAAAGGTTCCTGCTCTGATTGTAAAGTAACTGCCCCTGAACAGGAGCTAAAAAGTCCCCAGTCCCTAGTTCCCCATTCTGTGAGAAAGCACATTAAATGGGGACTTGGAACTGGAAAAGTCAAATACAGAAACATCTACTTACCAAAGCCTCTCCTCTTATTGGACAACCTGAGTGAGTGACAGGCGGATTCAACCAATCACATTGAAGTGTGAACCAACAGGAGAACAGATGGATTTAAATGTAGACTTGTGATACGAAAACAATGTGATATTCAGTTTAGCCCACTACTTTTAAGGTGCGCAGGGTCTTTCTGGTAGATCACCTGCTCGTGTTCATTGAGATACTATTGCTTTGCCTGGGATGTTCCACAGCTGGATTTCCTGATTACCGACAGTAGCTCTTGTCTTAAGCTCTTACAAACCTTTTGGTAAATTGTTAATATTCACAAGCATTCATTTTTGGCCTTGTGCATGGCTTTAAAGCTATAGATAGAGAGATAACGAGAAAATAAATACTTTATTATTAGCTGCAAACAGCTCGCCGTGGTCTCATATTTGTCACAAAGTGCTGCCTTTACAAGATACTTACAAGAGAAAACACATTTGTCTTGCATCTGTTTCATTGTTGGTGTTTTATACAAACAAAATTCATGCTTTACATTCAAGACTCGTACAGATGTGGATAGAGGCTTTGTTCTCTGTCCGTATGCAGCTTGTATACTCAGAGCCCATGAGTGCGTAGCAACAGAGCTATACAAGTGCTGACCACTGGGAGCAGTAGTGAACACAGCCCAGTAATAGAAGCTCAACTGACTAGAACAAGCTGCAAAATAAATACATTCTTTTCTCACTTCGTTTTCTTGGCTCTTTTTCAACAAATGTGATCCAAAAACTCCATGTTTGTTCATCTAGTTTAATCTAATAACTTTTTCTTCTATTTTGGTCAATTCTTTAACTGACCTTGAGCTCCCCCTAGTGGTCATTTACCAGAACATAGCCTTGACATTAGAAACAGTTGGAAGTATAAATGAAGCCACGATAAACACGCTTTGAACTCACAGGGCAGTTTATGTATAAAAAAGGAGCATAAATGGGTCTTTACAGTGAGCAGACATACCTCGCCACAAATCCCACTGGTATTGGCGTACCAGTGTGAACGTTTTAATTCTGTGGAACATCCCTGGCAGAAAAATAACATCCCCACGACAAGCAGGTGGCAGAACCCCCACGTTACCTTTAACTTTCCTTGCTTAGAATGTGGTGAAAAACCTGGCATGGTTTCCTCCACTGATAACCCTTCCTCAGTCCTATCCGGCACGTAATTGTGTCCAGTCTCACTTTCCAGGCGGTCCTTCTGAAACATTCACCCGCCCACTGCTCGCTCTCCCTCTGCCAGGCCTCTGCACTCATTTCAGAGGCACATTTCACCAAACAAAACACACACAAAAGCCACTGACCATTGCACACCATTTGGCAGAAGCGCACACCTCCCCTTCTGTCTCTTTCTTGGCCTCTGCTCTATCTCCAACCCAACAGTTTTCCAGCCGCCCCTCCCTTCAGCCCAGTTTCTTGGCAGGGCTTGGCAGTCTCCCACCTTGTCTAACTAGCAGGTTGTGTGGATGTCCCTGCCCCGTTGGAGTGTACTGTATGTGTGTGTGTGTGTGTGTGTGTGTGGCAGTCTAGACATGGTTTCCTCTCGGTGTTTGTCTTTCTCGCAGGCCCAGCTGATGTGTGCACACAGGAATGTAGCTGCTACCGCTGCCCCTCACACAAGACCACTGTTTACACAAGCTCAGGAACTCCTTATCGACGTACTTTTCACATTTTTCATTTGACACGTTTGATATTTTGCCTTTCCACATTTTTGTTTGGAGAAAAAACTCTTGCAGCAACTGTACATTTAATCTGGCTACAGTTACAGGGTTTTATTGTTTACCCAAGTAAAGTGGTAACGCAAATAGATCAATATATAACACTTATAGTAATACTTGTGATCACAGTGCATGCGGTGGTGGAGAGGAACAAAGTAAAACATAAAAGTACTGCTCTGAAATGACTATTCTAGGTATTTCGAGGCTGAAAAGACGCTGAAAAAAATATCAAGATACAGAATATTTATCTTCTGTTGAGCTGATTTGGACCTGGATTTTGAAATGATTATTTTACCCGTTTAATCAAGCAGGTTTTTTAAAGGTGGTATGAACGATTTTTTTCAGCAAATTTTTTATCATATTTCCTCGTGGCGTGGATAAATCATTAGTCCTGCCACGTATCAATCATAAAACGCACCTACCGCTCACCTGCAACCGCGCCAGGCTCTTCCCCACGTTTCCGCGTGCCTAAGCGCATGGATCTGTCATAATATAGTTCCCTCAGTGTACGGGGCAAAATGAAGACGGAGAAAGACAGTTCGAGCTGACGCAGAAGTGGACAGAAATCTACGGGAGACGAGAGATGCGATGCGCTCCGTTGCGCTAATAAACAAACGCACGTGTGTGTTGTATCGGTCCACACGGGGGAGTGCGCATGCGCACTTCCACCTGCGTTCCCAAATCGCCGAAAAATCGTCCATACCGCCTTTAATGCAACACCATGACAAATCCCCACAAAAGCTGCAGTTTTGGAGATGCTCTGACTATAATCATAACAATTTGGCACTCAAATCATTACGCTTGCTTACCCATTTCTTTTACTTCTTCTAACATTTACTTTGGGGACAAAATATTAAAATGCTGCCAAACATTTGTACTCAAACATAAACTTAAAAATAAAATAAATTACCATACTTTTTGGACTTTAAGCCGCTAATTTTTGCCCACACTTTGAACCCTGCAGTCATTACAACGGTGCGTATAATGTATAGATTTTACTGGCTGACGGCCACCGGAGAGCAATCTAGCAGGAAGCGTAAGAAGTGTAGAAGAAGACGTTAGGGGACACATTGTGTTTTCTATATTCAAAACGCTATGTGTTTTATTACAATCAGTCTCATATTCATGGAGAAATTAGTCTAATGAGGAAGTGAATCTAGACGCGATGAAACGTAAAGAAGAGCGGAAATGCGATATACGTCGGTCAGCGGTTTAGAACCTGCTGCAGTGACTTTCTTGTCCAGACCTGACTCACGGGTCAAAAGACAACCTGTGCATCACTACCATGGAACATATCTCTGTGTAAATATCAGACGTTACAACATAACACTGACTCACTAAGCACAAGCTCAGGAGCAGATGAACCAGAAGTGAAGACACAGACACAGGTAAAACAGCTCACAGAGTCATCAGGACAGAGGGGATAATAAACTGTGTGTTTTATTACAATCCAACTCATATTCTCTGAGAAATAAGTTCCGCTGCGCAGCGGACTGCAGGGTCACCGTCAAAAGACGCATCACTACTGCATTTTGATTATGTGTAAATATCTCATGCTACAACGTGGGCACCTGCAGTTTATTGACAGGTGCGGCCCGTGTATGGACAAGTTCTATTTTCTTCATACATTTCGTGTGTGCTTTTATTCAGGAGCGCTGTATAGCCTGAAAAGTATGGTAGCTAGATAAATTATGTTAAAATGCCCCATATGGTGAATTGTTTCTGATCTATTTATTTCATCTTCACATATTCTCGATTTGCAGCTCCTTGGAGGAAAGAGTGAGTGTCTGTGCATGTTTATGGGCCATATGTGCTCTGTGTTCTGCTCAAGACAATCTATTCTGTGTACACAGTGGTAAGTACACGACATCTATGAAAGCAAATTACAACAATCAGATTCAAGTGTGTGAAAAGGGACTTGTAGATTGAACCAACAGAGACACAAGAATGCTTTCAAGGACATAATATAACAAGCTTTAAAGCACAATAAAATGTGTCTCGCTGTGTGATTCAGTTGTGGGCGTGACAGCAGAAGTAAAGACAAACACAGAATCACACAACGACCTTTCAGTGCTATAATCACAGATTTAATTAACTTTAGTACAAAATGTCTTTGCAGAAAACACTTACCTTTATGTTTTTACGTCATATAAGGCATTCAGTATAAAATAAACACATGTTTAGAGAGGGGAAGTTGGCCTTTAATTAATACAAGATTAAAAAAAGAATTGCCTAAAGCAGATCAAGGTTATAAGGCCCAGGTCACTAATAGTCTTGTCCGGACCCGAACCTTGAGTCAACCATGTAAACCCCTCATTCACGGAGAATGAACAGTGCAGCCTCCCCATGTTAGAGATGAACAGATTTTAATACATATTTTGTTATTTTAATAACAAGGAGTTTGAGTCTTTTGTTCATTTCCCCTCGTTCCCCCTCTCTCATCCTCACTCTCCTTCCAAACACACAGGAGCCCAGGAAGAGCAGAGCAGACGTGGAGGAAGGAAGACGTAGACAGGCGGATAGTGGAGACAACACAGACATGTTCTCTGTTCGTTAAGGGTTAGGGTTAGAAAGAAGACAAGAAACTAGTCTGTTAGTGAACTAGTGATGAGGAAATTAATTAAGACACGCCTAAATGCAGATGAACCGTGGAAACGCTAGACCTTTTATGAGCCGGCCCAACGAAATGATAATTTCTTGGCCCGACCCAAACCCACATGCCCGCCGCCCGCGCATCACCGTCCATCAGATCACAGCGCATTGTGAGAGAGGTTTAACAGCGCGTGAGAGCAGTCGTGATGTCTTTTTTATTCTGACTAAATAAAAAATAAGCGCTTTTCTGCTTTTTAGAGCAATAAGAGGAACGTAAAGATGGAAAAGGTTTTTGCATATAATGCCAATCAGCCAATCACATCACTGCATTCAGTAAAGTTTTGTGCAGGAAAGTCCAGTGTGTGATGTTCTGATCAGAACAGAAGAAGAATTCTGCTCCACGGCACGTCAGCTTTAGGCCTATATTCTACTCCAAATCAACTTTTAAAGGAGCAATAAAACATTTGAATTAATTTTAAAACCATAATTTGATATGAAATATAATAAACTGGCATAATATATTAACCATATATAATGTAATATCATATAAAAGTGGCATTAAAGGAACACAGTGAAGTTCTGGACCTTGGCTTGTGGATATTTTATCAAACTGGACCTCAGTGAAAGTTTATTAGTGACCCCTACATTATATATTTTATTGATCCTCAAGGAGGAATTTGTGCTCTGCATTTGACCTATGGGGGCAACCACATTGCAACATCCAGGGACCCATCTCCAGGTCTGGAGCGAGGCTTGTTCATGAGGCTGGAGGAGCTTATTGAGGATTGGTAGGGGGAACCAGAGTGTAGGAAGAACATGGTCTCACGCCACCTGAGACGCTCCCAGCACCTTCTCTTTGAAGCACCCAGCCACCCTTACATCCTGTTCTATGAGCGATTTAATGTGAAGGAACAGAAGACCCAAGTTCATAAGGGCATATGTCCTTTGATATGTACTGGTATCGTATTACCATGTGATTTTGTTGATGTTGTATTGTGCATCAGTCTTAGCATTGTGCATTAGCCTAGCATTGTGCATTAGTCTTAGCATTGTGCATTAGCCTTGGCATTGTGCATTAGTCTTAGAATTGTGCATTAGTCTTAGCATTGTGCATTAGCATTAACATTGTGCATTAGCCTTAGCTTTGTGCATTAGTCTAAGACTTAGCATTGTGCATTAGTCTTAGCATTGTGCATTAGTCTTAGCATTGTGCATTAGTCTTAGCATTGTGCATTAGCCTTAACATTGTCCATTAGTCTTAGCATTGTGCATTAGTCTTAGCATTGTGCATTAGTATTAGCATCGTGCATTAGTATTAGCATTGTGCATTAGTATTAGCATTGTGCATTAGTCTTAGCATTGTGCATTAGTATTAGCATCGTGCATTACTCTTAGCATTGCCATCCCTGCACACAGCACCTCAGCACTGCCACCGCTGAAATAGTTTATCCCGGAGCCCATCTCTTCAATGGATTATACATTTGTTCTAATTTTCTTAAAATTGAGTCATGAACCAGCATTGATTTAGTCCTTACAAATTGCATTAACTATCTCTCCCCCTATTCCCCTTCCCTTACACCTTCCCTCCACCAGCGCCGCTCCCACCCTTCACCTCTCTCATCTCTCGTCGTAGGCCTCCAGGTTGAAAAAATTAATCTTCATAAAAAAAAGAGCGGTTGTTTCATCTCCCTCGGCCCTCCTTCACAAAGACACAGACCTTGACACACTCTTCTTCCTCTCACTTTTAAATTAAACTGATAAAATTCTCTTTCTAGTCGGCCTTGACAACGACCCACTCGCTCACACACCTCTGCGCTGGACACACATCGCACATAAATAAGCAATGGAGTGAGAAGAGAGAGGCCAAATCCCTAAGACCCCACCAGCTAACTTCAGAATAAACATGATTGAGAAGCAGTGCCCAATCCGTGTATTTTTATGAATAAGATTGAAGTAAGCTTTTGGATGTATTTGTAATGTGTGGACAAGGAGTTTTGTTTACAAGGTAGATATCAAAGAAGAAAGAAAAGGTGAAATCAAAGTTTGCTTGTGGGAATGGATTAAGTAATTTATGTTTCATTTTAGTGCTCAGTTTTAAACATAATGTTGTACTTGTGGAGTTTTTATACCCATCGAATTTACTGTCAAATTGAGCTGTCCCATAAGAAAACTATTTTATGTCATATCGAGTAATTCTTCACATTCTAGTTCTACAGAAGTGTACATTGATATATAAAATTGGCCCTCAAATTAGACTTCTGATTATAATTTAGCCCAGGTAGCATAATTCAAAGGAGAAATGTGACAAAGTGATCTGCCTGAACATAATAGCTACTTTTTATATAGAATACACATCTACACCTGTTAGAGAAGGTAATTTGATATAAACATACCTTCATTTTCGGACGGAAGGAGCATACATTTGATTGTAAATTATGCACGTAGAATTATATTACCTTTTTATTATAACTTTTGTTAGTGAATATAAAACTATAATGTTTCAGTATAACATTGAATAACAATAACAAACCTTTATGAAACCAAGATAAATGCAAGTATATATTTTTGATACCTTTCCTGCAGAAACACACTAGTTCAACCAACCACATAATCATAATCATAATCATTAAGCAAAAGTAGCAGTTTAATAGGATGCTCTACGCACATTGATTTCAGAAAAATGTTTAATTATTTAACTTTTTCACCCTGACTTTGGAGAACCTTACATATATTGACGGTATAAGTTTAAAAAAAGAGTTCCCTTAAAGGTGCTCTGTGTAACTCTTCAGGTGCGGGGTTAGCAGCCTTGCTTTGCTTTGCTTGGCACGTTCCACACAACGGTATGAAATCTATCTGGAGACAAACATGAACTTTTGCCATAAAAAAACCTGTAGTTGAATAAATAAAAGCTAGATAAGTTTAATACCTGTAACCTTTAACTCCCAGGGGGAAAAAGCGCATTCGCCTGCAATTTCCTTGAAGAACTGTACAGCGTATGTGGTTTGGATGTATGTGAGCAAACATTTGACAATAGAACAAATATCTTTGAACTTCCATCCAAACAGAGTCATCCTTTCTCATTCCTTCATTGATGTATTTGCCGTTTGGCCGAGGCTCAGGTCGAGATTTTGCAACGATTTTTAGCCTCCACGACGATATCTATCTCATCGTAAACGTGCCGTGGGCTGCAGTCTCCCCTCTGTATGCGAAAAAGAAACAGATTCTCGTGTAGAAACGATCCCCCTGCGGCCTCACCCGCTGCGGCCTCACCGACTCAAATTAAAACGGCAATAAGTGACTCAAACTCCCATCAGCCATCAGCTCTGGAGGCTGGAGACGCCTGGATGACACTGAGCACACACAGAGCATGTCTCCAGCCATCTGCTAAACTTATCAACCGCTCGCATGCTTTTCTCACCATCTCTCTTTTTCTTTTTCTTTTCACTCCCTCTCGCGTTTATATTTCTCTCTCTCGCTTTCTCTTTCTCTCACCCCTTTCTCAATCTTCTCTCTCGCAATTTCTTTTCTCTCTGACTCTCCTCTCTTTGGTCTCTCTCTCTCTTTCTTCTGTCTCCCTCCTGTTCTCTCTTTTCATTCATCTTCTCTCTTTTAGCCCTCTTTTCGCTCCGTTCTTTCACTCTTTTATGTCTCCTTCCCACTCTCTCTTTTCTCCTTATTCTTTCTTTGCACTCTTACTTTTCTCTGTCTCCTACCCCCCCTCTCTTTTCTCTCTCTCTCTCTCTGTCTCTTTCTCTCTCTCTCTCTGTCTCTCGCTCTCTCTGTTGTCTATCTTTCCTCTCTCTGTCCTCTCACTTTTCTCTTTCCCCCTTCAACACTTTCCTTTCTTTTATTTCTCTCTCTCTCTCTCTATTCTCTCCTCTCCCTCTCCCTCTCTCCCTCTCCCCCTCGCTCACAAACACCGTTGCATAGAGACCAAAGTAAATACCAGCACAATACCCCTCTGTCTCCTCTCCTCTCCCTTGGCTTCTGCCGCATAATTTCTCTTGCTCTCGATCCCGTCTTTGTGCCTCACTAACTTTGTTGTCTGTGCTTTTTCCCTCTCCCATCTCTTCTCTTTGTCTCGTCCATGTGTTTTTGGCCGCCCCGGCCCTGCTCCCAAAGGCGACTCAGCCAATCAAGGCGCTAAATTGAATTTCTGTTTCGCCGTATGGAGCTAGAAGTGCTTTTTGTAGACAGAGAAAAGAACATGAGGGTTACATATGAATATTTGATAGACTCTTGGGCAATATGGAAGGTATGCACATATGGATTTGCATTGTGCGTGAGAAAAGGAGAAATAACGTCTCCTCGTCTGTGCAGTGATTTAAGAACACCTTCTTCAATGTTCCAAGCCATCCGGCTCATGCTCAAAAAGATTCAGAACAGTAAATTAACATAAAGACTTAATAACTACAATTTGTCTGTACAAATCATGTTAAGAGTAAAGCTTTCTGAATTAAACTGTATGATTCATGAGCATGAGTTGTTTTAGATTCTGAAATGAATAATGCAGAATACTTTTTAAGTTGGTCCTTGGACTTGCAGTAAGTAGTGCAGTCTGTGATAAACCATTATTATTGAATAAAGCAAATGAAAAATACAGATTCTATACATACATAGCATACATAGTCGTTGAGTGAGTGTTGGCAAAAACAGTACTTAATTCACAGGTGCTGACAGAACCTTTTTTAAATTTGAAATCATTTTGAATTCAGTTATTTTAAATTCACTGAAACAAAACTGAACTTTTATACATTTTTTAATACACTAACATTTATAAATTGTATACATTTGATTGAAATACAGTGCATTTCTTACCATTGTCCGCAGAAATGCACACTTTTATCCATTATTGATTTTCCAAACGAGAACAAATTTGATAAATTGCTTTGTATCAATCCTGAAGAGGAAAGTAGGTTTTATTGAATTTCATTTAGATTATCAATGAGAATGAAGTGCCATATGCTTGTGGAGGGTAACAGTAAAGCTGAGGGTGAATTACAGTACACATGTTCGCTTTGACAGGCTTTGGTTAGTAAATAAGACAGAAGCACATATCAGGAGCGCACAGCGGGCCACGCTTGAATACAGCTGTAAAGTGTTACTGGCAGCGTGACATTATAGGAACATGTGATTTGTGGAGTTGGGGCTGTGGCATGTGCTCCTCCACACGCGTGAAAACAACTACATATCTGCTACTAAACCAGTGCACACGCAACACTGTTCTCCACACCTCATCAACCAGGGGTGGCTTTATCATCCTTTACAAATAAAACATGCATAAAACCATTCATGTTATGTCTAAGGTCAAATACATGTACACATTATTTACTGTGACAAACAAAGACTTGTTCATGGGAGGTTGTGCAATATACAAATTCTCTCTATTATTACTTATGATAATAATGGAATTTAAAGTTCCACAATCTAAGTTATTTTTGTGAACTGAGCGCTTTAATTAGACGTGACAGCTGTAGCGTGAAATGGGAGGGAGAGAAGTTAGAGACATTCAGCGAACGATTGTGGCTGGTGCGCAGAGGTGGTAAAAAACACATAAGTGCAACACATTTAACCACTACACCACCGGCAACCCCACAGTATGGCAGTAGACTCTATTTAGAATTTTGAATGCCAAATACTCACTCAGAGGTCTCTAAAATGTACATTAAAAGTAGCACCAGAGGTAAATAAGTTTTATCAGAGGAAAACCCGAGTCATTTAGAGCGTTGTCCAAACAGATGAGGACGTCAGACACAAGAGGAAGAGAGAAGTGCCATCATTTATGTTTGATGCGCTTTAGCTTTGGTTGTAAGCGTAAAAGTAGTTTGTATCTGCATTTTTTGCATTATCCATTCAGTGTTTAGGCAGATGTATCACCATGTGCCTCATTTGTTTGTGTGCATCTCTCTCTTCTGAAAAGACGAGAATATAACGTTTTAGTGCAGACGTAGTTCCCAGTGTATCCTAATTTTCTTGGAAGTGTCATTAAACAGTGAGCTGTACCGGAGCACGGCCATACTCAGCTTTATTACATGTTTGAACGACTGCTACTGGGCTCTATTCATGTCTTTCTGCTGTCCACACTTTGCAATTCAGATGCAAGTCCAGTTGTAACAGCTCCACACGTCGAGAGTGAAGCAGCTGCAACTAAAGATGACCGGGACTGACGAGGCACGACTGAAAATCTGCGGGAAATCTGGATCAAAATGGGTCCTCAGCTCTAGACGAGAGGAACATTTGTTCAATTATTAGATTGTTTTTGCCACGCAGTACAAAAATAATGTCACGTCACTGAGAATGTATCATAGTGCACCTTTAATGAATGTGAATATTTAAACATTAAAAACAGAACTAGTTTACAGTTTGCAGCAATCCACACCAACCTTCAACCACCAGAGCGAGCTTTGCCGTCACGATAAATCTAACAACAGCCGCACTTCCTGCTTCGCGGAGAATACAACGCTCTAAATGAAATGCAGAAAGCGCACGACAATCTCACTTTCACTCGAATAGACGCTTTCACTGGGGCAAAACAGGCTTGCCTTTACTGCATTTATAATTACACACAATCCGCTCATTGCATCTCAAGCCAAAATGTCCACCAATGTACAAGCATCTACTTTAATATGTATGTACTTACATGTGAACACCTGCAATGCACCACGCAGGGCCTTGTCCAGCATGAACGTGTGTGTGTGTGTGTGTGTGTGTGTGCGTGCGTGCGTGCGTGCGTGTGCGTGAGCCAGTGATGGATGTCTGAGGGGAGCAGGTTAATCTCTCACTAATGTAGATGAATTGTCCGCAGCCCACGTTAGACCAAACACACACCCGCGCTCAGACGGATCACACTGAACGCTGAAGAGGAAGTCGACACACACTGAATATGAACGGTCGGGTCAGCGTGTAACGAGCCGTGACTGGCCAAAGGTGAAGGTGACGGGACAAAGGAGAGCTGTGTTTGCATGTCTTTGTTGGAAGACCCAGAACGCCGCACAAACGAATAATTATGTTATGTATACGTCATTGGCTTTTAGCATCATGTTCGACCAATGTATGCGGAAAGTTATGATAAAAGAGTGGCGCGGTGGTTAGAGCACTTGTGATGGGGAAATCTGTTATAGTCAGTGAAAATATATGTTATGTCTGCTTTATAAATGTGATAACCTCACATTAAAAGAAAGGTTAAGGACACTGAGATGAGCTGAGATAAGCTCTGCAGGGATCCTGGTCAAATCCATTTATGGGCAGTTTTCATCCACAGATTACAGAAGCCATTCAATCCAACCTGAGCATCTAAATTAAACATATGCCCGCTTGTTCAGATGTGCTGGGAGCTTTGCGTTCAATATTAAAAGAGAAATAGAATGACTTTGCCATGTAGAATTTTGAGCGATTCATCCATATTTAATCTGCATTTGAGTAAATTCTTATTTTTACCACTATATTCGCCCACCGCTCTGAATTTAAAGTTAAAATGAATGTAAAAAACACACTGATCTGGGCCAGCGGTGCCACACTTTATTGTGAGGAGTTTTTTTTTTGTAAATTAGTGCTTTGTGACAAAATGAGACCACTGTGCAAATACAATTGATTTATTTATCAGGAAGAACTGTTCCTGATGAAGCAGTGCACTTGACAGAAAATGAATGCTACTGAAAACAAAGGGTTTTTTAGAGCAGGAGACAAATCAGATGAATGAGAATCTAGTGACCAAACATCTTTTATCTTTTACATGTTACTGGTGAGGAGAGCAGATAATGACATAAATATCATGAAATAACATACTTTTAAATGTAGAGAGCAGATAATGACATAAATATTATGAAATAACATACTTTTAAATGTAGAAATACACATTGGCCAATTGATCAGAGTTTGAGCAACAGACAGAATTAGAGAAATGAAGCCTGCGTAAATTCACCTGGAAGACCTAACCTAAATCTGCGTCGGCCTCCATGGAAGGACCCCTCTCCCCAGCGCCATCATCGCACTCAAGCGGGCGTCCGCCTGTCCGTCTGTGAGAGTCAGATCCCTCACTTCACCATGGACTCTTCCAGGTTTCTGCGCTTATCCCAAAGAGGTTATGCAGTTTTTCCCGGCCAAGAAGGATTGGTAAAAGGACGGGGGATGCTCCTCATCCCCAATCAACGCTCTCAGTCACTCCTCCCCGCTCCAATCAACGCACAGGCGGTGGCATTTAAGCGCTCAGGCAGATGGCTCAGTCGCTTCAAACCGTATCTGCGACCCACCACCTCCCCTGCTCCTCCTCTGCATCTATTATTCTCTCTACCTTCTCTCCACATCTACCACCACCAGTCTCCAGGCTCCGGGGGGAAGGTATCTAATTCAATCAGATCATGGAGTGCCCATGATCGCTACGCCTTCCACCGGGGTCTGAGCGCCAAATAAACTTTGCAATAAAGTTCGCTAAAACATCTTTTCTGCTTTTGTGTCTGAGTCTCTCCAGGGTGAAATACTAGTCTCTGAATGTCTCTGGGCCTATAAAGCTAAAGCTAAAACTCAATAACCCTACAGCTGAAGCATTACAAGGTATCAGTAACTGGTGTTTTGCCTGAAGACATGATTCAATTCAAACAGTCGGGCTAATGCAAAATGTGCACCATAATATGTAATACAGCCAATATTATTAAAAAAAAACCTCTCAACCTGAAAGTGCCGAGCGTGAAGATCACCAGAAGACACCAGGCAATTAAAAGAGAATAAAGGTTGATTTGCCTGTTCTAAATACAGAGGAAGAACCCGAGGCCTGAAGAGCTGTGTCTAGTTCGATCTACTGAAGTGCAAATAAAGAAATTAGCATTAAGTGGGATTTATACTGATTTGTTGTTGTTGCCTATTAAAGAACACATGTGCAAATGTTGTAGTTTGTAAAGTATTTTTGGAGCTCGACACAATATCATAACATCGTTCCCTCATCATAAAGATACCGGCGGTTGCATTTAGCTCCATTCACGCTTGTTTGATGAATCCCGTTTAGTAAGTTTTCACCCTCTGAGCATCACACACTTTGATGATTTGTGAGGTCATAGGCAGAGCTCCGTAGATCTTCTGCGCTCTTTTAAGAAGAGCACAGGAGATCAAATGATCAGTTCAAATGATTACAATCATTTGAACTGATCATTTGAACTGCAAGCTTAGAGTACTCCTATTCTTGTACTATAATGCATTAAAACTTTTAACTCGGCTTGATACTTAATACCTTTGCTTGAACTAATATGAAAAGTCAATATATTGTATATGTATTAAAAAACATAATTTTAAATATCAATACTTTTGCATAAGTATCTACACTTCTTGATACCTCCATAATTACATTTACTGTCGTGATCACATGCAATGGTATTTATTTTTATCTTTATTATTTCCCCCCTCCATCCCTTGTTGGGAAATAGGAGGTTTTGTCTATAGGAGTTTTTGTTTATAAGAGATCTTCTATTGAGAGTGTTTTTCAAACCTACAAGTGATCTGTTCTTTTCCTCTGTATCCACCTCTGTATCTACCTGCGTTGCAACAATGAAATTTCCCCATATGTGGACAATAAAGGATTATTTTATCTTAAGTATATATATATATATATATATATATATATATATATATATATATATGTGCATACACCAGCTGAGGTCTGGGTGAAGTCACAGTCAAATTATTTTGTACCTTATTTCTTTATTTCTTCTCATGTAGAACCGGCATCTTCTAGTTCATGACATCATCTGAACCACAAAGCTCCCACGTCACATTAGTGATGATGACTCGGCAAGGGGAATAAAAAAAACACATGTACCATCACTAACTGGAAGATCTGGAGTGGTTCAACATAATCTAACCGTCACTGTGATGTGCAGCCTTTCCTCCTGTATTTACGGCCATGTTGTAACTCCCGATGCCCTCAGAGATAAACCAAGGTGAGCGATGCCTCAGCGACCGCTCAAGGCCACAACTGAACTAAACTCCAGTCCCACATCATCATTTTAGCGGTCCATCTTTACCACTGTATTTCACAATTTACAACCAGCGCCGCGGCTCAGACCGACTGTAACAACCGATACAAGACACGTGTATTTCAATATACCTGATAAGGTGTAAGAAAAGAGCGTTTAATCTGCTTAGGGTTAAACGCTAATGAGTTAGAGTTGCTTCGAATTCATATTTGATCAAAAGGAATAAATAAGTAACGGACAATTACAGTACAAGTGTGTGTTCATCATCGTGTCCCTTAAGGCTCCAGTGTTGGATCGATTGTTTGTAGGTTTATTTTGAGAGTAAAAGGAGTTGTTTGTTATGACATTTTGATTTATTTTTTGATTTTTTTCAAACCAGTTCAAGTGAGGCGTTCATATAAATGATACTAATTGGAGCCACAAGGGGTCAGCGCTGCAATAAAGCATGAGGATTTGTTTGTTTTATAAATTCTTTGTCTTTTTTGTGATAAAGTAGACAAATCAATTTAAAGGATAGAGTCTTTATCCCAGAACTAGAAGCTTCACAGTTTGATTGAAGGTCTTGTGCATTGCAGGATAGGGTCAGCACCGGGATCAGCAGTGTTCTGTCCCCTTCAAAATAATAAGGATTGAAAGTATTAGTGCCCCTGTTCAGCGCGTTCAGGCTGTTTTTAAACTGCGCGACTTTTGCGAGAGCCATTAGGACCCGGATAAGTCTGTTGTTTTTATTTGGAACTGCAAACTCCACAGACTCTCGCTCAGTAATTACTCAGGTCTAATTGTCTGCAGTCAGGATAAATGGGCATACAAAGTCTTGATGCCAGATGCTGTAACTGAGTGACTCGGGATTGTAACGGCAATTTCATTAAATGTCGCTTCTTTTAGCACCAGGCAGTTTTTCTTGTTTTAATTCTTTAGTGAACGCGTCTATATAAAGGATTAATTATGAACGAACTGAAGATGATTATCTAGATTAGACCAGTGTTGGAAAGTGAGAAAGTACAACAGAAAAGTAATGCCATTTGTTTGCTATCTGTACTATGCTTTAGTCATTTTTACAGTGGGTACTTTTACTTTACTACATTTAAAAGCGGGTATCTGTACTTTCTACTCCAATACATTACCAGAACATTTCATGTGTTTGAGGGGTTAATTTTAGCATGTTCAAGGTGAGTTCAAGCTGCAACTACTAGCGAACAAATCTATACACATATAATCAACTAGAAAAATTAAGAAAATTATTCAAATTTACCTTTGTCGATCGAAAACTCTCAATTCTTGATCAAAACTCACCACATTTAACGCGTACTCAAAATCTGTGTGACATACTGTTACTAATTACTCCTAAAGTACATTTTTAAACAGGTACATCAAACTTGGACTTTTACTTGAGTATTTTTGTTTGCTCCTGTATCCGTACTTTTACTGAAGTAGCAACATTGAGTACTTCTTCCAACACTGGATTAAAGACAAACCACTATGAAGGCAAAAACAACACAAAGGAAATGACAACTTTGTTATGAAGACGGCAGAAAATCAGTGCGAAATCAAACTACAGTAAATAATAATGTGAAATAGAAAGCACATTAACTCATTTTCCCTTTGTATTTTGGGTTCGCCACATGTTTTTAATCTTGCATTAAATCCTGATGCAAGACAAGAGTAAACATTCACTTGTGACCATATAATGATTGTAAAACGCATGTTACTAAGCTGCGTCGTAATAAACCTTCTCACAAACTCAAAACGACGAGTTGAGAAGTGCCTGTTGCAGCAGTTGAAGCCTCTGCGTGAGCTTAAGGATTTGTAACATTCAGCGTTTCCCTCAGTAACGCTCAAACTCAGGAAAGGTCAGAAAATCTCCCGCACCGAAGCCGCTCTCGTCCTGTTGGCAGCTGTCGACACATCGCAGGAGGATCGCGGAGGATTTGTGATGTTGAAGCCTTCACAAAGAGTAAAACTAAAGCTGTGCCCGTTTCACATCCTCCGCCGGGCTGTCGGACCAGGGGCGAATTCCCCAAAGGCGTTTCAGCAACATAAGCGATAAATCACAACTAATGCTTAAATGTTGTACAGGGCAAAGTCGAAGCGAGGTGCAAAAATCCAGGAAAGTATTCATGATTCCACGTCAACAACTTGGTCCAATACTTTGGGACATTACAAGCAGAGGCACTTTACAGGCAAAAGTGATGTGCAGATCAAGACCAAAATATGGAAATATCAATACTGACAAATCTGATTAATCCCTCATTCGTCCAGGAGTGAGCCATCGTAGAAAAAGACTCAAATGTGGTCATCTGGATGCTGTTTTTGATCTGAGAACGCACTAATACTGACAAATGTATCAAATGATCAAATTTCATACAAAAATAATGATGTTTGAAATAAAAAAAGTCAGACTTGAGTCATAATTTTAATGACTTTGGACTTGACTTGATAAAATTAACACAATCAATTTGCTTTGACATTGTTAAATGATGACAGTCTACAACATTACGTAACATACAGCACATAATACAAGTTTGAATTTTCTTACGTATTTGATCAAATGACTTGAAAGGACTTGAGACTTTGCCTGACTTTGACTTGGGACTTGAGGCCAAAGACTTGAGACTTGCAAAACGCAGACTTGGTCCCACCTTTGGTATCAGTATCGGGTTGATATCGCGATACTTGCGAGAGAAAGACGATTAGTGAACGCATATGAAAGTTGATTTATAAAATGTATATAATTTACCTCTATATTTTGAGTCTAGGTTTGGGACCATCTTTACAATATCTACACAGCAGATTTACAGACACTTTCATTTAACAGTGAAATAACGCAGTATTTTTTCCATGAATTTAACAAAGTGCATTTTGGGAAGTCTTTTGAGCAAGAGTAAAGGCTTTGAAGCAATGTGAAGAATTTCTGACTGGCCTTGGACAGGAAGGTGAAAGAGTGTGAACCTATTGATAATACATGTGCGCGCCAAACATCCAAACATTCTCTTTCTTTATCTAGATCTGAAAAGAAGAGCTTGGCTTTATGTTCTTACAAAGGAAACTTGTTCATAGCACTTTTCAGGACACCAAACGAGGCCTTGACGGACAAATAATACATACGCAATTATTAAATTGGCAGTTTAAAGGTGAATTTGTGGGTTTTCCGTCATCTTTTGTGCGTTGTTGAATTTATGAGAGAGAAAGTCCCGATCTGTCCAATGTTCAGTTTGAAGGTTCAAAACATTTAGTGAGGAACTTGAAGTGGATGTACGGCGGGGTCAGTAAAGGTTACCGTATGTTCATGCGCATAAAATGTTTCTCACTATCTAATTTTAGTGCTACAATTAATGTGAGAAGAAACGTCACAGTTTATTTAACATTTGCCCAAGCACAGACATATTGTAATAGCAGCAAATTGGGTCAGAATGAGACCGTTGTGTACTGTCTGCATTTAATTAAAGAGCATTTTATCCTCCTCTAATCAGGAAGTGCACTGTTAGCATGCTAATGTTTGTTAGCTTTATCGTGACGCTGAACTCTGCTCTGGCGTCTGAAAGAAATGAAACGTATAACCTCATTAGGGTGAATATTCAGACTGGTTTATGAAAGTGAGGAATATGTTTAGATTGCTGCAAACAGATGAAAATGAACTAGAAATCAGCTGCAGTGACAGTAACGATTATTCTATTGACAACATGGCTGTGAACTGAGACCAGTCAAATCCTTATTGAACATATTAGCGTTCCTGCGGTATGTGGACAGCTTTGCGAAACCAAACACTCATACATGAAAAAGTAAGATTACATTAAGGTGACATTAAGAGCCAAATAGGAAAAAAACAAAACTCATCAATTAATAGTTTTTGTTCCTACGATTAAATTTCAACTGAATTATTAACAAAGAACCAAAATAACCTTGACATCTTTATGAGAGCGCGGGTGTGGATGAGGAGAGGACTGGTTACACTGTTGCTAAGAGGAATGTAGGGTGAACAATAGAGCAGTATTTGATTAAGAGATGACAAATGATAAAGAAATGATTATGTATTATGTTCACTGTTATTGAAATGTCAACTATTCAGTCTCTAGAGTGCGTGCGTGTGTGGGTGGGTGGGTGGGGGGCACGTAGGAACAATTTGAATGCACTGTAAAGTACTTTGTGTTCAATTCAATTCTTTATTTTTGTAACGCCCAAAATCACAACAGCAGGTGCCTCGAGGGGCGACAGTGAAAAAACAAATTAAACCATGTTCATAGGGACTTGACAATGTCCCAGAATCCCGTGTCCTTAGACAAATGTCCCGAGCTCCCCTGTCCTTAGACAAATGTCCCGAGCTCCCCTGTCCTTAGACAAATGTCCCGAGCTCCCCTGTCCTTAGACAAATGTCCCGAGCTCCCCTGTCCTTAGACAAATGTCCCGAGCTCCCCTGTCCTTAGAGCCTCCTTCTTGGGCAGTAAAAACGAAAAAATCATCTTGGGGAAAAAGTAGAAACCTGGAGGATTTCCACAGTGAAGGGGAGATCCGACTCCCTCAGACGAACAGGCCGTGTTACATTATATGTATGAAAAATCTTTTATGAATAAAGTTTGATGGATTGATTAATATTAGAAGAGACAAAATAATAAAAGTCTAATTTGAACATGTATATATAGCCCTATTATTGAATTATATTATTATTGAAAAATATCATTGTTTTTCCTGGGATCTGCTATTCTGCTATATATATATATATATATATATATATATATATATATATATATATATATATATGTATCCCAGGAAAAACATCGATCCAGAAAAGTGCAGTGCAGGAACAGCAAAGATACTGAGCAGAACCCTCCAGCTCCCAGGGGCCTCTGGAGGTCCCGAGCTTGAAGGGGGAGAAATAGAGACCACCTGCGGAGGGTGAGGAAGAGATTTTGGTTGTTTTTGTATCGTTGATATATCGTTGTATGTTGATATTGATATATCGTTCCAAACTTCACACGTGTATCGATACAAAGATGCATATTGTGATACTTTTAAAACAAAACCAAGTCATGATAAATTAGTTCTTAACTAGTTCTCAACCTATAGACTTGCATCAAGGCTGAACCTAAGGAGCTGAAAATGTGACAAAATCGTAGGACAGTTGCATTCTGATATACAAAACATACATTTTGTAAACTTAACACCGGTTCTAAGGGATATCAGCGTATCAGTATTTGTATTGTATCACGTTTCGAGTATCGGGCTTCGTATCGTTCAATACCCAGCCTCTGACTTGGAGAAACCTCAATTCCTCTGCTTAAATATAGGTTCTTTAAAAAATCATAATTTGCCAATTAATCTATTCTACACTTGATGTACAGTTTTAACAACTTCTTTGTTACAGTTTATTTTGTATTCAACTCCTTTATAGCCTCCACCAACACTTAGTTGTAAATTGGTTCAGCTCCCAGAGAGTATGTTACCCTGTAATCCAAACGCCCGACCACACAGTACAAGAAACATGTAACAACAACATAAAGTGGAAGTGGTCTTAGCAAACTAAAAGTTTTGTCCATAAATGATCCACAAAGTGAGTACACGTAAGTGCTTTGGTGTTATGCAATGGGACCGTTCCACCGCATTACGATGGAGACATTATTGCAGGTTGGACTCTTTCTTAATGTCCTTGTGTCCAGTGTTAAAAACCTGTGGGTGTTTATCTGTCCCTAAACAGCAATATAACCCACGGACAAGAGCGACAAACCAACACCCCGGGAAGTTGAAGTAGAAAGTTGAAAGTATCTCGACTGATGTACAAAGGACTGGCACCATGAGAAGACGGAGAAGACGCTTTAGGATGACCGAGTATCGTCAGGAGTCCTTTTCACTTCAAAACAATTATGGCAGAATTTTATTACCTGCAGATAAGTCTTTTTAATTGAACCTATAGTCCAAAAGACACATCTAGCAACAAGTAACGCACTTTTACATCTGGGTCTTTTGGTCTTTATTTTGTCATTCAAACTGTTATATTTCATAAAGTTGGTCACAAATTTGAGGAATAGTTGCGTTAAACAATGGGAATTAAATAAAATGTAAGATTTAACTGTTATATTAAACCTTTAACCGTGGTCTAAACTGATTCCTCACATTTTTAACACATTTCCAACACATTTTCCTTGCTCATTTTACAAGTTTTATGGGGCAAAGTGGCGTACAGTGGTCTAATTTTACAAAATACGCTAGTTTAGTCTTGACATACGACATCCATGCCGCTTGTATGGAGCGAATTGCACCTTATTTACTGATAAGGTTCGTGGTGAACACAGTGAATCCACACACTTAATGTTGAACCGTAAATTAACCTGGTCCTAAGGCTGCGAAACCAAACATTGCCTCGACTATCTATTGTAACCACACGGGCCTGATCGATACTTGAACTATTGGAGGCATAATATATCTTTGGCAATGAGCTGTGCTTGCATGTCAGCCGAGTGGCACCGTAGATCAATGACAATAGACTTTATAATGTGAGCGAGAGAGACACCAGCTCTGTTTATGTTGTTTTTATTGCCCCGTAGTTTTAGAATGAGCAGCTGTGACTAACTATGTTTTCATGCTTGTTTAACTTCCTGATTATTTCACGGATAAATCAAGGGCCTTTGCAGAGTCTAAGTGACAAGAGCAGAAAGATTTTTAGAGCCAACTGCAATAAGTTTGTGGCGGAGACACTCGTAGCTGTGGTAATGAAGTGTGATAAAGACGATAAGCGTATGGACTCTTTTTTATTCCAATAGTTTACTGTATTTTTGCTACACTAAAACAGCAAACATGTAAACCTGACATAATCCGGCTTCTCTTTTCTTTTCGACTTGTTCTTTTTGATAAATTGTTGTTATTTATTTGAGTTTGGGAGGGGTCCATCACATTTAAGTTGAAGGCCTGTTCCAGTCCCGATTTAATCCAGGTCAAATTAAGGTTTAGTCCCAAATCCCAGCGTTAAACCAGGATGAGACTAAACTGACAAGACCAAATGAAGTGTGAACGTGCCTTTAGAGCACATTGTATTCACATTTTTGTTCTTCCTCGAGTAATTTAATAAAAACTACGGTGCATTCCTGCTTAAGACTTTATTTTGAGCGATAACTGGTGTAAGAAGTTTGAAAACGACTGTATTTATGATAAGGATAATGTCTGGAGAAGCACTCAACTCAGTATTGAACCCAGGGGACATTGCATTGAAGTTATTGCTCCACTGAATCAACCTAAACCCATGATCTTTTATTGCAATTTCATCCCTACAAAAGAAAACTATATCTCCCCATATTAAAAAAAAAAAAAAAAGAGTCAGCGACAGGGAGATTGTGGCCTTCACATAACCAACAGTATCTTGCCTCACTTGTCTCTCTGTGATATTATGGCAGTTTATTTAACAGGAATAACTTTTTGAAAAGTGCTACGAACAAACCAACCAAAACAGAGCAGCGAAATCATCAACCGACCCTGAATCATTGCAAGTATCATCGAAGGCGCCACAGCCCGGCAAATAACCTCTGCTCCGATCCTTCAGTGGCCCTTGGCGATATGGCCCAGAATAGAATAACACAAACAACCATCAGAAGTATTTTCACTTGGATTATTTATCTTTGAAACAATGAGCCAGTCCTTTCACGTTACCATTTGCCAAGCCGTTCGACCGCGCAAGACGTACAGTGGCAGGGAAAAGTGCCATTCTTCAGAGATGCAGAAGTAGATAAATAAAATATACGATAATGCAATTCTTTATGAGGTGGGTGCCTGGACCGTAGGAGCTGGACGGCCTGAGCTGGTGCGCGGGGGGAACAAATGAAATATCCTCCAATATCCAGAGATGCTTATAGTCAATGCTTCTGCGTGTCGGCTGTTTGCGTTTAGCTTTGTTTACGTCCACAAAGGCCCATTCTAAAGACATATGTAGTGGGAAGGACGTCTCTTTTGTACCATAATGCATTGCTGTTGACTCCGGCTCTTTTTATGGCTCCCTTTTCGCCGACCGATGCACACCTCAACGCAAACAAAAGAGTTGACCTGCCATTGCTTATGTTGGTGTGTTTTATTTCCATCCCTTCTGTGCGCGGCTAATCTTTTGTTATTGATGTCTCTTGTTTGCAGTTTATATCTGTTTAGTACAACTTGGGGAGGTAACGTGTCATCAGATGAGAGACTGGCCACGATGTTGGTCCCATTGCTGGCATTTAATAATCCTTATAGATACAGATATTTGAATTGATTATTTCACTTTCAGCTTGTCATCTATATTTAATCATACTAAGTTATCACTTTCCCCCAAAGTACATTTCTCAAAGTACACAGTAGAGTTCATGTCAAGATTAATAGGTTAAAAATGTTTTAAAAATGTCTTCTTGCTTAATTTGCCAATGCTTAGGTCTTTTTTTTATCATACATTTGATCTGCATTAATGAAACTTAAGTTATTAGTTAAATTAAATGGGTTGAATTATAGTCATTATTAAGGCATTAATGCGTTCTTCAAATCAAATCAAATCAATTTATTTTTGTAAGGCCCAAAATCACAACAACAGTTGCCTCTGAGGGCCACAGGGAGAAATGAATCAACAATGTCTGTGGTGGCGATGGAGTCAGACAATGTCTGTGGTGGCGAGGGACGATGTCCCAGGGTCCTCTGTCCTTAGACTCTCCTTCTCGGCCAGGAAAAACTACAAAAAAAACCTCTTTGGGAAAAAAGCGTAGAAACCTGGAGGAGTTCCAGTGAAGGAGAGATCCGACTCTCACAGACGGACAGACGGACACGAGGAGACTGGAGCTGGACCCACTCTTCAGGCAGATGAGGGACCGACTGAGGCGAACTGGACCCACTCTTCAGGCAGATGAGGGACCGTCTGAGTCGAGCTGGACCCACTCTTCAGGCAGAAGAGGGACCGTCTGAGTCGAGCTGGACCCACTCTTCAGGCAGAAGAGGGACCGTCTGAGTCGAGCTGGACCCACTCTTCAGGCAGATGAGGGACCGACTGAGTCGAACTGGACCCACTCTTCAGGCAGATGAGGGACCGACTGAGTCGAACTGGACCCACTCTTCAGGCAGATGAGGGACCGTCGGAGGCGAGCTGGACCCACTCTTCAGGCAGATGAGGGACCGTCGGAGGCGAGCTGGACCCACTCTTCAGGCAGATGAGGGACCGTCGGAGGCGAGCTGGACCCACTCTTCAGGCAGATGAGGGACCGTCAGAGTCGAGCTGGACCCACTCTTCAGGCAGATGAGGGACCGTCCACACAGGGCAGGGACCACTTCACCAGGGGAGGGGCATCTGGGTCCACAGGTCCTCAGGAGTGAGAGAAAGAATAAGAAGGCGGTGAACAGTTTGCAAGTGGAATCCAAAAAAAAAAAAATATTGTTTGATAGCATAAGTAGTCAGAAGAAGAAGAGGATAGTGCTCAAGCTGCCATACTTCCCCCAGCACAGTTACTCCTAGGGCAGCGTAGCTAAAGCTGTGGGTTTATGTTTCTGTTCCTAACTAGTCTGACCATAAGCGATTTCGAAGAGGAACGTTTTAAGCCTGGACTTAAATGAAGAGACTGTGTCAGCATATTTAACATGGGTCAGGAGCTGATTCCATAACACAGGAGCTTGGTAGCTAAACGCTCTACCTCCTACAGTACTTTTACGTTCTACAGTACGTTCTTGCAACTTTATCATTCAGAAAGTTTGATTTCATAAAGCTAGTCACACACTAGACACATTTTAGTCGATTAGACAATGTGAATGAAAGTTGTTTAGATGTTTTGAAGTTTTAAAAAAATCTGTCATCTTTTAAAATCTCTTAACTCTTTTGTGTGTTTGTCGATATGTGACGAAGACATCCTTGTGTGTATGTGTCTGCGTTGCTCGGTAACTGATTGTGTAACATGGGCTGCCTCTAATCCCCCATGTTACCAAGCAGCTGTTCCACCCCCCCACGTTATTGTAACATTCGTCTTTGAGTGTTTTGCTACTTCATAGCTTATCTAATCATATCAAAACCCTCATTGTTTTCGGAAAAAAAAAGTCGACTACATGGAAAATATTGTGGAGCATCGGGTCTTTCCATTGTATTGTGGGCAGTAAGTAATCACACATAACTTATGAGACACAAAACTGGAGGTGCTATCACGTTTCAGTCCAGTAAACTGATGAAAACCTTGTTGGCCCAAAAGTCTGTCTCTTAAATACAGCTTTGACAACGAGAGCGATTGTGTTCTCTGCTCCCGGGTGAAACCAAATCCTCCTCGAAACAAATGTCTGAGTAAAGTTTGTAGTTTATCTTGGACCGTTTTCACCCTGCGCTGTGGCTTCTTAAAAATATATGTACCATAAGTGCTGCATATAAAGCATATAAACTGTGAGGTCAGCAAGAAACAAATAGATGTTTGACATAAAGAAGGTTTCCCAAGAGATGCATACAAGTGAATGTGATTTACCATCTTAATTATATGTGCATGTGATAGTAATTTTACATATCCAAGTTACATTATTACACAAAGGTCATTTAAGAACGATATTATGTATTGAGTAAAACAATTGGGTGGTTAAAGCAGTTTTTATCAACCTCTTTTGAGATGAGGCACTTTTTTGTTGAAAAGATGCCACATCACACCCCCAACTAAAGCACCACCAAAAAAACATCCCAAAAAATGTGATATAGTCTTAAAAAGTTAATAATGTATATCAAGGGGTTAAAGAATGGTGTTATTTGTAGGTAATTTTGAAGAGTGGATGACGCTATATAACTTAATGTTCATAATTGTATCTAATGTGTAACAAACCTTCATACCACCAACTACAGCTCAAGTACTTGAATTCTGTGTTTTCCCCCCAAAGACAATATTGTAAGTAATGCCAAACTCAGCTCTAATAATAAAGAATTTTTGCAATCATAACCTCTGAAGTAAAAGCCGTGAGCAGCAGTGTTAAATTGCCGTCTTTATTTTAAGAATTACTCTCCTGACACAAGCAACAACTTGCTGGAGGCTGTGGCACTAAGGCACTTGCATACACACATGTACTATAAAAGTATAATGTTGATCAATACTGGTAAAAAAAAAAACATGTATTTTTTTTCCCTTGGACTGCCTGTGATGATAATTCTGTTCAACATATGCCAGGAATATGTTTAAAACCACCCACATGCACCACAATCACAGAATCGCCTTACGATGGTGAGTCACTTTCACTGGATAAAAAAGACACATCTTTGGCTGTGGGTTTGCAGTTTTCTCCACCTACACACGTCCAGCTCAAAGCAACAAGTTCATTTCAGAACCCGGCGACAAACTGGTTAAGGACGTTCTGCGCAGACGTTCACAGCGGGAGAAGACAGCTTGAGCGCCATTGGGTGCAACTGTTAATGACAAAATATCTGCTGCTACGCCAGGTTGATTATGTTTGTGCGAGTGCATGGAAGGGCACCTGAGGCTGGCAACGTCTGCAGCTCTCTGCTCTGACAGCGGGACGGTACAAGGTAACTGCTGTCCAAAGTATGTCACGAGAAACATTCACGAACCAACAGGCTGTGAGCGTGAGGCAGTGTGAAAAAAACGACAGCGGAGAAGATAAAGACTGCCATTGTATTCCTCAGACTCAGGTGGTCTGGCATCTGCTTTTATAATTTGGCCACGATTCTACATGCGCAAGTTTGTCTGTCTGTAACACACCGAGACAACTGAAGTCTGAGCACATTTTGGAATCTGAATGAAGTTAGTGTGTGTTAAGCACCTCTACGTTTGGGCAATTTGGTGTAGGTGGGGCCCGTTACCGTACTTGACCTCTCCCCTCTGACATCACTGCTGTTGCCATAGTAGCGGGCTGATTAATCCAGATTAAGCACGACCGTGATGGTGAATTCATGTCGCTGATTGGGCAACGATGCAACGATGCAACGATGCTACGATGCAACGATGCAACGATGCAACGATGCAACGATGCAACGATGCTACGATGCAACGATGCTATGATGCTACAATGCACCGATGCTACGATGCAACGACGCAACGATGCTACGACGCAACGACGCAACGACGCTACGACGCAACGACGCTACGACGCAACGACGCAACGACGCTACGACGCTACGACGCTACGATGCAACGATGCTACGATGCTACGATGCTACAATGCTACGATGCTACGATGCTACGATGCAACAATGCTAGGATACCACAATCATACGATTATACAATTATACAAATATATTATTACGTATACGACTGGAGCTACGTGTGTTTGGGGTCTCGGTGCCATGCATTGTCTCATAGCATCATCGATCTAATCTATTTTGAGTTATTCCCACAAGGGTCCTGCCCGTATCGTCCCCCCTTCTTCTTCGCAGGGCATCTTTTTACAGATTTGTGTTTCCTCATTGCGGGTTTATGCTGTTTTAATTTAACTAGGTCAGTAAAAAGTTATGGGGATGACGTCGTCTGTAACTAAAAGTAATTGATTAGTAGTAACTTACTGAGCTCTGACTGTGCACATTAACACGCCAAAAACAAAAGTAACTATCATTTGGGTCACGAAACCTGACAACATTAAACACCTGAAAATGCTTTGATGGTGTAATCCCTCGACAATAAACATCAATGAAAGTCAATGATTTTTTGGCCACGCTGTTCCATTCAATAATTTGCTTAAATGTTTCATGACAAATGCTTTGTCTCTGAATGTCAAGAATAATTGAATGCAGTGACATCTTAACTTAACGTATCATTTAGTGTTCTGCTTCCTGGAAAACCAACTTTGTATAGAAAAGGTGAATCAGGATGTGTGCTATTCTTAACTCTATTTTCTGTCTAAAAACTAAAAAGCTTAAAACATATCAATAAGGCACATTCTTTTTGTACCATGGCCCATTTGTGGCTGGATCCAATAAGTTTAAAAGCATTTGTGTATATATTTTATTATCTAAAGTATTTGTAAAGGTTAGTGTGTATCGCAATGTAATGACTTTTCCATGTGTCTCGGCGCGTTTGTGTTTTGTGAGTGCGTTCTACATGAGTAATATTGCCGTATAGCTGAATTATTGGCACTCATCCATGACTAGGCCACGCCACGAGGGCCCTTAATGTGCTATACGAATGAGCGTGTAGCTTTTATACATTGGCACAGAGTCAAGAACAACACGCCCGAAGGTATAGCAGACAAATCTAATCACAAAACGCAGGGGAAAGCAATCAAAAGTCCACACAAGCAGTCGTTTTGTATTCACATGACAACAGTGGAAAAGTCTAGGAGCTGGTTTTTCAGAAAGTGTCAGCTCACTGGACCATTGCTATAGTTCATGAGGAGGTTTTGGCCTGTCCTTTTTCCTTGGAGAAAAGCACCAAGATAAATAAATGTGTTTCCAAAGCTTTATACTGGCATAGATTTAGAAGGAAAGCAAGATTTGTCATGGGCAGAAATGTGAAAGAAAACATGTTTGTTAATAGGTTAATCAGTCGATGTGATGACAGTAAGTAACCTTTGAAATTGATGATGGCATAAATGTATATTTGTGTAATAATATAAGCCATTTAGAAAAAAGGCATGACTGTAGTTGATAATGGACCTGAAATAGTTATGGTTTTGATATGCAACATGTGGTTTTATTCATAAGTACGTGGGTTAAGCTGCTTCTCTGTTATTGAGCAATGACTGTTCCATTGTTTGATCTTCATTCGGATGATAAAATCAACAATTTTGAGTCACCCTGCGAGGCAACTGCTGCTTTTGGGCTCTACAAAAATGAATTGAACTGAGCTGAAGTGTCTCGCCCAAGGACACAACGGCCGTATGTGTTATATCCACGTCTGCCCTGCTGCGGCACTTGGTATTCCAGCGGTTTCCAATCCAAGTACTAACCAGGGCAGACTCTGTTCCGCTTCCAAGACAAGATCAGGCGTTCTCAAGCCGAGATGGCCACCGTGTTCTTTTTAAGCCGGGGTGGAATGTCTCACTTTATAAATCAACTTACAAAACAGTTTTTGGCTTGGTTCTCCAGCCCAAGCTCCTTGTCCATTATCTGTAGATGATCTGGGGCTGTACTACACCCGACAGACTGCTCTATAGTGACAACTGGATGGGTCAAATGCAGAGACTTTCAATGAAGTCACAGGGTTGACACTTAAAGAGACACATAACTTTATAAAACAAGGAGTTATTGTGCAACTCACAGCCAGTAACTAATGATGCGGTATGTTTTCTTGTATTTAGCTTGAAGGAAGTTGCAGGGGCTCATGTCTAAAATGCCCTAATTGTGTTTTGAATTACCAATATTTTACCAAGAAATGACAGAGAGTTGTTTGCTCTCTTCCCGCAGCATAATTTCCAAACAAGCAGCATGTCAAATGAACAAGTCTCCTTTTGGTTAATTCCCGTCACACAGCTATGATCACAAGCACGCAGCCCCGCGAAGAGCGCCAACCAGCCGAATTAGAACGCCACGGCCCACATGACGTCCCGCGCACTTTCTTTTCATATAAAAGAAAAACAAAAATCCCGCTCGCGAGTAGCCGACTTTAATGGAAATGTGACACGAATGGAAATGTGGGTGGAGGATACAGCGGAGGCTCAGGAAAAGCATTGGAGGATGGCGCTAATAAGAAAGTCGCCGGGAAATTCAGGGCGCGATGGGGCGAGGAGACGAGATTTGAAAGCAAGTATAATAATCTGAGACAATAACATTTTGGGGGAGATAAAAGAGAAGGTGCAAAGTGGAAAACAGGAAGTCGCCGTTTGCAGGTAAAAACAACTTCTTCATTAGATGCTGTTTTCGGGAAAGCGAGCGAACAGAAATACAGAGAATGTGGTCTATTGGCCTTCTCTGGTGTTAAATAACCAGCTAAGTGCTTATTAAAGCATTAACTACTATTTCTAACACATTATGCATAAGTGGAAGGTGGTCTACATCAGGCCCATTAGGAAACGTACACAAGGTCAAGGTTTTTTAAGTGAATCTGGCTCTTCAAAATCCTCCGTAGAAATGTTAAACAGCTGAACAAGTTTCTCTTATTGTTCCACAAGGCAAATCTTTCCACAGTCTGCCTTTTCTAATATCTGTTGTGGAGGGTTTGAGGTGTTTTTTCTAATGATAGCTAGGCGAGATAACATCGGGGGAACCTTTTGGCCCCCTTCAAAAGTCGGAAGGAAAAAGTGGCAGAAGTTTCTCTTTTGGTTTCTTCTGCTGCTCCTCTAGGTTTGTAAAAATGTCACAAAACACTGCAATACTGGAATCATATTTCAAATGAAAGTCAGAAATGTAACAACAAATGAGAAGATATTCATTCAATTAATAGTTACCTGCTCACAGCACAATTTGAAATGAAAAAAGGACAAATGCAGGTCTAATTAGGTCAAGGAGGATAATTCAAAGCATTAGAAATAACTCAAGATGCACTATAACCTTTCTGCTTATTTAGATATTATTGTTTTGCCTGGAATATAATATATAAATCTTATGTATATTGCATTTTTCTTGCTAAAATGTGCTGTACTTAACCTGGTGGTGGTATCTGCTACTCTAGATGGAAATAGATATGTTTAATGCTGCTGTGAGACGTTATTGACAAAGCAATCATCTCTACGGACACAAGCACGGGACAGAAAAGTCCTTTAAATAAACAACACTAACTCGCATGGAAGGGAAGAAACAGGCAACTATTGAACACAATTTAACATAAAAACAATATCAAATGAGTCAGACAAACAGATAAAAAACAATATATACCGAGAAAAAAACGTTTAAACTTGAAACCAAATAATGTCTTTCAGCTTTCTTTCTATCTTATCAATGGAAATGACCTCTGCGCTGGAGGGACCGGCTGCCCGCGGCAAACTCAAGCATGTTCTACTCATTTTCACATATTTGAATATCATTGACTCGGTTCAGTTTAAGTCAAATTGCCAGAGATTTGAGTTCTGGGCCAGTTCCTCAGGTGGGAATGCCTCTGGCCTCTGGCTCCAGGGCAGACTTCCTCCTCCTGGCTGAGCTGTGAGCGGAGGCGCACGTCAGGATCGCCGCCTTTTCGACAAAACTTTCTCATTGTATGAAACTGTGCAAACTACGCGCCTCGCCCGCTGGCATGTGATTAACCCCCAGAATGGAAACGCCGCTCCACTTCACCCACCATAAAATTACATCGCCCTGGGATGTTTTTGAAGAGTGGACGGCCCAAACAAGGCAAACGCATGTGGAGTGCGAGCGTTCATTTATCAGTTGATTTTCGCCGTAGCGCTCGGAGCGAGTCTCTAATTTAAGTCTTAAAAAAACAACCACGTGGGATTTGTGGAGATTGGCCCAGTGATGAACCTGACTGATGAGTGATGAGAGCGCGCGCGTCAAAATCAACTACAAATCTTTCACACCCGCAGCGGAGGGAGAGGGGAAACTATGATTAGTTTATGATTAATTACGACTCCTGTATGGGCACAGAAGCTACAACTATCTCAGCGTCTTATTTATGATATCCCTGCACCGCTGCTGTGAAACGTATTTACTCCTGAAGCTCTAGGTACTTTCTCTCTCCTGGACGTGAGACTTTTTTGTGAACACTTTTAAGCCTTTTTCTTAACTTGGGCTTTTTGAAAACCTAAATAAAACTATTGAATCTTGAAATCTGGATCATTTACATACTGTAGTGTGCTTGATTCTGCTTCCCGTTGGACCCAAAGCAAAGCAGATGCTCTCAAGGCGGTTTTATGCAATATGTCCCCTTAAAATGCAGAAAAAGAAACGTGAGTAAAGCCTGGTTTCCACGGCACGACATATTTAGTTTTGTAAGGATGAAAGAATGTCTTATGGATGTTACACAAGACGTGAAGAATGTAAAACTGTAAGAAACACACACTGCACGATGGATCAGTTACAACCATTAACCAATGTTTGTCAGGCTCCAGGCTCCGTGTGGGAAAGTCACTGTAGTTGTAAGACGTTAACTGGGACTTGCTCTACATGTTAGACGCGTTTTTGTGCTCGTAAACAATAGTAAATTAAAGGGAAATAGCAAGATATGGTCCTGATTTACAGCTGAGCTCTTCTGACGTTACTTTGACGAGGGTTTACTGTTGGTCACATGTTCGGCAGAGGTTGATCGTTGACGCCGAGAGAGGAGGACTCACTCTATATACGACAAAATATCACGTTTGATATCAATCGCAGCTCATCTTTAGGCGTAAGACAAGTCTACGTTTAATCGTTGTCCCTGTTTCACCGACACAGATCACTTATGACTCTGTTGTTGAACTGCAACTCACAGATTTTCCTCACCGTCAGTAATCTTTCAGACGGTCAGTAGCTTTAGACTTGACCATGATCACGAAATGTACAGTTTAGTTGGAAATGATTATGATGGTTATGATTTCAATGGATCAAACAGGTGTTGACAACTCCACGATGTTCTGAGAAACTTGGAAAGAAATGTAAGTGTTCACAAGAAGCTTCTTTTGACCCGGAGGCCCTGCTCTAGAACCTTCCGCACGCACACACGCTGCAGCTCCATGTGGCCTGCTGCATGTCGTATACAGGCTCTTGATTCCTCCCGTGTGTTTGTCGCTGCTCAGAGCTCCACCACATGTGCACAGATGCCCGCTGTGACCAGAAGAAAGCCCTATCTTACAAACAAAGGAAAAACGCAAATCCACTTAAACCCAAAATTAAACATTTTATCATGCTTTAAGCACATTTCGCCCCGGCAATCACATAAACACATAAATATATTCAGAAATATTTTCCCTCTGTGCAACGTTGTAACCATTATCGGATTATCGTTTCATCTTTTGTTTTGGAGGCTCTGGACTCGCAATTTCAAATTCTAAACAGATCGGATAAAAGGACACTTTGAAGTGTGGGGACTGGTTCTCTTTGGTTCCCCTCTGCTCCCCCACTGCTCCCCTTTTGCTCCCTCATTGCACCTCCTCTGCTCCCCCTCTGTCCCCCCTCTGCTCCCTCTCTTCACCTCCTCTGTCCCCCCTCTGCACCTCATCTGCTCCTCATCTGCACCTCCTCTGCTCCTCCTCTGCTCCCCCCCTGCTCCTCCTCTGCACCTCCTCTGCTCCCCTCTGCACCCCCTCTGCTCCCCCTCTGCTCCTCCTCTGCTCCCCCTCTGCTCCTCCTCTGCTCCTCATCTGCACCTCCTCTGCTCCCCCTCTGCACCTCCTCTGCATCTCCTCTGTTCCCCCATTGCTCCCCCTCTGCTCCCCCATTGCTCCTCCTCTGCACCCCCTCTGCTCCACCTCTGCTCCTCCTCTGCTCCTCATCTGCACCTCCTCTGCTCCTCCTCTGCTCCCCCTCTGCCCCTCCTCTGCTCCCCCTCTGCACCTCCTCTGCATCTCCTCTGCTCCCCCATTGCTCCCCCTCTGCTCCCCCATTGCTCCTCCTCTGCACCTCCTCTGCTCCCCCTCTTCTCCTCCCCTGCTCCCCATATGCACCTCCTCTGCTCCCCCTCTGCACCTCATCTGCTCCCCCTCTGCTCCTCCTCTGCTCCCCCTCTGCACCTCCTCTGCATCTCCTCTGTTCCCCCATTGCTCTCCCTCTGCATCTCCTCTGTTCCCCCATTGCTCCCCCTCTGCTCCCCCATTGCTCCTCCTCTGCACCTCCTCTGCTCCCCCTCTGCTCCTCCTCTGCTCCCCCTCTGCACCTCCTCTGCATCTCCTCTGCTCCCCCATTGCTCCCCCTCTGCTCCCCCATTGCTCCTCCTCTGCACCCCCTCTGCTCCCCCTCTTCTCCTCCTCTGCTCCCCATATGCACCTCCTCTGCTCCCCCTCTGCACCTCATCTGCTCCCCCTCTGCTCCTCCTCTGCACCCCCTCTGCACCCCCTCTGCTCCCCCTCTGCTCCCCCTCTGCTCCTCCTCTGCTCCCCCTCTGCTCCTCCTCTGCTCCTCCTCTGCTCCTCATCTGCACCTCCTCTGCTCCTCCTCTGCTCCCCCTCTGCTCCTCCTCTGCACCTCCTCTGCTCCTCATCTGCACCTCCTCTGCTCCTCCTCTGCTCCTCCTCTGCTCCCCCTCTGCTCCTCCTCTGCACCTCCTCTGCTCCTCATCTGCACCTCCTCTGCTCCTCCTCTGCTCCCCCTCTGCTCCCCCTCTGCTCCTCCTCTGCACCTCCTCTGCTCCTCATCTGCACCTCCTCTGCTCCTCCTCTGCTCCCCCTCTGCTCCCCCTCTGCTCCCTCTTCACATTCAAATGTCTCGCTGTCATCTTCATCGTCTCGGCTGCTTTTGGTCTGTCTTGTGTTTAGAATCTTTTTAGAGCCACAGAGTCATTGCTACTGATGCTTCCACTTAACTGTCAAACCACTTACGTGACTCTCGCTCATGAGTTTTTACCCTGAACATTTTTAGCTATGAGGGACCAGCTTTAAGCAAATCAGGGTTTCCCCATTTGTTCACAAAAAACTACAACTTCAAATGGAGATTTTTCATAACATTTTAAGACAATAATAATTTTAAGATAATAATAATAAAACAAATCATCGACTCCAGACTCAGAGGTGAAAGGTCATGCAGAGCCTGTGCCCCTTCATCCCCCAATCACACGTACCATTCATTTCATTATTATTTTAGAAGTACATTACCATATTAAACCGGACAGTGAACGGTGCTGGTCGAAGAGGCCCTTGGGAGCTTAAGTATTAATTTTATTTAACAACAAATAAAATGAGAATAAATTAGATCGAAAATTAAAAAATAAACTGAGAAAAAAACACTACTATCGTTTTTTTCTCAATTTATTTTAATTTTAGACCTAATTTATTCTCATTTCCGACCATTTTTCACTCTACAAGTCTTTGGTGACCATCATGTGACTTTTCTGAGGAAGCCTAAAGGAAGAAGCTGAAACATAAAGCAGGGAAACAAACTCTCATGTCTGACGGATAGAAAAGTTACCCAACATTTTAGAACGCACCGTCACAAAAGATCTGCCAGTTCGAGGTGTTACTCCCCCTATTGGTCTGTGCTGGCATTACACCACCACAACCTCATACATCCTCCAGTCTGTGGCTTCTGCTGATTTGAGTTTAAACAACACATCACGATAAATACGCCTTTGTTCTCCTCTCTTCTTCTTCTTCTGCTCCACGTTGCGGTGGTGTCACTAATTGAGTGTTTTCAAACATCCCGAGGCCTAATCCCTGCTTCTCTGACGACATAATTAAATTCCTCCGTCAGATTAGTTAACAAATTCCTTTTTAAGCTGACTTACATCTGCGAGCCTAGACACACCGTAACTTTTCCATGGGCCCATTGTAAATAATGGGGAACACCAACAAAGAGCTGCATGTGTGTACGTGGGACACCAGCGTCGACGGAGAAATGATGAAACTATTAAGTTCATTAAAGGGCAGATTGAGAAGTCATGCTTTACTGGGACACGCAGACAAACGTGCTATAGATACACACACGCATAAGCTCCATAAGACTTATTCCAACGTAAAGGAAAGATGGAAACGGTCTATTTATATTCGTACTTATCGTGCATTGGTCCGCTTCTCCTGTGGGAATTATTAGTTTATGTGCAATGAGTGATTCACGGTGAGTTGGATGGAAAAGTGATGCATCTTGTTGTGAGGTCTGTGGCCTCTCAGAGCGGAGGTGGCATACGTTTCAAAGCAAAAGTTAAAAAGAATTTGGAATAAGTAAGCAACCAAATTTACATGTCCTATCATGCGGAATATAGAAAAAGTGACCTTTGTTCTTCTAGTATTTAACTGGTAAAAATGAATGTGATGATTCTATACTTTGGTTCAAATCAAACCGACTCAATCTGAATTATTTTTGTGTGTGACAATATCCGCAAAGATGAAGCCACCAGGCCAAGTTACAGGTCAGATCTGTGTAAGGCGAGCCTGCTCTCAGTAGAATACATGTTTTAAGTTTAATGCCACACTGTGAAACATTCCAGGCAAACAGCTCCATGGAGACGAGTAGGTGGCAGACCCTCCACCAAAAAGTTACACACTCTAACTTTAAATAACAATTTCTGTCTCTGATTCGCTGGGGAAGAGCCGAGAGACTGTGTATCTGCTCATATAAATGTTTATATGCATTTAACTATGTGTATACAGTATACAAATATATGGATATATATATCCATAACAACTTGCCTTGTTATAATTTCTGGCTCACATACACATTGCAGCTCTGGTGCACTGGAGAGCTGACTAAGTCCACATTTAGGCTGAAACCAACTAAACAAAAGCATAATTAATGGTCTCACTGTGTGGCACCTTTGGATGCACACGCACACAAACAAACGCACAATATTAATAAGTAGCATTCGGCCATCGCTTTGGCTGCCTTATCATTCGTGTCTGCATTTCCTGTCAGTGATTTGAATGACAGTGCAAGCTCAAAGGACATTGACCTGAAACGTGCTGAAGGACAAAGAGAGAGAGCGAGAGAAGGAGGGAAGAAATGGAGAGAGGGAGAGGAAAGAAGATAGGGAGAGAGAGGGAGGGAGAGAGACAGGATGGAATGAGAGAGAGAGGAGGAAGGTAGTAAAGAAAGAGAAAGGAAGGAAAGAGAGAAAGCAAGAAAGGGACCGAGAACGACGACATTTGGATAATTGGAAAACTCAAGCGTTTATCAAACAGCAGTAATTGTTTACAAGAATGATGTCGTGAATGTCTTAAGCGCTTGTTTTTTATGATCTTGTTTATTTGAGAAACAATATATCTTTCGATGGGAAAACTGCATCGCTGTGGAAAGGGCAAAAGATAGCAACTTTAGCCATAAGGGTTACTTTTTAATTGTACCACCTTTAAACTAGAACATTTTGGCTTTCCACAATCCAAATGCAAATTAAAAATATATATAAATGTTTGTCTCCATGGAGATGTTGACGCTTTGCCGGATGCTTTCCCACTTGTCTATTTATGATCAACTGCAGGTAGTTATCGCAAAGGGGGAAAAAGAGAAAAATAACACTTAACCTTAACACAGATCTGACCTGAAACTTGGCCTGGTGGCGTCTCCTGCTTGCCTCCCTCTTTTAAGCCATAACTAACATTTCAGGCAAAGCAATAACATCTCCATGGAGACAAGCAGGTGGGGGACATTCCACCAGAAATGTTTACATATTGCAGCTTTGACATACATTTGTGTTTTTGTGAGGCTGTCCCACACTAAATCCACGACTATAAAGAAAAACATCACACTTCTATAACTTCCAGAGGGAAAAGTGAATTGCTCGCCGGCGCCACCAGAGGAGCTGTTGCTTCATTTAACTGCTCAAGGACACAGGGAGCGGCACCTGCATTAATCCATATTTTAGTAAGAGCGAGGCAGGTGTTTGGAAACAAGTGCAGTACACAGTGGACAGTCTTACCTTGTCCTTTTGGTCACGGTCCACAGAACTCATCAGTTTGTGATGGCTACACAGCGGATTACATTACAAAGTGCGTGTTCACATAGGAATAACAGTACATGGGTGGTGTAGTGCAAGGAATGTGGCATCAAGGTTGACGGCCCATGCATTAAAGATATATGCAGCAGAGGCCGATGAGTTACGCGAAAGACTGACTTCAGCATAAAAGTGCCGACAACATTCTTTCACATTTTCAAAGTACTATTGGAATACTGAACACTGCTAATAGAAAAGTCATTGTACAGTATTTTTGTTTTCACTAATTGTTGTTAGTGACTTAATATGATTTAGTGTATTTACATTGCAATAGAAGATTAGTAGTTAAAGTCTGTAAACTATTAATCGTGCTTGGATTTAATCTGTGCCAATAGCAAAAACATTTAGAAAAAATGTCCAATCATACATTTATTTTTAAATTATTTTGATCATCTACAAGTACCGTAAAATTAGGACTTTAAGACATTACTTTTTTCACACACTGTACATTGTGGCCTATACAATGATGTGGCTAATTTATAGATTTTTACAGGCTAAAAGGCTCCAGGGGGCGCTCTAGCAGGAAGCTCTCCCTCTTGCTTATTCGCTAAGGCCGCGGTTATTTTATTACTTGATTTACAGATCCGCCACACTTAGATTATTGATTTATATAATATAAATAAAATTAATTATTATATTTTTTTTTATATAAAGTACCTCCGACAGCGCTAAATAGCATTAAATGAAATATAAAAAGCGGTATTTAGTCAAAAGATAAGAGCGCATGAAGCGTGACGGAGCAGCATTTATATTTATATTTTGCCGGCCTGTTCAATATATTTAATTTAAAAATCCGTAAACCAAGTAATAGAATAACTACGGTCTAAGTACAAGCGCAGGAGCAGAGCCAGATGTGGAGAAAAACAGACACGGGTAAATGAGCTCACACAGAGAAATCAAGGACAGACGGGACTGCTCAGGCGTGTTCTCTGTAGATTAAGCTTCAAAATGTTACAATCCGACTCAAATTCACTGAGAAATTAGTCTAATGAGGAACTGACTTTAAATGCGTCACTATCGTACAATCTTTCTGTCTAAATGTCTCTTATATTCAGGTGCGCTCAATAGTCTGAATTTTACGGTAATATCCCTGAAAATGATGTTGAGTGGATTTGATCAAGGAAGGATGGAATTATATTTTGATTGCACTACTTTTTTAAATGACACAACTCGGTTTTTACAAATAACTCTATTTAGAGACACTCAAATATAATTGTTAAAGCTGTTAAAGTGAGATTAATTGAAGGACGAGGTATGCTGACATTGTACCTTTTTAATTTGTAAAAAGTAAGTTTGAGTGACCATGTTTTAATTAGAGTTCTGAAAAGCAGGTCAGCAGAGCAACACAATAATATATTTTATGCAAACTATGAATCAAGTCAACGTAATAATCCCTGCAGTCTCCTGTACACAGCTTGTTCCACAGAACATTTAGTGCTTCTTTTAGTAAACCATTTTGTATCCAGGCTTTGGGGTTTATGGCCTTTGTCAATAACAACACAAGAAAATAAACAGCGCTTTCTTTGGTCCAGTTTGGCTAATTTCCCCAATAGGCCTCGTATTCAAATGAGCAGCTAATCACTTTCCACACTGTTGCTACTTAAATCTTAAATCTCGGTAGAATGTAGCGAGGTCTAATTAAGTCTCTGCTCAAGCCACATTTGCATATTTCTGGAGTCCCCAAATAATTTGCATAGTTTCCACGCGACTTGTCCAGACTCCCGATGATGCTGTTTATGATGATGCACGTTACTTATTCGTGGTTAGTATATTTGTCATATCATTTGAACCACTTTATAATGCTCTGTCGACAGAAGGTTCAAAATTCCAGAATGGAGGCAAATTGAAGTAGACACATTTTCAAAGATGAACTGAGATCTGATCTAAATGCTAATGGTTTCAAGTCTTGATGACAAAACAGAAGCAATTTTGAATTTCCAGGGTAGAAAATACGTTGTTTTTCTTTTATAAAATATGCAAAAGTACAGTTTTCTGCCCTCAAATTTGTATTTGAGCTTTACAAAAGTATAATTTGTTGTAAAGTATGTAATATAACTTAAGATGGAATGAAAAACTATTGTGGGGTCATTATTTCTGTGGGAAATTGTCCAGTAAAATCTGAAAATCTGGATGTGTCTCTCACAATCTCTTATTAAATAAGCAAATCATGTAGAATACTAAAGCAAATGTGTTCAAACCAGACTTTAAGTTTCACTTGACAAAACCATCTTGATTTTTTATCATTTTACAGTATAAATTAATCCCAGTTTTTCCATTAAAATCACATTATGTTCCACTTTACGGAATTGCTGTTCTCAAGGCAAGGCAAGGCAAGTTTATTTGTAGAGCACATTTCATACACAAGGTAATTCAAAGTGCTTCACAGCAGGAAAAAATGCATTCAAATCACAAAGAAATTACAGAAACAGAAATACAATAAAATTAACTAAATTAAAGATTATCAATCCAACTGATTGTCTAAACTAATAAACTGATTGTCTAAACTAATAACAATAGTATTCTCATAGTTCTCATAGTTTTAAAGTAAAACAATGTTCAATTTTGAAGTAAAATTGAGATCGCACATTGTTCTGTTTCCTCGTCAGGTCAAATGTACAGCTTGTGACAGAGAAAAGGTGTTTATTTTTGTATCAGCTGCTATCTGCGCTTTCTTATCAAATATCGCCCCACTACTTCATGTATATTCATGATCAATCAACAGTGAGCGCAGCTAAGCACAGCCTATCAGAGTTTTTCACCAGGATTTGCATATTTTAATTGCTCTCACAACAAGTTTCTCTGCAGCACCGAGGTACAGTCAACACCTTTTTCCTTAAACATTGCCGTTATTTTCAACTCCTCTTTCCGCGTTTCACTTTTTCTATTCCACTTTAACTCATATCAGTATTCTGGCAAACAGTTGAATTATTTTCCCTTCCCTGGTGCGTACGTTGTGTGTCCCTGTGTAATTGCTTGTTAAGGCGTTTAAAAAGCAGGTGCACTTTGTCTGAATGACTTCTCTGTTTTCGAAGTAGCGCGGACCTGCCAACTCCGAGCCCGCGCCGATAATGAGCATGACGTCGGCCATCTTGCCTGACAGCCGTCTTCCTGAAACGCACCTGAGAAAACACACATGCGGCAGCGGGGCCTCAACACAGAGGACCCTAAAGAAACCCACTGCGTTTTTTTTTACCTGCTTTGATGAATGTGTACGAGCAAATAGTCCCACAAACAGCAGTGAAAAGGCCCTGCGCTCACAGCAAGAAGTTGCATTTTTCCAGGTGAGAAGAAGAAACGGCACTGATTGATGTTTTGCACAGGCCAAAACACGCTTCAATGAGAAATGTGTCTTTTTTCTAAGTTGTTTACATGTAATTGGTGTTAATAAGTAGGCTAACATTTGTTTGTGAATGTTTTTAACTCGAATAATGCTACTTAAAGCAACAGTATTTTCTGGAAGTGGAAAGTCTTCAGTGTGACTCCATGGAAATAAAAAATGAAGACTATTTCTGGACATTTTTCATGGAGATAGATAAGTTTTATGCCACACAGTGAATATTATATAAGCCAAAGAAACAACATTTCCATAGAAACAACAGCTGGAAGTTCGTCCAAGTACGAGTCAGGTTTGTGGAGCTTCAAGACCACTTATAATAAGGATGCATGTTTTCTATACACCAAAATGAAAAAACAACAACCCAAAAACATGTTTTATTTGAGTCTTTTTTTGCAAATAAGTTACCTACTGGGGTTTTAAATGTGTAGTTCATAGATACAGTATACGATGCAGTATAAAACATACAAAGTTAACACTTCTTGCTGTTACCTCGATCATACATCCCAGTAAAAAGACAATCGCTGGCTCTTTTAACCACAGTTCGAGCATTGCAAGAGTCCGATCAGCACAATAAAAGTGTGTAGCTGGGGTTTCCTCCGTTCCAGCCTTGTCTCATTGTGGATTCGCTCATTTAAAAAAAAAAAAAAAAGGAAATTCATTTCTCACACAGATGGGAACAGGCAAGGCTGATTTCATTAAAATAGCCCATCTGTTGGTGCAGGAGGGAGAAGGGAAAAATAAACAAGGGTGAACCAATCAAAACAGTTCTCCTGCGCTGGAGCCACCCCCTCCCTCCACACTGTGTGAGCTACTGATGGGGCGTCCAATGTGAGAAGACAGGCTGCCTCCACAGAGAAGATACCAGAGACACAGAAAACACACGGAGGATTTCACAATTTAAGCCCAGATTGTATTTTAAATTGGAAGTTTACAGAAAATTTAGTACTGGTTTTGGGGGATTTAGACAATGTTCAGACCAGGTCTAACCTTGAAAACCTGGCAAAGTCCTTGTTGAGTCCTGATTGATATAGCTTTAAATGTAAGTCCTCCTGTTTCTCGGGCTAGTTTGACTCTGGCAATGTTTTGTCCTGGATTCGACTAGAGCTTATGCATTTTTATTTATTAAAAATGCTCCTCAATGTTCCATCTGAGGTGCTGTGAGTAGAGGAACTATGGGCAGCAAAACAGACAGAATGGGCTTTTCATCTTTGTTGTTTTTGTTTTGTTTTTTGCCTCATTTTGTCCGTGCTATTGTTTTGCTCACATTTACGTGATACAGTCAAATGGAGACGGAACGTAGTCTCAGTGTTGTTTCTCCAACTGTGCAGAGCTTACGTAACTTGTTTGCTAACTGTAGATAAAGGAACAAACATCTTATTTAAAGACAGAAAGACAATCAGACAGAATCTGCCTGTGATTACAATGGGGATATAGCTGCAGTGTTCCTTCTGTAAATTTAGTTTTCTACAACTGTTTGCTTTGTGTACTTTGTTATATGTCAAGTATAAAAGCCTTGTCAGGAGCAGTGAGACTCAGGACAGTGCCCGGGGACCCAGCTCCAGATCCTGAGCTGGGCTTGTTCAGGACAACCTTCACTGGTGCGCGTTTTGGGCTGATGGGGGAAAGAGGCGCGCCCACAGACACATCCACGTGGAAGTGATTGGTCTTCAGCCTGGAATTAAGCAGACTGACATTTTAAACTTGTTGTTTTAGGTCAATAGTGCGATATAAGATGTTCAAACACAACATAATGAACCATGAGAGTCCTTGATTAGAACTATATTGAGAACAAAAGCACAAAAGGTCTTCTTTTAGATCCTTACACTAAACTTAAGTGAATGAGAATTGCTTGTGTCGGTGGGACTGTATAAGGCAGTACAAACAGAAACACAGTTAATGGAGAAAGTCTTACAAAGTGCTGCGCTCACTATGTAAAGAGGAATTGGAAAATGCATCTTCTCTTGTTTTGGGTGGAGTCCAGCGCGAGCCGAGCCCCATCTCCAGAGTGCATAATCTGAAACATATTTATCCTTCTGCAAATGGGACAAGACTCAAACATAGGAGTGATGTATTAGGTCCCGTCTGTAAAATATGAGCCAGTGCATCTATACAATAAATGGATTGATTTCCAATTACTCTGAAAACAACATCTTTATCTCTTTGTCCCAAACAATTATTGCGTTTTGAGGAAAACACTGCATTTGTATTACCTGTGTTCGTAAAACCAGTGTAACCTAAAAACATTCCTACACACTTTCTTTGGACGATTGGTCACATGTAAAAATAGATGGAACAAAAATATAAATAGATTGCTGTATAAGTCACGTAAAATCATTGCTTTATTGCTTTTTGACCAGCCGACTTTCCCTGTTCAGCCGTGATGCAGTTTGTCCTGAGAAAACCGCATCCTCTGTGGGTCTCTAATGAGGAGGCGGATGGAGAGGTGCTGACAGAGGAGCATTATGAACTCTTCTGTTTGAACCTGGGAGAGAGTGACTGTGGCCGGAAAGTTTCTCCGCTTTTAGGTTAAAAACAGCATTTCCTCATTTGTTTTTCCACACACAACAACAAGAATGGTGCTGTTTAAAGACGCATTCGCCCCAAACAAATGCATTCTGTTAAAGTATTCGCAGGAAACTATAGACGACAACATAATGACTGGTTGGTGGTTATTTAGAGCAGTTTTGTTGAAAGGTATTAGGCAAAATCAGCTCTGTCTGCAACGTTTGAAATGTCACGATGAGCTCGGGATTGTGTTGTTTTTAATGAATAATGTTCAAAGAAACAGAGATTATGAGAGGCCGCGGTGACAAATGGTTATTGTTTACATGCTCATTAATTGACATTAAATACCTAACTTCCTGCTTCATCTTTTAAAGTTCACTTAGGGATTTCGGGTGAATCCACTACTTAATGGTGGTGTTACAAGCCCAAACAGCTGATGAATTAACACTTCTTTAGATTGAATAGTGCAAATGACAGCAGAGAACCGCAGATCGTACTTCTCTCCACATATTTCTGTTAAATTATTATAGAAGCAGCACAAAACATGAGGGGCGCACGGTGGCAGAGCAGCTCATGGGTTCTATTACTGTTCTGAAACCCATACCTTATTTTCCATGGGGAATGTTGTCGTTTGCATTGACCCATCTGCCCTGGGACCCTCCAACGGCTCAAACTAGTTTCCTGTATTTGTAAAAGTATATAGCTTTTTACATTATCTGTCTTATTAGAATATGAACACAAGTTGTTCCCTATCTTGAGAATATTTGTATTGTGTATGTTTTTGGTGGAAACTGGAGTACAGACTGGAGGAGGAACTGAACATGTGACACTTTGGGACAATTCTGGAAATGATGCCAGTTGTTGTGATCACCTCTATTTTCTTTGCTATAGAAAAATGATAAATACATGAATATCAAGTAGCCTTTTTTCAGCCTGTGCTTGTCTGTTTTTTACGAAGCGTTTGTATTGACTGGTCAGTAATCTTTATTGTGGGAGACGCTTGTACCCAAAAGCCTTCTAAAAGGTGTGGTGGATCGGTGTGAGACGGTTGAGTGGTTTAAAAGGCGCTGTATTGAAAAAGACTGCTGTGACTGCTGCACCAACTACATAACCACAGTGTTATTGAGCAGGTTAACTCAGAGGAGGGAAAACGACACTGCATTTGGCCTTTTAGAATCGTGTCAGGGAAGAAGACCTCAGTGAAAATGCACTTGGGACACTTTGGACATTTTGGCCTGATTAGAATTAAAAGTAATTACAATTGAGATATGAATGGTAAAAATGTATAGACTATAAACTAAAGTAGACATGATAAGAATGAGGAAAAATGTTTTGAGTTGTTGATTGCTGTCCTGGTTTTTCATCATTCTGACACCCATAGATAATTATTCTTTGATTATTAGGCCCGAGCGCCACAAGCTGGCGAGAGGCCTATTAATCTCGTAAGGCCGTGCAAAGCAGGGCTGCGAAAGTGCGCACATAGTGCGCACGAAATCGCACTAAACGAGCACTTTACATTGAGATGACGACTGCTTTAAAGCACTCATTTGCGCTAAGTAGCTCACAAATACTTTCCCCATCTCTTGCATGTTCCGTGCATATAAGCATGTAATGCAAAAATTGAACATTATTACTGTATAGAGGGCCAAAAACACAAAGTGGGCGGAGCCCACTCAAAATTAACGAAAGTACCCGTCAGTGACCAGGGACCCACACCATGAGGTAGGAAAGCGCGAGCGCTTTCCGAAAATGTATAGTTTATGATATTTGAATATCATAAATTGATATTTGAAAAATGGGAAACATTGTTTTCGCATCGGAATATTCTTCTTCTTCTTCTTCTTCTTCTTCTTCTTCTTCTTCTTCTTCTTCTTCTTCTTCTTCTTCTTCTTCTTCTTCTTCTTCTTCTTCTTCTTCTTCTTCTTCTTCTTCTTCTTCTTCTTCTTCTTCTTCTTCTTCTTCTTCTTCTTCTTCTTCTTCTTCTTCTTCTTCTTCTTCTTCTTCTTCTTCTTCTTCTTCTTCTTCTTCTTCTTCTTCTTCTTCTTCTTCTTCTTCTTCTTCTTCTTCTTCTTCTTCTTCTTCTTCTTCTTCTCGGGACCAACCCCCCTATTTTTCACCCAGTGAACATTGACGAAAAGTCACAAAAATTTGCACACCTCTAAAAATCGTGCCTCTCTACATTCTGGCTATTTCCCTTTTCTAAAATAAAAGAAAATTGGCGCGTCAGCGCCCCCAAATGTACCAAAAATGCATTGAGAGATGGAAAAGACCCAAAAAAAATCTGATCGTAGAATCATGAAATTTGGCGCAGAGGTAGATGGTGACAAGAGAAGTAAAAAATATTATTACGGCAACGCCGTCCGCCCAACCAAATGTCGGCCATATTGCTTCAAAAATGGCTAAACATGACTTCGGAGTTTTTCCAAACGTCGTACTTTTACGAACTCCTCCCAGAGCGTTGGCCCTAAAAAGCTGAAATTTGGTGAAAATGGTACTGAGGAGTGGGACATCAAAAGTTATTCAAATTACATTGATACCTGTCACGGTCTCTGTGCGGCGAAGCCGCAAACTGTAGCAAGAATTTCAGAAATCTTCCGAATTTAACATTTCTGCCGTTTGCGCAGATAAAGTCCGAATTGCGTCAAATTAGAATCAGTTGTTAAACTCTTTTCCCTAAACCTACTTGAAGTGAAATAAATTAATTTGGAGCCACAGCGCCCCCTACATATTTTATATGGAGGTTAAATGTTTAGTTTTGCGAAATTATATGAAATTTGACACAAAACTCAATTTTAGAATCCCCATGTCATAATTGTTATGGCTTTGCCGTAACGATGACCGAAACCTTCCATGTTATTCCAATGGGGAAATCGCCAGAACATGTTTACACTTTAGACTTTCACAAACTCCTCCCAGGGCGTTAGCCCTATTAACCTGAAATTTGGTGAGACTCATCTTCAGGTGTGGACCATCAAAAGTTATCCACATTTTTATTCAAAGAGTCACGGTCTCTCTGCGGCAAAGCCGCACATTTTGCCAAGAATTCAAAATAAAATTGCTTTTTGATGGTAAAACAAAAGGGAGAAGATGTGACAGCGTCACAGATTCAGCAGTAGGCGTAATAAAAGGACAATTGGGGCGCGTTAGCGCCCCCTCCTCTTGCGGCGTAGCTGCGGCGGCGTGGCGAGGGCCGATCATTGCCGCTTGCGGCTTTAATTATTAATATTATTGCACAACAAAATATAACTTCTACACATAAGTCATTTTAAAAAAAAATTGGGTTTTGTGGCTTTATGAAGAAAAAAGTGTGAAAAGTATGTAATAATGTATTTTTATTTTTTTTAAATTGAGTATCACAAAAAGTATAATTAGGGTTAAGTAATATTAAATGTGGGGTCAACATTTCTTTAAGTATATGTCCAGTAAAAGGTAAAAAAAACAGAAAACTGCCATCATCACAACTGCTAATTGCCTTTAGTCTCCATTTAAATTAACAAATAATGTGGAAAAAGTGACACAATTTACATCATTCTAAGTAAAGAAATAAATGCACTGCAACCAATAAACAACAATTAAGTACTGCCACTCACCAATTAAAATACACTCAGCAGCTACATTTGTGAAGGTAAAGAAAAAAGGGAGGGAAAAATAAATAAATAAGACATTGACAGAAAGAAAGAGAAAAAAACATGTAGTTGAGTTTTCCATGTATGTGCAGATTGACCTTTACAAACAGAGAAAGAGCTGTTGGTTTTCATAAAGTCAACATGAATGGTTCCTCTGTGATGTCTTTCCACAAATGCGTTCAGGACTTTTAGTGTTTCAATTTCTATGTTGTTATCTTTTTATTCTTGTCAATCTTTACGAATCGACTTTACTTCCATCGTTGAATTATTGATTTAAAAGTTATTCAGCAATTATGTTATATTATTTTCACATCACATCTATTATTTCTCTATTTAGTGATCATTTATAATCGAAAATACTCCTCTTTGCCTGACATTTAAGCCTCACAGAAATAAAAAAACAGTGGTATTATATTGTGCTATTATTTTTTTAAGATGTCATTGCCCGTAGGCTTTATAAGACAGGAGAAGACAGGGTGAAAATGGGGATGAGAGCGAGGGGAAGACATGCAGTAAATTATCAGAATCGGGATTTGAACTCACGACACTGCGGCCGGCTGCACTTGACTTCCGTGTGTCACGACTTAACCGCTCGACCGTTGGGTGTAAAGTGTGTAACTAAAGTGTGTAACTTCTGCTTTCAGATAAATCTCACTCAGTTTTTGTCATTGCCTTGTCTTTGCCTCAGTGTGGTGCGGATTTATCTCTCCTGGGACTCAGCATCAGTCCCCATTTATTCTTAAAGGCTTGTTTAAGATTGCTCATTCAGTTGACGCTTTTAAGTCTAATTTAAAAACACACCGTTTCTCAATGGCATTTAAGCTGGCATGAGAATTGTGTGGTCCTCAATCCTTTATATATTTAATTCGTTTATTTGTGTTTTTACTCATTTCATTCCTTACTCACTGTGTGTTTTAATTTTTGCTCCATTTTAATTATATTTATTGAAGTTGTGCTTGTTTTGTGTGTCATTTGGAGACTTTGTATTGGTAAAATGTACTATACAAATAAAGTTGGATTGGATGGATCAGTTTCATTTCTTGCAGATGATTAGCACAAAACAACAACAAAATATGTACATGTCATCTTAAATCATATTTATGTTACTGTATATAATAAAATAGTCAGTCAAAATTCAGACTCAACAACTGAGAATCTAATTGATGTTAACTTCTCTGCCACTGAATGAAAAGTAAAATAAGGCGCATCAAAATGTGTTCAAGTAAAGAAAGGACTTACTTATTAATACCTTATCAACTATCACCATGATGAATAAATACAACAAATAATTCATCCTTATTTTCTTGTACACTTGCATTTTCTCATCCCGTACAGTGTCATTAGAGAGACTTTACGCACACCCTGGCTCTGCTAAAACAGCATTTTGCTCATGAACTGCATTTCCATGGTTAAGTTGTGATGAATGGGGCGGAGCGGGAGTCAATGAGATCGCACTGTTCCATAATTCTGCGCAGACACAGCAGAGAGGGGGCAGTAACTCTACACTTGTGCATACACTCATTTAGACTCACACGTTTGTGCTCAGTCAATGGGGCCGCGCTGAGCAATAACTCCCTGTAGAGAAATGCTCAGTGCACATTTTCAGACTAAAAAGGAAAAAAAAGCAAACAGAATGGGATAATCTTGTGCTGGTTTATGCTTTTAACACTGAAGTTACAACAGGAGTTACCAAGAAAATGTGTTCTGAAGTGGAAATGTGCTGTGTGAAAGTGTTTATTCTTAAGTTTAAGATGTTTTTTCACTTGCTTATTTGTATGCTGCTGTTTGCTGTTGCAGCTCTCGATTGTGGGATAAATAAAAGATTTTCTAACCAAACACGGACCTAAATTAGTGTTATACATGGTCTAAAATGAAACAATATTTTGAGATTTGTCTCTAAATAAAACAAATACTCTAAACTGCAGAAAAATCCGTTCCACAGTTTGAAAACCAACTAACTTGTCCAAAAAAAGGAACAAATAATTTACCTTACCTGTTCTATTCACCTTATTGCCTCTTTTTGCCAAAGTTCAGCACTTGTAATGGCACTTCCAGTCGAGAGAAAATATGCTATAAAGTAGTTTGATTTGTGTAAAATGTCCAATCTTCATGTGACCAACAAGTCAACAATGCATCGATTCCCTGGGCGGCCTAAAAATGGCTTTTTAGTCTGTGTAGAACTTATATTCTCTCGAGGTCGGCAGCTCCATGTGAACTTATACAACCAGAAGAAGGATTATGTCGGATGGCGGCGTCCAGACGGGCTTCTGAAATAATCAGAATCAGAATCAGAAAAGTTTTATTGCCTTTGTCATTGAACAGTTCACAAACATATGAACTCTATGTGTTTAAGGTTAAAAACAGATACAGATATTTGCACACAACATTTACAGATTATCAGAAATAGTGCAGAAAGTGAACACTGTGTGAGTAGTATTGGTCGAATAACTGTTAAAGTGGCGAGACAATACGGTGAATTGTATAAAATTGCTCAATGAAACAAAACAAGGCTTTTGAAATTTGTCTTATTTTACCTGGTTAAATAAAGGTTTATAAGTAAATACATGGAAAGTAAATTTGAGATCCATCTGATCACTTCTACTATGTCTTCTAGTGCAACCCAACCAATAATATTCATCACTGCACCACTGCGCACCACTATACTCTATTCAGCCCTACTTGGCCTGGGTGCATTTCCATATTAACTCGTATCCATGGAAACTGATCACAACAAACTCAACATATTGGCACCAGCCCTCCTCTACTCAGTCCTACTTGGCCTGGTTGCGTTTCCATCATGAGAATCTGGTAGCGTATCCATGGAAACTGCCCACAACAAACCAATTGCCATTAAAACGCTTGGCCTGGAGATAAAGTTGGATTGGAGAGAAATACAGCAAATACTACTACTGCGTATACAACTACTTTTACTGTCACGACAATACTCATTCATACTTTATGCTTTAATTCAATTTAGGGGAAACAAGAAGAAGTGCCTTTCTTAAGTGACAGTACATTTCTTGAGTTCCCATCACTTCAGTCTTGTTTTTCTCTCAGTCTAAGAATAAAGTTCTGCTCCGGTGCGGAACAACTGCGTTCTCTGTCACCGTGAGTCGTGTGGTTTGCGCCTCAGAACCACTCAAGCCAAACCAGCCACTTCCAAACTCTCCAAATTTGAAATAAATCTGATTTTAATGAGGGCTTGAGGGAAGAAAAGTTGACTAAAATGGCCGTAACCCGGGGCAACAGAAGAGGCCTGTAGTTTCCAGCGTGTTTGTATACTCCTCCCATGAGCCGTTTGGAGGTCTCTGGTAGGTTTTTGTGGTTTGTTCCGCTGCACAAAGGTTACGTTTGACAGCTCTGCCTCAAAAAGATGAATTATATTGAAAAAAAAAACTAAATGGCACAAAGTTATTTCATTGTGGCAGCGTTAAATCTGGTTGGTGGATGCAGAGGAGGGTGGTGCGCTGAAAGAGTTTAAGGGGCAGGATGGTGACACAGAGATGTTGTGCAGAGTTTAAAGACATGCTAATGGAGGCTAAACTCATAGTGCATAGAGTATAATGTTGTGTACTTCAGAGAAAACTACATAGGATGAGAGAGAGGGGATCAAACTTGCAACACTGTGACCGGCATATGTGATGTGCCTTAACCACTCAAGCATGTTTTCTTCATAGTGGATTTAGTTCAGTACAAAGCTCTTTTTTTATTTTTGGCTCTAAAAAATCCTCTTAAAGTATTATTGTAAATGTAAGTTCAGAAAAAGGAAAAATACTCAATTCTCATGAAGTTCTAGTGGAAGTTGTTTATTTATATTGAATGTGCTCTTGGCTGGAGCAAACATCTGGGGGAAATAAACAGAAGAAAAGGCTCCTCTCGTGTTAAAGGTTTAAAACGCCTTTATTGGGCTGAATTATTATGTTAAAAGCAAGTGCTTATTTTTCCTACAACAACCTTCCTCATCCTGAAGAAAATATGAAAAATAGCAAATATATACAACTAAACAGAAATAAATAAATTGCAGCAACACAATTATTAAAAAACAAACAAAAAGCATTTAGCCAAATATATAAAATCACATACACTAGTTTTTAGTGCTTTTTACACATTATTTCCAGATTTGTTGGTTATTTTTAACTTGATTGAAGGTGCACTACGCAACTTTTCTGATATTTCTCTGGAAAAGGAGTGTCAAGATTATTCAGTTAATTGAATTATCGTGATTATTCAGATCACGATATAATAGTAAGAGTAAAAATATGATAATGGTGAGAATCGTAGGCAGCGACAACGACTAAATTCAACTCCATCTGTACGCAAAAAAGTCAAACTACATTTAAAGTCACCTTTTTATCCAACAATATCATTACTATTTCATTCAGAAACTTTGATTTCATTAAGCTCAGACTTGACTAGCTTTCACAGTTGCTCATAGTACCAACAATGGAATAATCCTGACATTGTGATGCTTCTTTTCACAATAATCATAGACGTAAAATGTGATATTGTGACATTCTTACCTGTAATGACCTTTATGGCCTTAAACAAATCCTTCAAACACATATTTAATCAGACCAATAACTTATACATGGCCCGTTACGCCACCTGCTTGAACAATAATACGCGAAACGATAACATCTCCATGGAGACAATCACGTGGCACAAAGGCTACCAGAAACGTCACACAATTCACCTTTAAATAGTCCTGTAACTATAATAAGACGGGCGATATCCCCCGTGTAAGTGAAACATCAGCGTGAGCAGCTGAACACACATCTCTTCTGAAGCACATGGGACTGGGCACTTTGAGACACTGCTGTCGGCTGGTGCCACCTATCATTACTTTTACTTTGGGCTGCAGTGCCATGAATAATGCAGAGGCAAATCCAAACAGCTTGTAGACACAAATTCATCTGTGGATTTCTAAATGCTAATGTATTTCCATAAATAAAGCTCAGCCTCAAAATGCATTCCATTTTCTCACTTTTGATTAATATAGCACAAGCTCGTTCTACCTTGTGTACAGTTACAAATACCAATTAGTACACGTATAACAGTAATGGCTTGTTAGCGAGTTTGCCAGGATGTTAGTTTGACGCTCTTGCTAATTTACTTTGTGGGAAAGATCAGGAATAGTTATTTCTAGATTCAACCTCTGATTCATGACTAAACTAAGCACATGATCTACTGGTTTCACAGAGAAAAACGTGTCGCAGAAAATAATATAATTCAATCTTAACGACAAAAACACACATCAATAAATACATTGGTTATAAAACTGAGACAATAAATGTCAGCTGTATGTTTCATCTTGTCTTCTAATTATGCTGCGATGTTCATTCTTTGCACTTTGTTGCAGATTCATTACATCGGGCAAAGTCTGGCAAATGTATTGTTTACTTTTATGTTCAAACTCTGGGTTGAAATTCACTTTGAGTATGATCAAATATGTCACATTAATAAACAATTCATGGATTCGAATACAAATTGTGATGTGTGTCGAGATGAAAATGTAATGAATTGTAATTGCGTGCTTTGTGAAATAAGACAAGCTTGAGAGTCAGAATTTAAAAACATATTAGAATAGTTTTGCAGTGTTGTACTTTATGTGTTGTACTTCAAATCAAGTTAGAAATCTGGGGGTAATAATGGACTCAGACTTGAACTTTAATAGCCTCGTCAAATCAATAACATCAGCAGCTTTTTACCATCTAAAAAACATTGCCAAAATCAAAAATATAGTGTCAAAACCAGATTTAGAGAGACTTATCCATGCGTTTGTCTCCAGTAGATTAGACTACTGTAACGGCCTGCTCACTGGCCTCTCCAAACGAGCTGTAAAACAGCTGCAGTTCATCCAGAACGCTGCTGCTCGGGTCCTGACTAGAACCAGGAAGTATGAGCACATTAGTCCTGTTCTCAGGTCTCTGCACTGGCTCCTGTGGCTCAGAGAATAGACTTTAAAGTCTCTCCATGGCCTAGCAATAAAGTACATCTTGGATATGTTAGTGCCATATGAACCATCTCGGACTCTGAGGACCTCAGGGACAGGCCTCCTGCTGGTGCCCAGAGTCAGGACTAAACATGGGGAATCTGCGTTTCAGTTTTATGCAGCTAAAATCTGGAACATTCTTCCTGAAGATGTGAGACAGGCTTCTACTCTGACCATGTTCAAATCTAAGCTAAAAACAGTTTTGTTTAGCTGCGCATATGACTGAAAGGATTTTTCTTAGCACTCTTCTCTTTTATGTCTTAAATTGTTTTGTGATTTGAGAAGTTTAGACAATCAGTTGGACTGATTTAAAAAGGAGTTGGACTCCGAAAACACGTTACCCTTTGTGGCTAGGTGTTTTTTTTATTTTTTATTTAGTTAATTTTATTATATTTCTGTTTTTGTCATTTCTTTGTGATCTTAATGCATTTTTTCCTGCTGTGTGACACTTTGAATTGCCTTGTGTATGAAATGTGCTCTACAAATAAACTTGCCTCGCCTTTATAGCTTCACCTTACTTCCCCTGCAGAGGCTGAGCAGAGAGTATTTGTCCAGTTGTGACATCAGTCGATGGGTCTCACATCTCAATCCAATCTCTTCTGTTTGCCATGCAATTCCACATTCTGGTCCATTTAAAATCATTATTCCTCTGTAGATTACCTTTCAGATGTTTCGACTGACAGTCCCTGGCTACAGCGGTGAGTGAAGTCATTATTTGATTGATATTCAGTTTGAGGAGTGACAGAGCAAAAATAATCAGCAGATAAAATCCAGGAGGGTTAATTGAAAAGGGAATTCATTTGCTTGTCTTGATAAACTCTTATTTTGTTACACAGTGGGACTATATAATCTCCGAGATAAGGACAGCATTACCAGTAAATAATGAGAACTTTATCAACAATGTTTGAGTCATAATTCAGCAGCAGGAAGCCAGGGGCCAGAGTTTGTTCTTAAGTGTGAATCTATACACCTCACTCCCCTTATGTATTTGTTCACTTATCATATCACATCATAAAATCAATGTGGAATAATGAAAACTAGACAATTTATCATCATGGTAACCTCTACTCAAGAGCTGTTGCCATCTAATCGCAACTTTTTTAATACAGGAATATGGTTGTGTACAGACATACTATGAGGAAACATCTTTATGTATTTTAATTAGTGGGAAATTAACAGAAATATTGACTATCTCATGTGTGCCTGTATGGTGTATTGAAATGCAAACATACTGGAAGTTTGTACAGACAAGTGAAGCATTGATAGGTGAATAATAATGTTCATAATTCCATAAAATACGCTCCAGACTTAGACAGCGAGTCAATTTTTTACTATTACTACATTCGAATTTGGCATTTTTTTTTCACAATCCCTCTAGTTTTCATGACAAAGTTTCAAGTTTTGTTAAGTTTGAGGTGCACTTTATTGTTGTTGAAGGGAACATAGTGCTGTGAGTTTGTCCTTCAGTGTCAGGAGAAGTGTGCGGCTGCAGCTACAGTCGATGTGGTCAGGACCTGGCTGCAGGGTTGGCCTATTGTGCATGTTTATGTTGATGGTTGTTTGTCACGTTATGTCACTAGGAATGACACTTTGATAAACGTATCCGCTGATGCTGCTTAAACAACTTGATAAACTGCAGCCAACTTGCCCACAGGAAGTTCATGATGCTCCGGGTTTATGCCACATGCCACAAGTTACTTGCCTGATCAGCCATTCCCAACACGTTTTGGCAGACTACTTATCAAAACTGTGTGTGGGTCTGGGGCTTGACCGCTGCATTTCAATTTCTAGGGCGGAGTTTAGAGAGCGGAGACAGAACCAATCACATAAACCCAGAAGTGACGCAAAAAACGCGACACGCTTAACCGGATATTACGTAGCCCATGTCAACAAGGCGTGTTCCGCATTATCCGTCGCCGAACGCAGAAAATGTCTCCTGAATCGCGATGACGCCCTTCGTATAACCGCATCTAACGCACGTTCATCATGGCGAGTAGAGCGGACTTTCCTGATTGTTCAAACCGAAGCGAGAGCAGAAATAAACACTCGGTCACGAGCCGGCTCTGCCATCTTGAATGTTTTGGAACGTGGGTGGAAAGCTTCTTCCGTGTCTCAGTGTGACGCGTTAAAACCTCCGACTGGGATTGGATCGGTAAATGGATTACCGACGATTTCATTGGCTCTGACTCCGATTCCAGACCCTTACGCATTCAAACAGAATGTGGGCGGGGCTGGCGGGTCAGGCAAACAAGTTTCTGCTCTGGATAAAGGCAACTATGGTTTAAGGTCATTAGTCATTTAGTTGATAAATCGGACAAACATTTGTATGTTTTTTGACAAATTAATGTATTTAGATTATAGGGATTTCTTTGGGACAACAGCAGAAAAGAGGAGGTACGGAGTGAGCAAGCGGAAGAACATTTTTGAGTCCTGAGTTTAATCTTCCTTTTTTTTTTTACATATAAATACACTGTTGCCTAGTACTTTTCTGTATAAATAGTTGTTTTTGCATGCACTCCCATCAGGCAGTGCAGTTTAGGTCAGATACATAGAGATAATACTAATACTTTTGAGAATTTTTGCCACGCCCCCTTTTAAGTCGACTAATCGATCGGCAGGACAGCTCTTGGTGCTCATACTAAAGGACATTTTCAAGTAATCTTACCGTTGTAACATGTCTGACAACCCATTTACTTTGTCATAAAACAGCCTTTACATTGCACTTTACACCACGCCAGATTCAACCTCATGAATGAAATCTGTAGCTGTTTTTTCTCTCAACTACAGGCGATGTTGTGATGTCACCTTTTTATGTGGCATTTTCTGTTGACTTCACTGCCCTCAATTTACTTGCTCCAAGATTCCGCCGCACTTTCACAAACCCTCTCCTTTACCCAGCTGCTCTCACTACATTCTTCATATGAATTATACATTACTATAGTATATATGAGTGCCGTGTCCTGGAGTCCTGAGACAGCCAGGCGGTCTGAGGGCGGACTGAGAAACTTTCAAAAAGTTCTATTACAATGGTACATTTTTCTGTTATTCCATTCTGAAAGCTGTCAAGCTGCATATGCCCTTGATTTGTGTGTGTACGTTTGTGTCTCTAGGTTGGAGTTGCTGACTTGTGTTATAACCTCTATACCGGCGCTGTTTGCATCGATGATGGCCCGATTTGTCTTACACTTGTCAACCTCAGTGTCCCGTGGGAGAGATGGAGACAGGCAGGCTTAGCAACACTTGCACAGTGTCTTTTTAACGTGAAAACTCTGACAAAGCAAGGAGTTTTATTTCTTTGTGTTTCCCACGCGTCATCAGCAAAAAAGAATCACCCTGTTTCCTTGGTTGAACTTGTGCAGCAAAAGTGGGGAGCATGCTTGATCAGAATCTGACACATTTCCATCAGAACCAGCATTGCATGGACAGGCTTTCACTTCCCAGATGCATCACCTGTGTTCCAGACCAGTGTTTCTCCTATAGATCATTTTTGAAAGATAAAGGCTGCAAACCCAGGCGTTTACACATTTACAATATATGACTAATGTTACTTGACAATGATGAAATGAACTAAATCTGTGCATTACATTCCAGTCATAATGATCAAGCACCTTGGAGAGCTCCACCACCATCATTAAAATCTCATTGAATAAGTTGCGCTCTGGGGACATTCTTGAAGACCAATAGTTTAACATTGAGCCAGAGACAGGTCAGTTATCTGCATATTTGTTGCCCTGGTTTATGGTTTATATCTCTGTAAAGGCCTATCCACATGAAATAAAAAAATGGCACAAAGTTCAATGTCTTCTCTGTCAGCATGAATACACAAAATTGATTTTTTTTTTTCTCGCAATAGCTTTTGAAAGTGGTGACATTATTAAACCTCAAAGCTGTTATTGTCTTTTGAAAAGACTTTGAACAATAAGATGAATTGATGATTTATCAATTGAGATCTCAGGACATTTAAAAACTGCAGTCGCACAGAGTCAACACAGAATGAGGAAAAATCAGCTTTTTTTCTCCCTGTCTGTGGCACAAAACCCACTTTTCAAATTAAATGATTTTATGCCATTTTATGAATTCAAAGCACTAGTTAAAAATTACCCAACCTCCCAGTGCTCTTGCTTTGTATAATTCTATCACATTTTGTATGCGTAAGTGTGTTTTCATGCATTTGTTAAATTGTATTACGGTAATTGTTTCATTGAATGTTTCTTGTATCTGTAGTCATTTGTCTGTCTGTTTGTGTGTGTGTGTGTGTGTGTGTTTGTTTGTTTGTTTGTTACAAATGAGAGCTTGCTCTTAAGGGCCCTCCCTGTATAAATAATATGTATGATAATCAATATTAAATGTTTATGGAGCCCAAATTTAAATAAAACATTACACGTTTCAAAATGAGTGGAATTTGAGTTTGGTTATTTCTTCCAAAAACAGTGAGTGTCCCAGAATATCAATATAATGAAATGAGTGGTTGGCACTCTCGACTCACAGCAAGACGATTCTGACGAGCGGGTTTCAACCAAAAAACAGGTAAAATCTTCCAGTTTAGGTCAAGATCCACTCACCAAAGGATGAGTTAAATCCAAAAGACAAATTTCCAAACCTTAGCCCAGTAAAAACTACTTCTAACTGCCTCATTTGACTTAATGTATTTTCATATCTATTGTTATTGTTATATATCCAGGTAAATAATTGCCGTTTGCATCATCCACAACACAAGCCACTGTTTTCCCCAGCCGCCTTAGCAAGGCTGTCAAGAGTTTGAGAAAAGATTAGCGCCGGGGCATCAGTCTCCACATCTCTGCCACACTCTGCTGGATTTGTAATTAATGGAGTCTAGGCTGGCACACCCGATCCCCCATCTCCCTGCGCTGGCTGTCCCGCCCTCGTCTCTGTGCCCTTTGGTGTCACTTCTCTGTTCTGGCATTTACGAGACAAATGCTAGCGCGTCACACCCTGCCACTCATCGCCTTCTCATACACCCGCACTGTGCGCCGGGCTAAATGCTACAATGTCAGCCGGGTTGTGAAATCCAGAAAGCACCTCTGGACTTTGGCGGGACGCGCGGGCAGGAAATGACAAAAAAAATATGTTGAGAATCATAACAGGGGCAAAATGAAGACTTTAACAACATGCACAGCCCACGGAAAGACGAGAGGAAAAGCCACTGGAGGTGAAGAAGAATTCACGGAAACTAATGATCAACTTATGGCTTTATTATTTCAGAATTATCGGTATGTTTCTGGGCCTCAAGACTCTCTCTATGGACACAGTAAACTGATATCACATTCTTCTGTCTGCAGGGAAAAAAAACCTTACTAAGAAATGGATTAAGGACATGTCTGACATTCGAAAAATAGAATACATTTGGATTAAATTTGAAAACGGTCCATGTTTAGTCCTGACTCTGGGCACCAGCAGGAGGCCGGTCCATGTTTATTCCTGACTCTGACACCAGCAGGAGGCCGGTCCATGTTTAGTCCTGACTCTGGCACCAGCAGGAGGTCGGCCCATGTTTAGTCCTGACTCTGGCACCAGCAGGAGGCCGGCCCATGTTTAGTCCTGACTCTGGCACCAGCAGGAGGCCGGTCCATGTTTAGTCCTGACTCTGGCACCAGCAGGAGGCCGGTCCATGTTTAGTCCTGACTCTGGGCACCAGCAGGAGGCCGGTCCATGTTTATTCCTGACTCTGACACCAGCAGGAGGCCGGTCCATGTTTAGTCCTGACTCTGGCACCAGCAGGAGGTCGGCCCATGTTTAGTCCTGACTCTGGCACCAGCAGGAGGCCGGCCCATGTTTAGTCCTGACTCTGGCACCAGCAGGAGGCCGGTCCATGTTTAGTCCTGACTCTGGCACCAGCAGGAGGCCGGTCCATGTTTAGTCCTGACTCTGGGCACCAGCAGGAGGCCGGTCCATGTTTAGTCCTGACTCTGGGCACCAGCAGGAGGCCGGTCCATGTTTAGTCCTGACTCTGGCACCAGCAGGAGGCCGGTCCATGTTTAGTCCTGACTCTGGCACCAGCAGGAGGCCGGTCCATGTTTAGTCCTGACTCTGGGCACCAGCAGGAGGCCGGTCCATGTTTAGTCCTGACTCTGGCACCAGCAGGAGGCCGGTCCATGTTTAGTCCTGACTCTGGCACCAGCAGGAGGCCGGTCCATGTTTAGTCCTGTCTCTGGGCACCAGCAGGAGGCCGGTCCATGTTTAGTCCTGACTCTGGCACCAGCAGGAGGCCGGTCCATGTTTAGTCCTGTCTCTGGGCACCAGCAGGAGGCCGGTCCATGTTTAGTCCTGACTCTGGCACCAGCAGGAGGCCGGTCCCTGAGGTCCTCAGAGTCCGAGATGGTTCATATGGCACTAACATGTCTGAAATGTACTTTGGTGCTAGGCCATGGAGAGACTTGTACACAAGCAAAGCTGCTTACAGTCTATTCTCTGAGCCACAGGAACACAAAGCTCGTCCCAAACACTCTCACTGGGGATCAGATCTGTAGTAGATTAGTTTCTGTTCTCCTTAGATGTTTTCTCTGCGGGATGTCAATGATTTGACCTTCCTCACACATACTGACATATTTTCCATGATCACAGGATTTGTCAGAAATAACAAGCCACTCTCTGCCTCAGTTTGGTTTAAAAAACATGTTGAAGCTTAAAGATCATCACCTACAGCAGTTTTCCAGTAGGAAGCTCAGACCTACTGTATTTACTAAGTTGAATCCAAATGGTCGCCACAGATAAAAAAGTAGACAATATTGTAGAGATCAGGTGAATAGTGATGAACCCGTTTGTTCATGAGTTAAGACTAGCTGTGTTGTTTTCTCTTTTTAGTTGATCTAATATTATTTTTAGTTATACCCACCAATTAGGTAATTGAGTTCCAATATTGCCCATGATAATATTGGCCAGCGCAAAAATCTGTGCAGCATTATGTATTAATCAGATATCCTTGAAGAGGCGGAACAGCCAATTAAACTATTATGAGTCGGTCCATTTTAGCTCATTTTAATGATTCAACTAGAGGCGAACCGTAACTGGACGCAGCTTTTACTGTGTTTAAGCTGTTAGAGACAGCAGCTGTTCTGCCTGCTCCAGTTTAACCCTGACCCAATGTGACTTTGCAGCAATTTGGCCCAAGTTTGTGAAAAATTGATGCATTTCTGGCAACAGCATAAGAGCATTCACAGCCACAGGACTCGTTCAATAGCAGCTACAAAATGCTCAGAAATATCTTATCACACGTACAACTTCAAATATCCTTGAATAAGGGCCAAAGACTAATTATAAGTAATGATTTTGTGTCAATTAGAGTAGTGGACAAACTACAGCAATTTGGCAAAAGCTTGGATTGCCGCAAGATAAAGTAAAGATCATAAAATAAAATACTATCAACAGTAAAACTTTTGTCCGAGGCAAGTAGTAACTTACATCTGCAGTAACTTTAAATGTATAAGCTTTGCAGTTTTTAAATCCATCCATTTTCTACCGCTTGTTCCCTTCCGGGGTCGCGGGTTACTGGAGCCTATCCCAGTGACTTTGGGTCTTAGGTGGGGTACACCCTGGACAGTGGCCAACTCATCGCAGGGCCAACATCAGTCACAAAAAAAGAAAAAGTCCCAATCATTGCAATATTGGGCCAAGTATGTTATACACAAATGCATTTTTACTGATTATATACTGTTACATGTATGTGTTATGCTGTAATTAAATGTATATTGTTTGGGCAACACATCCTTTAAATGTGTTCATTCAAATATATTCACTAATTTGTGTAAAAAGTGTACATACAGGTGTTTGTTTACGCCGAATTGGCGTATAAACACTGCATCTATCAAAATCCTTCAGTCTCGACATTTGTGTGTTATGTTACAGAAAACAGTCGGCAGTAATGTATAATGCAAAGTACGTGATTTATGGTAAACCGAGCGGGCGCCACTGCAGGAGAATGGCCCTGTTAAAAAGCTTATGAACACACCAAAAGCTGAGCCTGGGCGAGCGGACACAACAATCTGTCACACTGTAATGGTTCAAACTGTCTGGTATAAAGTAATAGCAAGGATTGTCAATACATCACTCTGCAACCAAACTGCTCCGGCTGCCAGCCCCAGTCACCATCTGCCTCTCCGAGTGAACACCACAGGAATTTAATCTTAGTCAAGCTCCCGCACACACCCTTTGTGTGTTTTGTTGTGGCTGTCAACATCTCATCTGTAAGCAACTTGTGGCGCATAATGTTAATTTACACACTGATCACCGCCCGGGATTCCTGCATGCACTGTCAAAGATGGTAACTCCCACCACTAGAGGGCAGTAGGGAAACAAGGCTACGTTCTTTCTCAGATAATAGGACTTGCTTGTGTAATGGATTGTGCTTTTACCGTACATTCAGAGACTATGCATTTCGGTGTCATCATTAACAGACTATGTAGTGTTGTCTGTGCCGGCCTCAGCTTTGTTAGGATGATTCCTGACTCTGCCTGAATGTCGCGCCTAACTCTTCAATCTCTTCAATCCAATTTAACACAACCTAATGCAGTGGTTCTCAAAGTTTTATAAAAAATACCACCTACCACCAATCCCAGACTTTAACGGGCCAAAACTATGGGTAAACCAGGTCTGAAATAAGACAAAGTCGTTGATAAAATAGTCTTGAATAATGAGTAAACCAAAAAGAGCACAAAAACATGTATAGTTACTTGTATAGTAGCAAGAGAAATATTAATTTTGTCAATTTGACAAACGTTGAATATGTTTCGCAGCTAATCCAAGTAGCTTCTTCAGTTCCTCCGATCTGGATCTGGTCTAACTACACTGAAACTAACAAACCCCAGTTGTTTATCCATCATGGTAACGCTATAACATTAGTGTATATGACTTTTAAGAGGTATGTGAATTTTAAGAGAAATATATACACATTAATATACATATATTTAAGATTTGCCGATCACTTTTGAAGCTTGCTTACGTCTCCGACTCCCTATGAGCTCCTGTGCACCCTTAGAGCCTCAGAAAGGTCACTGTGAACTGTTCAAAGTGTAAACTGTTCAAAGTTGAGGCTCCAGACAAAGAGTGATCAAGCCTTTCAGTCCAGGCACCTTGGCTTTGGAGCGACCTGCCTGAAGAGATAAGACTTGTACCATCAGTGACATCTTTTAAATAACTTCTCAAAACTCACTTTTATCAATTGACCTTTTTATAACATTTCTTATTTGTGTGTGTGCATTATCTCTTTGTCTTTCTTGGGTAGTTTAATGTGTGTATTGTGTTTATTACATGTATTAATAATATCACCTATACTTAAAAGTAATTAATATAACTTTTTATGCAGGATTAACCCTGTCACGAATGACTAGATAAATGTACCGCTTTGAGACTCACAATCCACCACAGGCTAAACACCTTAAGCGTGGACAGCGGGGTGACTGACAGAGGAGATATCAATCAGATACAGTTGGAGTACCCCAAGGCTCTATACTTGGGCCTATTTTATTTCCATTGTATATTAATGACTTGCCAAATGTTTGCCCACACATTAATACTCTCACACACGTCTGACTTCTTTCTTCTATTAGATTTAGATCTGGATGTGACAGAGTAGCCAGAGCTTGTGCTCCAGGTGATTGTGCAGTTCCTTTAAGACACACAGCCTTCAGTGAACAAGTGCTGTCAGTCAAAGGCACAGAGACTCGGTACAACATCCCAGCTGCTCTCAGAGTCAGTCTGACATCAAGCACATTTAAGACAAACCTCAAACATTGGCTCAAGAGGAACCGGGTCTGTAATCACAGATTCTCAAGTGTTGTTTAACTCTAATGTTGTCATTTGTATTGATTGTGTGTAAAGTGTTATGTTGTTTCTGTCCTGACCTGCCAGAGACTACAGATGGAAAGCGTCCGTTTTGGCTAATTCTGGCATATTTACGTTGTACCTTCATTAATATGCACTGGCCCTTTAAATAAATTAATATAAATATAAACAGGAGCTACAAGAACAAGATTCCCATTAGCACATGACACAGAATATACAGCTTTGTAGCTTTACATGGCAGAGCATTATTAGAAAGTCAAATGTTGGTGTTGTATCGGCCAGAATGGGTGTTTTAGCTTTATTGACTTTGGCACTCTACGTTCAACAGTCATTAAACGATCTCAGTGAAGCGAGGACCAGAGCAGTAGAACACCTATGGCTACGAGGCCGCCCGCTGTGACTTTAATGAATCTAAAGTCTATTTGTTGAGTCTAATGGGTTCGATTACTCCAAAAACAACAATGTCAATATCTAAAGCATTTACTATATCAAAACACATTGATCTGAAACACCACTGAATGTGAAGAAAGGCTCTGACCATTGTTTGAGTTTAATTGTAGCTGTTTAAACATTTTAATTAAGATGTATATTTCTTATGTATTTTGTGGTCAAATTTTTACCCTGAGACCAATTTCATTAAATGCGCCTTGTGCACAGCAGTGCTGGGGCTAATTGATTCAAACACTAACCGTTCTTTAACTTAAAATACATCACTCCAGTTTTATAATTTAAATTATTTTAATTTTTATTATGCCTCAAAATTAGCATTGGCCTTACCAGACGCTGACAGGATTTTAAAAGTGCATTTTTTTAATAGCCTATGCTGTGTTATTGTGGGTCATAAATGAAAGTGAGACCCATAATACGTTTTAGAGCGTAAAACCCGCGGTTTGGAGGAATAAAGTCTAAAGAATAAAGTCTAAAACGTACAGCTACAGTAGGTGGCGGGAGGAGAGAGGGGAGGGAGGAGAGAGAGGAGAGGGAGGAGAGGGAGGAGAGAGGGGAGGGAGGAGAGAGAGGAGAGGGAGGAGAGAGGGGAGGGAGGAGAGAGGGGAGGGAGGAGAGAGGGGAGGGAGGAGAGAGAGGAGAGGGAGGAGAGGGAGGAGAGAGGGGAGGGAGGAGAGAGGGGAGGGAGGAGAGAGGGGAGGGAGGAGAGGGAGGAGAGAGGGGAGGGAGGAGAGAGGGGAGGGAGGAGAGAGGGGAGGGAGGAGAGAGAGGAGAGGGAGGAGAGGGAGGAGAGAGGGGAGGGAGGAGGGAGGAGAGAGGGGAGGGAGGAGAGGGAGAGGAGGGAGGAGAGAGGGGAGGGAGGAGAGAGGGGAGGGAGGAGAGGGAGGAGAGGGAGGAGAGAGAGGAGGGAGGAGAGGGAGGAGAGAGGGGAGGGAGGAGAGAGGGGAGGGAGGAGAGAGGGGAGGGAGGAGAGAGAGGGTGCACACGGGGAAGACAGGAACACTGTGGAGCGTCCGTTTTGACAAAAGGTCATATGTATGTGTTAGATTTGCAAAGATGCTGTTTTTGGCACTTTGGGGTCTTTATTAGTCATATTTTATTAGGCCCATTTATAAAAGCTGCTAATAATCCAGTTTGTTGTGTTGACATTTTCATCCTAAACATGAAGTGAGTGAATAATGCACAGTCCACTTAATACAGTACACCTTATGCTAAAAGCCCCTTTCTGATTGTTTTTTCACCACTGATGACATTTGGTTTATCAACTAAACTATGTAATGACACATTTTAATTCAGGCGAGTTTTGGTGGTTTTTGAAACATCTGGCAACGCCTCAAACACAGCAGCGTCCTCTGGCGCTGTATTCTCCTCATGTGTAAAGTCTATAACATGTTGTCAGCTCACAGTCCACTGAGTGATCCTAAGTATTTATTCATATTCCTGTGATTCAGAAAAAACTCCACAGAGATAGAATTGGACAGGAAGTAGTGATGCTAACACTGAGCAGGCTGTTGTGCACAAAGCCTATTATATCAGCACTTGGAGATTCAATAGACAAAGTGGTATTTTTACCTACAACTGAGGCAGAGGATTAGAGTCAGTCAGGAAGCAAATGTAAGTCTAGGTCCCAATAAAATGTCTTTTCAGACTAATTAATTGAAAATGAACATTCTAGTTATGGCAGATGTTGTGGTAAAGGAAAACACTTAGGCCTTTAGATTGATAGAATCAGAAAAGCCCTCACAGCCACAAGAAGCAGAGAAAGTGAGTTCAGTCTCTCATCTCGTTTTTGTTATTTTTTCATACATTATTTTGCATCTGTAATTAAAACAAACAACAAATATATACAAATACTAATAAATAAATTAAACAATATATATAAATCAAACAAATTACAAATGATAAATACAGTAAATCATTTCAGAAAAAGCATTCTAAAGATAAAAGGCCGTTCTGAACAAATGGGTTTTGAGCTTTTGTCCCTTAAGGCCGCCATCATTTTGTCATCTTGTTTTATAGATGATAAATACATTTCATTAGCTTCACTGCAAAAAAAACCCTTCACATTACAGAAAAATGAAACCATACATTGCACCAGTCCAAACCAGATGCATTTGTGTGAGATAAATCCCTCCCCATCTGCTCATATGTTGTGCATTAATGCGATGGTTAGGATAAGTCTGTATGAGTGTTGCAGCGATGGAGAAACACGGGACCAAAAATGACAAATGGGGTTTTAAACAGCTCGTGGCATTCTATGGAAGTGTGTTTGCTGAATGTGAATCGTGATGTGGACGGTTTGCGTGTAAAGGATGTGTCAGACCGGCCCCTGTGCTCTTCGGGGGCCGCGCCTGCACCGGGACTCGCCTGCGCTCCTAAATAAAGATCGAAACCTGCGCTGACCGACACTGGCAACTTTAAAGAGGCCATTTTGTTTGTGAAAAGGATGTGTCAGGAGTGGGTCAGGAACACATTCACATCTCTGCAGAGGTCATGTGACAGATGCTCCCAGGGTGCAACACTCCGAGTGCTGCTGCTGTTATCTGGTGACAAGGCTGTGATCAAACAGGAAACAAGGATGTATTCAGGTCAGGTCGCTTTTTTGGTCAGAATGTCAATCATTCTGTTAAAAATACAGGCATGAAAAATCAATTAATAGACAAAGCAGATCAAACACATCTTTTACAGCTCGGTCATTATTTATTACATTTTTAAATCCATCTTGTATTTGGGGAAAACAAGCTATTTGATTAGTCTTATTGAACACACCAATTCATTATTATTTAAATCTAAAATCATGAAATTTGATGATATTATTGGGTTTCAAACTGCATTTTTCAATTCAAAATCTGCCACACCACTTACAAAACAAGTTTCATGAAAGAATGTGTGGATGTGAATTAAAAGAGGTATTTACAAGACTCCACAACGACATTTTAGAGGTAAAATAGACTTGAAATTGCCCCGAAACTTAGTACAAACATGAGTCCATTTTAAAACAAATATAAGCAAATGGTCTTTAGTCATTAGGTAAAGCAATGTAATTATAAAATAGATGTGAACGCTGTACTATGCGAATCAAACAATATGAAAAAGTGACACTCAATTAAACTGGAATAATGAAGGCAGTGATAGTTATGTTGTACAAAATGTGTCAAAATCTGTGATAAAATAATCAGTGGTAGACTGTGTAATAAAAGCAAATACATGTTCCGATGTTTTATTAAAGTATGAGCAATAACTAGGAGTAGGATTAAACACGTTTTAACTTGAATCAGAATCAGATTTATTGCCATCTTCGGAACAAATCACAAACTAAGAACTTCAGCATCAAGGTGCAACATAACACAGTGTATAATAATAATAATATGCTATAATAAAATAAAACTCAATATAATAAGGGCATGCAAAATGTGTAGAATAAGAGTGATTTTAATATAATGTATGTTCATCAGATAATATATGTACAACAACAGGATCAGACGGATATTGGTAAAAAAGCTGACCCTGTGTTGCCTTCAGCTGCAGACAGAGACTGCACTGATTCATGACGGCTGCAGATTCTGGGCTTTGGCATTGGTTTGGTTTTACTTTTGGATTGAATTTAGGCAAAGAAACTGGCTCTTTCTGCTTTCTGACTGGATAATCATCTTAGGAACAAAACAGCGAATTACAACATAAACATGTGCTTATCTATGTCTGATGGGGACGCAAATATGTCTCTTACATATGGTTCTTTTAAATGTTAATGTTTTGTAATTATTATGTGTTCCGTCATGTTCAAAATAAAATGAATCACCAATCAATCAATAATAAGTGAATCTGCATCGATCCTTAGAACCAACCTCTTCATTTTCAAATACACAAGTCATAAAGGGAATAATAAATAAACAGGGAAAAACTGTAATATGGAGTTTTATTTATTTGTCTTCCCGTTTGTACTTTTTATTATGACATTTCACAAATCTATTCTTATTAACATCCATATTTGTGAGCTGTGTGTATATTTTAGAGATTGTAAATATGCTAATATTGTGTAATAATATCAGTCATTTGGGTATATGGTATATTGGTATATGGGCAAGAACAGACCAACTTATAAAATGCCTTACTTTTGACAATGTTCTTTTTATTTCACAAACATTTATGTTTTAGCCATTTTAGCCACTTATTGTAAATTTGGATCAATTGCAATCGACCAACTAAAGCCATTCGTCCTTTTCACACACCGATGTTGACTGAGATACATCTTGTACTTCTGCATTTATCAGACAAAACTTACTTTCCCACTGCACAAACATATCCCCCGACTGCAAACAAGTCAACAACAGCTTATCTCTCTAATCACAGCTTAGTAAACACAACCGAAGTCTGGGCTCACACCATGAATGTGTCGCACATGTTTTAGAACTGAATCTCTGTGTTAAAAACAAGCCACAAACACCACCAGAACAAAAAGGGAAGACCGTCCTTATCTTCAAACGGTGCGGCTCCTCGTTTCTGAGATCCGTGTGGCACCTCTGCACGCTAAATACATAAGTTTGTGTTTTTAATTTCCCACAATAGACAATAAAAAGCCTGTTGTGTCAGCCCGCCTGCGTGTGTGTGAATGTGCGCCGTGTCATGTGGTTAGCGCCGACAGAAAAACAAGCCTTTAACTTTTACAGACTTGAAAAATCCTCAAATCCCCAAACGGATTGATAATTACAAACAGCCATATTCCCATCTCGGAGCTCCCAGTCCAACATGCTTTATGAGTTTTGAAGGGAAAATCATTACTTGGAGGGAGGGAGAGGGAAAAGAGCAGACAGATAGGGCGACAGATTTACATCGCGGGACAAGGAAGCAATAGAAGTGAACTGAAAGATGGATGGTAGCGAAAGGAGGTTATGACACATGCTTGTACACGGGATTGAACGCAGACAATTCCGGGAATGGTGCAATACTTGAATAAAGGCCAAGATATTTGAATTTATTAGAGTGTCGTGAGATGACACCTTCGGAATGAATGCAATTTTGACACGTTGTATAAGCATAAACGAAGACATGATGTGCCTTTCTTTGCTTGTTCTTTAATTTATGCAGCTGTGGACGATTGTATCACACTCCCATGTGCATGATTTTATATATTAAACTGCTCCAAAATGCAATGGTTAAGTGTGACAAATACACAGCATGATCACGGTGTATATGAAAAGTCTCTTTGAACCTCTAACTGTTCCTTTTGAGTATGATTTTATTGTATTTTGTGTATATATGTTTTGTTCTGGGATATTGCTCAACAAATAAACTAAACTAAATTAAGGTTATTGTTGTCAAAGGACATATTATGCTATATTTGTATTGTTATTTACCTTTAAATATGCTCTTGAGAACTTTTACACGTTTTAGACATGTTCTGTGTGTGTCTGTTATCATTTTTTTTTGCTTTATATATCTATTTTTCTACTTTTTTCTTGTCTTTGTCATTATTGTTTCTACTGTTATGGAGTCTGATGTCCCCTTACTTGAACTCCTTAAACCAGAGGTGTCCAAACTTTTTTCACCAAGGGCCGCATTTTGAAACTTAAACGGGGCAGAGGGCAACAAACAACTTGACAATGTCGAATTTGATGAATGACAAAGTGAATCATTCGAAATTTTGCATTTGAAGAAATTGTGATGAGCCTCCACACCTTTAATCAGACCTAGAATATTAATATTAGGTTGGTATAACATCAATATGCCTGAATTGACCCAATTTCACAGTAAAAAGTGCTACTTTTTGTTGTTTGGGCCGACATAGCAGGAAGCTGGAGGGCCAACAAAAATTGGTTTGAGGGCCGCATTTGGCCCCCGGGCCCTAGTTTGGACATGCCTGCCTTAAACCATAAAAATGACAGATCATGGGTGCAGCGGGTCCGTTCCATGTGAAATAAACCACAGTTAAGCCCAGGTTGATGTTGGCATTTAAACACTAGTTTACTGTTTGCTGTCAGATCACGCGCCTGTGTCTCTGCTGCAGTGACTCCCTGCCCCTCCCTCTGTGTCCCCGCGTGTCAATCAAACCCGCTCATTATCAGCTCATGTTTAGGTAAACCTCATTCATAAGTCACTTTGCATTGTCCTTACTTGGCGGAGTGGAGGAGGCGTGATGTGAAGTGGGATGATCTGTGCAGATTTCCGCTGTGATCCGTGAGGAGGGAATGAGCTGCTGCACCGCATACGCTTTCGAAATCTGAATATTGTTTGGGTTTTGTCCCCACTTTAAGTCAGAGTTCCACCTACTGGTTTATAAAATGAGAGCTTAGGGCCGTGGATCTCTCCGTTAACCTGGGCGTACGCTGCGATTATACACCTCTCATACGAAGAGAGGTGATTTGGTTCAACATAAAACAATGATAAAATGATAAAACGACTTAAAAACTATTTATATGTTCCCTGCGAGGCGTGTGTGCAGTGTGGACATGTCTGTGGTCCAAACATCTTTATATACTGCGCGTTTTAACCCCCCAAACATCATAGAAACCCATTTTCGACTGTTAGAACTGTTAACTTTAGCACTGCTTTAGAAGTCAGAGGCTTTTGCCACAAACGTTCTCTGGCTTTCATGTGTGAGATGATTTGTTCAGAGGCGTGGGTTCCTCTAGCGCAGCCCCTCAGAGTATACCGCCGCCTGCAGCTGTATTTTACCGCGTTTGTTGCGTTTCCACTCGGCTTCAGCAGCACTCAGACCCTAAGACTCAAGACTCACGACATATCAAACAAGTCTCAAATCCCTGCGATCGTCCAATCAGCAGCTCGTAACCCCGGACACTGCACGACACAGACGCACGAGGGTCGAAGTTAGTCATATTCGCAGTCAAGATCATGTTATGCTGAATACCTTCATAATTCACATAATAAATGCATTGATTTAACACTTTTCTTTAATCTATATAGGCCTTTTTATTACGAAACCATGTTATAACAGTAGTATTCCCTCGTCAAAAACATTAGCATTTAGCCTCATTTGTGCTAATCTGAGGAATCCTGGTTAGAAAGTCCTCTTCACTTTGAGCCTCAGAAAAAATCCCCTTCCAAATGTTCCAGATTCCTGAGGTCATAGGTCGAGCTCCGATCTTCTGCAGTGTTTTCATTCTATAAATCATTACCAAACTTGTTCTGAGCGTTTCTAACATCAAATCACCTTTATTACAACTGTATTAGCATGTCAGGGACTAGATAGGCAGCTTGTAATTATTTCTAACACAATTCCTGACATGGGAAAGGCCTGATGCTTTTTTTAGATCTTTTGTCTTTTCTTCTTTTGTAGACTCCTCTTTCTTTTCCAACAAAACCAAAAAAGGGCACGACAGGTCATTTGCATAGACGTACAGTCCTATGACAGCGGTGTTTTGACGGCGAGACACTTTAGATAAACCTCATCAGCAGCTTCTCCTTAAATAAAACAAAATGAGCACCAGAACCTGAACGTGTGCGTCGCTTTCCAAATGACAAAACATTAATATGAATACAAAGCACCCCCGAACTCCCCTCACAGGCAGTTGTGTATAAATGAGTAATACTAGTACATGCATATCTAAACGCATCACGCACCAAACACAGGACGGCACAATCCCAAGTTGTCTTTTTATCTTCATAAACTTAACATGGAAAACCACTTATCTGTATTTTCCGGTCCAAAAATGCATAATAGAGAAGAAAAAAACATATGTAAGTGGCACTGGAGTATGGAATGCAGTTGCAAGTGTGAAAATAACAAATAATATCACATATAAGTCGCGCTGGAGTATATAAGTATAAATATAAGAATAAGTTGCATCTTGGCCAAAACTATGAAAAAAGGTGCGACTTATGGAAAATACGGTACATCATTTTTAGACCACATTTTGTTCCACCCTTTAAACTCAAACAGGATAAAGTATTACGTATATACTTTCAAACCCACTGTATACTACTACAGTTATGACCACAATCACACAATACTACTGCATATTCTACTCATCGCACCAGAAGTACTATTCAATAAAAGTTGTTTTCGCTAAAGTCTTCTTCCATTTCACTCAAACTTAATCTCTCCTTCTCGGTCCATTGTTTAACTTTTGGGTGTTTGTGCCATGTATTCAGAACGGCTCAGGACGTGTTGTTGTTGTTGTTGTTGACGATGTGCCAGAGAAGGATCACGGAAAGGGAAAATTAAGACAATTTTGGAAGAGGAAGAAAGGAGTTTGAGCCATGTGAAGAACAACTTAAAATATAATAAATTATTACGAGACAAAGACAAAGAGGGAAAAGCAATGCATCAGTAACAAATAAGAATCTGCTGAAATAATACAATAATAATAATAATATTAATAACTTTTATTTATATAGCGCTTTTCAGTGACCCAAAGACACTGAACATATATAAAAAAGGGGGGGTATTTACAGACAGGGGGGACAACACGTACAGAACACATTAATATACAGATAAAATGAACAAGACAGAAGAAGTAGAGAGAAAAAGATGGGGATGTAACAGGGGGTAGAAGTGTAGGCAATGGGGTAGAGGAGGCTAGGGGTAGGGGAGGTCATAGGCTTGGGTGAAGAGGTATGTTTTTAGGCGGGATTTGAATGTTGTGAGTGAGGGAGAGTGGCGGACAGGTTGGGGGAGGGAGTTCCAGAGTCGGGGTGCTGTTCGGGAGAATGCTCTGTCGCCAAAAGTTTTGAGTCGGGATGTTGGTGCAGTCAGGGTGAGAGAGGAGGAGGATCGGAGAGCTCGGGAGGGGCGGTGGGGGATGAGGAGGTCAGACAGGTAGGGGGGGGCAAGGAGGTGAAGAGCTTTGAAGGTGAGGAGGAGTATTTTAAAGTTTATGCGCTGCTTGATGGGGAGCCAATGGAGAGAGCGGAGAACGGAAGTGATGTGTTCACGGGACCGGGTGTGGGTGAGGAGGCGGGCAGCGGAGTTTTGGACCATTTGGAGTCTGTGGAGGGAATGGGAGGAGATGCCAGTGAGGAGGGAGTTGCAGTAGTCAAGGCGGGAGGAGATGAAGGCATGGATGAGGGATTCAGCAGCGGGGAGGGTGAGGCAGTGTCGGAGATGGAGTTAATGGAGACGGCAGTCATGGAGCTGTTGATTTTGGAAATTTTGTCATTGAAGGCAAGGAGGAAAGAGTTGCAGAGGTCAGGGGAGGAGGGTGGAGTGATGTCCGGTGGCTGGAGCAGCTTGTTGACGGTGGAGAACAGGGTGCGAGGGCTCCGGTGGGAGCTGTTGATGAGGGTGGAGAGGTGGGCAGATTTGGCGGCTTGGAGAGCGTCACGGTAGGAGGAGATGTGTAATTTGAAAGCTTCGGCGTGGACGGTGAGGCGGGTTCTTTTGAGGAGTCGTTCGAGTTGGCGGCCAGTCTGCTTCATGGTGCGGAGTTCAGGGGTGTACCAGGGGGCGGGGTTGATGTATGAGACGGAGGAGATTTTCCAGGGGGCTAGGGAGTCAAGGGAGTCGGAGAGGGTGGTGTTGAGCATGACAGCATAGTCGTCGGGGGAAGAGGGGGGGAGTCAGGGGGGAAAGCAGAGGATATGAGCTGGGAGAGCGTGAGGGGGTTGACTGACTTGATATTGCGGTAGGTGATGGTGCGTTTTTTGGGGTTGTGGGGCGAGGGTAGGGGGGCGGAGAAAAGGATGCAGAGATGATCAGAGAGTGGGAAGGGGAGGGGGTGGGGCTTACATATGGGTAGGAGAGAGGAACAGACTAAGTCCAGAGTGTGGCCTTTGGTATGGGTGGGGAAGTCAATGTATTGGGTGAGATGGAAGCAGTCCAGGAGAGAGAGGAAGTCGGATGTCAGTGGGGCGTTGGGGCAGTCAATGTGGATGTTGAAGTCACCAGAGAGTAGGAGGCGGGCAGAGAGAGAGGATGCGATGGTGAGGAGTTCAGACAATTCAGTGAGGAAAGAGGGGTGGGGCTTTGGGGGACGATAGATCAGGATAGCGGTGATAGAGTTGGGGAGGGAGAAGGCGAGGTATTCAAATGATGAGATGGATGGAAGGTTGAGGTTCAGTTCAGTGATGGATGTAGATTTTTTATGAATAACAGCAAGACCTCCCCCACGCCCGGAGAGGCGGGGTTTGGCAGTGTAAGTGTAGTTGGAGGGAGTGGCTTGGTTGAGAGCATAGAAGTCCAGGGGCTGTTGCCATGTTTCACAGAGGAGAAGCAGATCAATGTTATTGTCCAGTAGCAGTTCAGATATAACAGGTGATTTGTTGGAGAGGGAGCGGCAGTTCAGCAGTGCAAGGGAGATGGATGGGGGCGTGGAGATGGATGGGGGCGCAGGGGTGGGGGGGGCGGAGGTTGCTGAGGTTGGCAGTGCGGCAGGTGGGGGTGACGGGGGGGCGAAAACTAGTCCAGAGTGAGGGGATAGGTGAGCCGTCGTTGGAGTGTTGGTTATGGGAGAGACCAGAGCCCCTGTGGATGTAGCGGGGCTGGCGAAGGATCCCAGCTGAGCTAGCTGCAGAGGCAGCAGCAGCTGGGAGACGGTGGTTATGGTTGAGGAGGTGAAGGTCAGCAGCGGTGTAGGTGAGTAGGCGAGAAGTTGGTGGAGCGGTGGCCTGGAGGCGCGGGAGTGATAGTCCGAGGAGGAGATGGAACGTAGCAGCAGATGAGAGTAATCCAGTTAGTATGTTGGCGGTGGCTAGAGGCTGGTTAACTAGAAGCTGGTGGGCAGAGAGTTGTGAAAAAGCAGCAGTGGACCGGGAGTTGAAGCTGGTGGAGTGAGTGGCGTTGGTTGCCCCAGACCTTGTCTGCACGGCAGGGAGGCCCCGCGATACCATGACGGACCTCAGCAGGTGTTAAACCAGCTGTTAGCTGGCGGCTAGGGCAGTAGATAGTCCAGGGGTGAGGGAGGAGATGAGTGATGGACAGTACAGTAATGTCCGATGAAGTTAAGGAACAGGGATGTAGACAGAAGACAACACAGAGACGCGGGAACAAAACAAAACAATGGAAACAACTAACAAAACAAAGACGTTGGGACAGAAGCGGCAGTCCACATACCAGACGCCGGCGTTGCTCTAGCCCAATCAAGACGCATTTGAGTCCAGTTTTGTGACCAGATCGCCCCCGTCTGTGGAGCGGGGAAAGCAGAGATACGGGGCTGTACCTTGGTTGTATGGGGCTGCTTTTCTCCGGGTGGAGCCGGTGCCCCGCTCTCCGTGTCTGCTCCTGTGGCGGGCTGGGGCCACACCTTCGCCCAGGTACAGACCTCCGGGGCGGCGGGTGCGGGAGCGCGGAGCCGGTGTTCGGGCGTGGAAACGCCAGTGCAGCGGAGGAGAAGCGGAGCCGCGTGCGGCTCGTGGCGGTGCGTGCCGCTCGTGGTGGAGCCGGTGATCGGACGTGGAAACGCCGGTGCAGCGGAGGAGAAGCGGTGCCGCGTGCGGCTCGTGGCGGTGCTTGCCGCTCGGGTACAGACCGCCGGTCTGTTCTATAAACAAAATGCACTCTAATATCATGACATTTTAGTAATTTTAAGTAATTCTGGGTTTGATCTGAGAATACCGTATTTTCCGGACAATAAGTCGCACCAGAGTATAAGTCGCACCAGCCAAAAAATGCATAATAAAGAAGAAAAAAAACATATATAGGTCGCACTGGAGTATAAGTCGCACCAGCCAAAAAATACATAATAGAGAAGAAAAAAACATATATAAGTCGCACTGGAGTATAAGTCGCACCAGCCAAAAAATGCATAATAGAGAAGAAAAAAACATATATAAGTCGCACTGGAGTATGAAATGCGGTTGCAAGTGTGAAAATAACAAATAATATCACATATAAGTCGCTCCGGAGTATAAGTATATAGGTATAAATATAAGTATAAGTCGTATCCTGGCCAAAACTATGAAAAAAGGTGCAACTTATAGTCCGAAAATTACGGTAAATCGATTAAACAGGACTTTTCCCATAATGATTGTCTGCATTCTTAAATAAAATAATAAAAAGAGCATGTGGGTGAAACTTGTGAACACTAAAACATTGCCACGTAACGTTTTCTGTTTGAATATATTTTACTTTTATCTTCAAAGGCTTTGAACACGGATTTTCACTCAAGAACTGAAGCCAAAGTGTAAAGGCGAAAAATGTAATGCAATTTGATGTTGAATTATAGATTAGAAGGGCCAAGAAATTATGACAAACTTTATTTCAATGTATTTTTGTTTAAATTGTCGGCGCGTTTGGACTAATTGTCATGGTGCACTTGAGTCTGTGTTCGTTTGTGTAGGTTGTGAACGTAACTGACACACACTTACTTTAATTATAGATAACGTGACATTATAATGGAACATATATCGCCTTTTCAAATTCCAAGCAGAATATTATTAACACATTGGATGAGGTAGAATATGAATGTCATGACTTCTGTTTATTTAGTTTAATTACCTGCATTTATGTCATGGATACACGGATGTGGAACAAAGGAAACAGTCTGTATATTCACTTTTAAACACTTTTTATTGGCTATTTAGAGGCTTTTAGATTCAATTCAAAGAAATCTTTCATCATTATTTTGAGGGAAATAGTAGAGAAGACTCCGGGCACGTGGGTTTGAACATGAAGGACACGTGAGAATATGAACATTCATCGTCCTGTTCATGCAACAGTAACGTCAGCTGTTCTAAAATGTCCTTATTTCAACATGAAATCAGAAATGCTTTTTCTCACCACCAGAGGCAGCACTGACATGTTCTCTCTCTCCCTCTGTGTTTGTCTCTCGATATGTTTTCCTTTTCTCTCTCAGTCCCTCTCTTATTCCGTTTATCTCTCTCTTACTTTCTCTATCTTTCTCTTCATCTCTCCTTTTATCTTTCTTTTTCTCTCGCTCTTTCCCCTCTCTCTAACCCTCTTTATTTTACACACTCTCTCCCTCCCTCTCCTTCCCTCACTCTCCCCCCTCCCTCTCTCTCCCTCCCTCCCTTTCTCTCTCCCCCTCCCTCCCTCTCTCTCCCTCCCTCCCCCCCTCTCCCCCCTCTCCCTCCCTCCCCCTCTCTCCCTCCCTCTCTCTCCCCCTCTCTCCCTCCCTCTCTCTCCCCCTCTCTCTCCCCCTCTCCCCCTCTCTCTCTCCCTCCCTCTCTCTCCCCCTCTCCCCCTCCCCCCCTCTCTCTCCCTCCCCCCTCTCCCTCCCTCCCTCTCTCTCCCCCTCTGTCCCTCCCTCTCTCTCCCCCTCTCCCCCTCTCTCCCTCTCTCTCTCCCTCCCTCTCTCTCCCCCTCTCTCTCCCCCTCTCTCCCTCCCTCTCTCTCCCCCTCTCTCTCCCTCCCCCCCTCTCCCTCCCTCTCTCTCTCCCCCCCTCCCCCTCTCTCCCTCCCTCTCTCCCCCTCTCCCCCTCTCTCTCTCCCCCTTTCTCCCCCTCTCTCTCCCCCCCTCCCGCTCTCTCCCTCCCTCTCCCCCTCCCTCTCTCTCCCCCTCTCCCCCTCTCTCCCTCCCTCTCTCTCCCCCTCTCCCCCTCTCTCTCTCCCTCCCTCTCTCTCCCCCTCTCTCCCTCCCCCCCTCTCTCTCCCTCCCCCCTCTCCCTCCCTCTTTCTCTCCCCCTCTCTCCCTCCCTCTCTCTCCCCCTCTCCCCCTATCTCTCTCCCCCTTTCTCCCCCTCTCTCTCTCCCCCTCTCCCCCTCTCTCCCTCCCTCTCTCTCCCCCTCTCCCCCTATCTCTCTCCCCCTTTCTCCCCCTCTCTCTCTCCCCCTCTCCCCCTCTCCCCCTCTCTCTCTCCCTCCCTCTCTCCCCCTCTCCCCCTCTCTCTCTCCCCCTCTCCCCCTCTCTCTCTCCCTCCCTCTCTCTCCCTCCCCCCCTCTCTCTCCCTCCCCCCTCTCCCTCCCTCTTTCTCTCCCCCTCTCTCCCTCCCTCTCTCTCCCCCTCTCCCCCTCTCTCTCTCCCCCTTTCTCCCCCTCTCTCTCTCCCCCCTCCCCCTCTCTCCCCCTCTCCCCCTCTCTCTCTCCCCCCTCCCCCTCTCTCCCTCCCTCTCACTCCCCCTCTCTCCCTCTCCCCCCCTCTCTCTCCCTCCCCCCCTCTCCCTCCCTCTCTTTCTCCCCCCCTCCCCCTCTCTCCCTCCCTCTCTGTCCCCCTCTCCCCCTATCTCTCTCCCCCTTTCTCCCCCTCTCTCTCTCCCCCTCTCCCCCTCTCTCCCTCCCTCTCTCTCTCCCTCTCTCCCCCTCTCCCTCCCTGATCTCCAGTCTCTCTCATCATTCTTGTTTGGTGTGATGCAGCTCTGGACGTCTCTTGCTCAGGTTCATTCTTTCCCTTTAGTTTGAACCTCTTCGGTTAAAGCTGAACATTCGTGACTTTCAAACAGTGAAAAGAGGAAACAGGTGTTTACATCCATCCAACTTGTTCCTGTCTCTCCATTGGCAGTATTTAGATGCATGAATTATCTGACCACTAGAACAGCTTTAGAACAGCTTTTTCACAGAGAGAAGTGAAGCGGGGGGGACCACCATCGCACAGCCAATCAGCTCTCCTCACGAAGCACTTTCTTACAAAATATACATATAAACAAGAAGAGAAAAAGCTCGGTAAGGCATATTTAAGTGTGTTAATATAAATTACTGCTTTAAAACCATTTAGTCATTGTACATAAGTTACAGTTGAGTCACCTAATCATTCTCACCTTTTATCCCATGACGAACGGTAATGAAGAATTGATTAGTTGCGGTGGTAACAGCATCAGGCGTAGTACACACATTGTATTCACTTACTTTCACTTTCACTTTACAATAATGTTCACACTTTCTCATCAGGTCGCCCTATCTCTCCGTCTCAGTCATTTACTGGAAGTGTGACTCCCCCTTTTACTGCACTCGATATCCACACAATAGAAAGTGCTCAGTCTTGATCCAGCCACATCGTGGAGGTGCTTTTGGGACGATGACATCACTCACTGTACTTTGCTGATAATGTGGTCCTGATTTAGGGCTTACGGGGGGATCGGAGGGGCCGACGGGAGCAGACGAGGAAACTAAAGGCCTATTGGCTTTTGATTAGTTGCCTGAATGATGTCTGGAGCGTAATTACAAAGGAAGACTGACAGTGCGCTCAATAATAGGCTGTGATTGGAAACAGAGGAGCTGAGATGAAGGTGAGGACCCACAGAAATGAATCTATAGATATTGTAAATGAGGTATTTTACGTTGTTTTTGTTTTTGTTTATGGCGCTCGTGTGACGCGGTATTGTGATTGTACAGAAAGAGAGGTCCTGTGGAGATGGAGAGGCTGAAGAGGCTGACGGTTCTCCTGCTGTGGTAGATAGCGACAGTCGACATGTGAAGAGGAAGGAAGTGGTGTCGTGTATCGCCGTTTACGCACCGATTCGCCAACGAAATGATGTCACTGTCATATTGTCCAATTACTGCTTTTTGTGTCTAGAATCATAGATGTGATTGACCTTCATTAACACTTCTCCTCACCTTTAGTTTTTCTTTAATGTGCTCATGTTAGAGATAGTTTAACCGTCTGACGAAGTGTGAAACCAGTTTCGGCGAACAACAAAGACTGGATTGGACTGGAAGTTTGACAAACGTTTGGCGGTGAATTAAAGACAAAGGGGAGAGAAAAATGGCCGCCTCTCGTCCGTGGTGATGGATGCGGCGCGGGCCTGACCGCACGATGGATGTGTGAGGGCTGCGGCGTCAGAGCAGGTGATGGATTTCACCGGGAAACCGTCTGTAAGGATTAGTTACCTTTGATCTTCTGATTAGTTTTAGTTTGTGCTTAAATTTGTGGGGGAAATTATTCACTGTATCAATCAATCAACCTTTATTTTTATAGGTCGTTATGACACTCAAGGTGACCAAATCAAGGCAATAAAAAAGCGTAGAACGCAAATATAATGTAAATAATACTGAGCGTTAAGTACTTTTAAGTTTTGAGTCTGGATTTAAAAAGGCCAAAGTCATGTCTGGGAAAGTGTGTAATGACAGATCTGGAGAATTTAATCTAATAAACTTTTAAACACTTTTGTAATAAGTGCCGTTGTAATAGACCAACTCAAGTAGAAAAAAGAAATTGTCATCACTGATCAATCCAAGATCAACACAAACATGTTCAGGTGGCTCCAGCGGTATTGAAATGGTCAAATGCAGAGAAGGAAGTTCCCTACAGAGAAAAAGTACAATTATAATGTGTTTAATGTTGGAAGAAGTTCTGTTCATCCTCTCAGGGCTGAGCCACATGACAAAATACATTTGAAAGATTTGTATTTGTTTTCATTGATCCCTATTTCTTTTTGTCTTGAACAATTAAACATTGCTTTAAATATGAATTTCCTGAACATAAACATGAGATAAATATTCGCATAAAAAAATATAGGTGGTCAAATTTCTTTCTTCCACAGCTGACAGAGGATGGGCTGTGGATCTCTCCATTCAATGACAATTAGACATAGCTAAATCTCGATATTGATTAAAATTTATTAATTTCAACACACAGCAGTAAATGTAATTAAATTGACAAAAACACCACTGTTCATGCATGTACTTTGATTATGATTTATGTTAAGAATTAGAATTAGAATTTTAGAAGCAAAATTAATTATTTTAGTTCAATCTTTTGTCCCAAAAAAAGAACTAAATGAAAATAACTTTTTTATCTCGAAGTTTCTGTCAAATTAAACTTTATTTTGTCTTTCAGAAAGTTCAGTTTTGTGAAGCAGGTCACAAACTTACATCACAGTAACATTAGACCAGTCTCAGTCTCAGTAATAATCGCGAATAATCGTGAACTCATGATGTTTTTTCTCACAATAATTGTAACACTAAAATGTGATATTGTGACATCTCTTGTTGCAAAACCGCTGCCTTTTCAGAAGAGCCAGAGACACTTGCTCTCTTCTGGAGTGAGGGCTCTCTCAGGACGAGAGGGAGAAGCTGGACAATCGATAAGTCCAGCTACATCCCGGGCCGTGCTCTGGACTCTAATAAAGGTGCTTCTATCTTATTTATGAAATGTGTCCTTTGACATTTCCTTCACCCGGTGGCAATGAGCGCCCTGTTCAGAGCAGTGAGTGACCACAGAGCAGGAGGAGTGAGTGACCACAGAGCAGGAGCAGTGAGTGACCACAGAGCAGGAGCAGTGAGTGACCACAGAGCAGGAGGAGTGAGTGACCACAGAGCAGGAGCAGTGAGTGACCACAGAGCAGGAGCAGTGAGTGACCACAGAGCAGGAGCAGTGAGTGACCACAGAGCAGGAGCAGTGAGTGACCACAGAGCAGGAGGAGTGAGTGACCACAGAGCAGGAGGAGTGAGTGACCACAGAGCAGGAGGAGTGAGTGACCACAGAGCAGGAGGAGTGAGTGACCAAAGAGCAGGAGCAGTGAGTGACCACAGAGCAGGAGGAGTGAGTGACCACAGAGCAGGAGGAGTGAGTGACCACAGAGCAGGAGCAGTGAGTGACCACAGAGCAGGAGCAGTGAGTGACCACAGAGCAGGAGGAGTGAGTGACCACAGAGCAGGAGCAGTGAGTGACCACAGAGCAGGAGGAGTGAGTGACCACAGAGCAGGAGCAGTGAGTGACCACAGAGCAGGAGCAGTGAGTGACCACAGAGCAGGAGGAGTGAGTGACCACAGAGCAGGAGGAGTGAGTGACCACAGAGCAGGAGGAGTGAGTGACCACAGAGCAGGAGCAGTGAGTGACCACAGAGCAGGAGGAGTGAGTGACCACAGAGCAGGAGGAGTGAGTGACCAAAGAGCAGGAGGAGTGAGTGACCACAGAGCAGGAGCAGTGAGTGACCACAGAGCAGGAGGAGTGAGTGACCACAGAGCAGGAGGAGTGAGTGACCACAGAGCAGGAGGAGTCCAGACCACCCGGCCAGACACAGAAAGTGTCCACTGGAAAATGAGTTGCAATGTTTTACCGTCACTTGAACTGTTTTACTGCACTTTTAGAACTGAGCGAGATCCATTCATTTATCTGACATTAACTGTTTTCATTTCACTTTGAATAGTACATCTGCCCCTTTATCAAATCAACCTTCAATAAATGATGAACGTGGAGCCATCGTCTGAATGAGGAGACACACTTTCTAAAGCTTATACATTGCTTTAAAATGTATTTGCAGGACGATAAAAAAGATAAAGTTTGAAAGAGTGATGAACGCAGACTGTGCCATTGTAGATTTGTTTCAGTGTGTGAGTTACATCCCGCCTCGTGCAGCCGAATTGAAACCATTTAAACAGGAGAATATTAACGACATGTAAACCACACAGAGAAAAACATCTTTTTTACGGGAAAGGGACTTATTCAAACGTTATGCATTGACCACACGGTTATCTTTTCTGACTGCCACGTGTAACTCTTGCATTTCAGTATCAAACGCTTCATCTGTCTTCATCTGCTTCTTGGCGTTTGGTTTCTAAATGCCTCGGCTGTGCCCGTACGTTTAGATTGCCTTCTGGTATTTACTGCAGGCATGTTAATGGAAATAGATTTTTTTCTGGTGGATGGAGCTGAAAACTAACTTTAAAGTTGTGTGAATTGGCATTTTTTTGCACAGGATTCTGTCTCCTGCTCTGACAATTTGTTGTATTTACAAATGCTACTTTGACATCAATCAATTTATAGTCGTCATATATAAATGTTTCTATAAATGAGAAAAAGGTAGACATTTTATTCCTGTCCAACTGTGCACAGTTTTGCCAAATTGTTACATGATAAAGTATATTATGATGAGCAAAATAAGTATAAGTAAGTAAAGTGTAAGTAAAAGTAACCAAATACCGTATTTCCGGACTATAAGTCGCACTGGAGTATAAGTCGCACCAGCCAAAAAATGTATAATAGAAAAGAAAAAAATATATATAAGTTGCACTGGAGTATGAAATGCTGTTGCAAGTGTTAAAATAAGTATATAAGTATAAATATAAGTATAAGCCGCACCCCGGCCAAAACAATGAAAAAAGGTGCAACTTATAGTCCGGAAAATACGGTATAATTTTTTATCTATTTGCACATTACTTAAAGGCGGTATGGACGATTTTTCGGCGATTTGAGAACGCAGGCGGATGTGCGCATGCGCACTCCCCCGTGCGGACTGATACAACACACACGTGCGTTTGTTTATTAGCGCAACGGATCTCATCGCATCGCTCGTCTCCCGTAGATTTCTGTCCACTTCTGCGTCAGCTCGAACTGTCTTTCTCCGTCTTCATTTTGCCCCGTACACGGAGGGAACTATATTATGATAGATCCATGCGCTTAGGCACTTGGAAACGTGGGTACGAGCCTGACGCGGCTGCAGGTGAGCGATAGGTGCGTTTTATGATTGATACGTGGCAGGACAAATGATTTATCCACGCCACTAGGAAATATGATAAAAAAGTTGCTGGAAAAAAAATCGTCCATACCACCTTTAAGTACGTTTTATAGTGGATACTTTACTTTCACTACATTTGAGAGCAAGTATCTGCTCTTATATAATAGTCATGTTGGAATTCTAGGTTAAAGTCCTGGATGTGACCAAACTAAAATATTAAAATATTGAGAAATTGGATTGAACAAAAAAAAATATATATATATATATATATATATATATATATATATATATATATATATATATATATATATCAGAATTGTTTTTATTTAATTTACTTATTTTTCTCAATCAATCAATATCACCACATGATATTTTTTAATAGTTATAAAAAATCTGGGCTAAACACTTTAAACTTCATAATTTTACTTAAGTAGATATGTATATGCAACATGCACTAACAATAGCAATATATTTAAGACTTTCTTTACTCTTTTTGCACACTGCGCGACAAACTAAAGCTACAGCGGCCTAACGCAGACGTGGACGACACCCCCAAACCGTTCACCAGCGTTGCCGTGGCGCCTGTCTAGTGTCACTACAGTGCGGGCCTGTGTGCGAGACCTTGCCATTGCGCTGGCGTGCCACCTCGTCTAATACCACGTCCTGCCCGTTGGGAACCGTCTGTGGAAAATCCATCTTACGGCTCCTCGCACACACCTCCTGACGTCACACCGCTTTATTTTTACACCAAATTGCAGACTAAACCCGCTGAACCTACAGGACGAGATGTTGGAGGGAGAAAAAAAAGTCGGGGAGAAAGATGACGCAAGAATGAAAGCGAGTTTTGTGGAGATTTCGCGCACACCTAATCACTCGGCACACGACCGCCCCTGTCCTTTCCCCCTCATGCATAAAGATCTACTGCATGGTACAACAAATATCCCCCATTTCAGACGCGCTCGCTGCACCGGACACGGAAAATACTCTGCGTTTAGTGTAAACTGAGCGCCTGGATCAAGAGGCCGCATGTTGAAAACGTGATCCAGTTAAAACTAAGGATGAACCAGAACTTTACGGACTAAATGTGAACGTAAACGACATTAAAACAGGTCTGACTGAACCAGGGTAAACCTGCTCCAAAAGGGTGACATCATGTTGAGCCCAAACCAAGACTAAACTAGCGGTGACTGTGCTTGTTTTTATAAAGAGTTACAGACTAAACTCGGCCCACCTAAAGGCAGGAAGGACAGGCTGTTGTTGAAAAGATGAAGGGAAATAGATGATGCAAGTTTTGTGGCGATGAAGCGCGCGACTAATCACTAAACCGGAGCCTCTCACGGCAAAAAATGATATCTAGATGAGTACAGTTTACTTCTTCTTAATTTGACTGTAGCTAAGGTGTGTTTACTTGATGAACTTTGCTTGTTTTGCTTGTTTTTCACTTGTTTGTTTGTTGATATTATTTCTTATTTAAAGATATATTGAGAAAAGGACATTTTACTCATCGCACTGGCCAATGTATTTTCTTATTTCAAGCTAAATTGAGTGTTTTAAGTCTCTTTAGAAGGCCCACTTTTATCCTGTTCTGGCTTTAAACACTGTGTGAACTGTGTGTTTTTTTTATTTATTTTTAATTGATTTCACCTATTTTATGGTTTAGCTTTGACTGGATTTATTTAAAAAGAGCACTTATGATACCTTTTGTTGATTCGTGTTTGTGCAAAACTGTTTTATAAAATGTGCGACATAAATAACGAATTAAGTGGATTTGTATTTAATTATGTTTCTAACCTGTCAGAAAATGCTTGAAACCAGTAAACACGTAAAAAAAGAAAGAAAAAAAAGCAATTACATGCCATCTAGTCAGAACTATTTAAAAACAATCCAAAATCAAATTAAAAGTTTGAATCAAAGTTACCCACTTAAATGTGTTTCTTTTTGTGTGCAAACAGTCATCAGAGCTAGATGTTCGTCTGCGTGAACCACTTCTATATTTGTCGTCGTGAATCTCTCGCACAAATCACTGCATCGACGTTAAACTCACAGCACGACTACAGTATTAGAACCTCTGGCTTATCTACAGCGGTATTGTGGGCGGAGTGAACTAGGGGTGTGAAGAGGAGGTGGAGGAGGAGGGAGGAGGAGGAAGAAAGAGGAGGGAGAAATAGGGAGGAGGAGGAAGAGGGAGGAGGAGGGACGAGAAGGGAGGAGGAGGAGGCAGGAGGAGGAAGGAGGAAGAGGGAGGGAGGAGGAAGGAGGAGAGAGGAGGAAGGAGGAGGAGGCAGGAGGAGGCAGGAGGGAGGAATAGGGAGGAGGAGGGAGGAAAAGGGAGGAGGGAGAAATAAGGAGGAGGAGGAAGAGGGAAGAGGAGGAAGAAATAGGGAGGAGGAGGAGGAGGAGGAGGAGGAGGAGGAGGAGGAGGAGGGAGGAGGAGGAGGAGGGAGGAAGAGGAGAAGGGAGGTGGAGGAGGAGGGAGAAGGAGGGACGAGAAGGGAGGAGGAGGAAGGAGGAGGAGGGAGGGAGGAGGAGGGACGAGAAGGGAGGAGGGGGAAGGAGGAGGAGGGAGGGAGGAGGAAGGAGGAGGAGTAAGGAGGGAGGAATAGGGAGGAGGAGGGAGGAAGAGGGAGGAGGAGGAGGGAGAAATAGGGAGGAGGAGAAGGGAGGGAGGAGAAGGGAGGAAGAGGGAGGAGGAGGAAGGAGGAGGGAGAAATAGGGAGGAGGAAGAGGGAGGAAGAGGGAGGAGGAGGAGGGAGGAGGGAGGAGGAGGAGGAGGAGGAGGAGGGCGAGAGCGGGGAGAGTTTTTGGCAGTGCAGTGCAGTCATTTCCCCTCTAGACTCAACATCACAGATGCACAAGCTCTTGGAATATCATTACAGCACAAGCAGCTCTTTGTTCGGGCCAGACGCAGACTTAGGCCCGTCCATATCGCCAATATAATTATCCCTATTATATGTGACTCCAATATAACTTTACATCACAATCTCCCATTACTTTCTCGCACACGGAATTCTTTTTTTTTCTTCTTTTTTTTCTTTTTTTCTGTTCTTTTTCGCAGATTTGCCGTGGCGGTGTCGTTCTGGAGCCGTGCGTTCCCCGCGGTGTGTGTGCGGTGGCATAATGCTGGATAAACATTACCTCAGCTAACGAGCGGTAACGGCCCCGGCCCCCGCGTCCCACGTGTTTGAGTGTGAAATAATGATCCCCACAGTCCAGTTTGTACTCGGAGCGAAGAACATTATTTGATAAAGATGTTATTATAATAAAGTCAGGCTGAGTTTGATATGGGTTTGTTTAATGCCACTTCACGCCTTGTTGAATGGCGGGCAAATCTCACTTTCAGGCAAAGGGTCGGGTAAAACACGGGTCCTTAGAATAACCACGGCAACGACTCATGAGCCAAGCAGCAGAATGTGTAGTAATGCCAACGCGGCGAAAACATTTAGAGCAACGTTCAGAGAGGAGGTTTCCAACTAGAATAAAAATGAATGAATATAGAAAAGAAAAGAAAAAGTGAAATAGACGTGTGTTACGCCGTACGCTGGGACATTTTATCCAAAGAAATGACATTACCATGGTAACAGGTGTGTGTGTGTCTGTGTGTGTGTGTGTGTGTGTGTGTGTCTGTGTGTGTTTGTCTGTGTGTGTTTGTGTGTGTGTGTTTGTGTGTGTGTGTGTCTGTGTGTGTGTGTTTGTGTGTTTGTGTGTGTGTGTGTTTGTGTGTGTGTGTGTCTCTGTGTGTGTGTGTGTCTGTGTGTGTTTGTGTGTGTGTGTGTGTTTGTGTGTGTGTGTGTCTGTGTGTGTGTGTCTGTGTGTGTGTCTGTGTGTGTGTGTGTGTGTGTATGTGTGTGTGTCTGTGTGTGTGTGTGTGTGTGTCTGTGTGTGTGTGTCTGTGTGTGTGTGTGTGTGTGTATGTTTGTGTGTGTGTGTGTGTGTGTCTGTGTGTGTGTGTCTGTGTGTGTTTGTGTGTTTGTTTGTGTGTGTGTGTGTGTGTCTGTGTGTGTGTGTGTGTGTGTGTGTGTGTGTGTCTGTGTGTGTGTGTGTGTGTGTGTGTGTGTGTCTCTATATGTGTGTGTGTCTGTGTGTCTGTGTGTGTGTGTGTGTGTGTGTGTGTGTCTGTGTGTGTGTGTGTGTGAGTGTGTCTCTATATGTGTGTGTGTGTGTGTGTGTCTGTGTGTGTGTGTCTGTGTGTGTTTGTGTGTGTGTGTGTCTGTGTGTGTGAGTCTGTGTGTGTGTGTGTGTGTCTGTGTGTGTGTGTGTGTGTGTGTGTGTCTGTGTGTGTGTGTGTGTGTGTGTGTCTGTGTGTCTGTGTGTGTGTGTGTGTGTGTGTGTCTGTGTGTGTGTGTGTGTGTGTGTGTCTGTGTCTGTGTGTGTGTGTCTGTGTGTGTGTGTGTGTGTGTGTGTCTGTGTGTGTGTGTGTGTGTGTGTGTCTGTGTCTGTGTCTGTGTGTGTGTGTGTGTGTGTGTGTGTCTGTGTCTGTGTGTGTGTGTGTGTGTGTGTGTGTGTCTGTGTCTGTGTGTCTGTGTGTGTGTGTGTGTGTGTGTCTGTGTCTGTGTGTCTGTGTGTGTGTGTGTGTCTGTGTGTGTGTATGTGTCTGTGTCTGTGTGTGTGTGTGTGTGTGTGTGTGTGTGTGTGTGTGTGTGTGTGTGTGTGTGTGTGTGTGTGTCTGTGTCTGTGTGTGTGTGTGTGTGTGTGTGTGTGTGTGTGTGTCTGTGTCTGTGTGTCTGTGTGTGTGTGTGTGTGTGTCTGTGTGTGTGTATGTGTGTGCAAAAAAAACAAAGAAAAAAAACATCTGTAATAAAAATATCTGCTTTTGTTTTATTATTATTATTTGTCTATTCTTTGGCTGATGGAGATTTAAATACGGTTAGACAATTACTTGAATGGTTTTATTTACAAGGAAATTATAAAATACAGTGTCTCAGCAGTGTTTGTTTGTTTGTTTGTTTGTTTGTTTGTTTGTTTGTTGTTAATTGTGAACCCCAGCTCAGTGCTCAGTGCGGTAAATCCTTGTCTAAATGATAAATAGTCGTAAAAAGATGGTTTGAGTGATTGAACTGATGACAATGAAGCCTGAATCAGGTTCTAATTTTTAAGTTAAAACGATTAACATAAACACAACACATGCTTATTATATCAAATGAATTCCCTTTGTGTTGAATTTGCTTTTAAAAGTAAAACGATCCAGCCTCAATATATAATACTCTAAATTATAAGAGATTTGTTTTGCTGGTAAAGAAGCAAAACAAATATAGCACAATGGAACGACATTTGACAAACATTACGTTTTCATTTGTTCATTAATTCAATAAACATAAACACAATGTCAACTCATATCGAATGCATTTCCTCTGTGTTAAATTTGCTTAAGTAAAATTAGAATCACTCATATTGTCAGAGATAGCGGCTTTGTAAAAAAAAATAAAAAACTTTATTGTGGCTTTAGAACAGGGACTTTAAAGGTGGCCCAGGCCGGACAGAAGCGACGCCCGCTAAAGTGGACAAATGCATTGCTGACCTCGTGCCACGCTGGTGTTTAGTGCAGGTGAAAAGAGCAGGGGTTATTTCATTAGTTCCAGACTCTGCTCCGACGGCCTCAGAGTTCAGGGCTCCTGGTTAACACTGGCCCTTAAGATCGGCCCCGCGCACGAACCTAAAGAGAAACGTATGGGCCCAATCCAGCGCTTTTCAAACATCTCCCGGGCCCGTCTCAAAAGCCCATTTAGTCATCAAAAGAACGGCAGGGATTAAAGAGACGCCGAGCCGACAACCAGCCTGAAGACAGTGTGCCAGCCTGGAAGCCTGGACATGTGAGGCTTCGGAGCACCGCACATGTGCACTGGGTTACGGCACATGTTATAGGTCCTTTGCATGCGAGCGGGACAATGAGAATTAAAGGTGGCACGGTTTTACTGCGGTTTGGGATTTAACAGAAGAAGACGCTGGAAAAAAAGAGTAAAATTACAGTACTTCTGTAAAAAGATGTATCTGTATTTTACAAAAGTGACAATGGAAATAATTTACTTTTACTTAGTTACATTTGAGAGCAAGTATCTGAACTTTTTACTGCACTGCAATTTTTAGATAGAGGGAAAAGTAGAAATGTTTTTTCCTTATATTTTTTAGTAAGTTCACCTTTCAAGGCAACTGCTGTTGAATTTAATCTAAATTGAATATTCATGAGGAAATCTGCCAAAAGATTTTAGAAGTTTCAGTTTTGAGCAAACAAAATATAACCTATAAATAAAAATGACCAGAAAATCATCATTTCAGTCGCTTCTTCTGACCAAAAACCAGTAAATCACTACATTTGACTCTTTAATAGTTTTCCAAATGTGAAATACTTTTACTTTTACATGATTGGATTTGTTTAATGCAATACTTTTACTTTAGTATCTGTACTTTTACTTCAGAAACACAGTGGAGCACCTCATCCAGCCCTGATGTCACATTCAATTGAATCATTTGTGTCGCACAGAAACTGGCAGTGTAGTATTCTGCACCACCTGGAATCATTTACAAAGGTCTGGGAACTAATGCTAAATGGAACCTGAATGAAATGAATACTGAACGGTTTGTAAACGGGATCTGTGGCTTGTAACAGTTTTAGAGAACAGATTCTTGTGATTGTCTAAATGTGTTGATGTCGTGACTGATGCTGCTGCCGCTCGGCCAGGATTTGGCTTCAGAAACAGATTTGTAATCCTAATGTGACTTTCCTGGATAAAGAAAGGTTAAAACAAATCCTTACAATGCTTTCCTCTGCTTAGACTATATTTTATTCCATTGATGATTCATTTTAGTCTCTTAATTTCATATATGTTTGGTTTAAACTTGTTTATTTCTAATTGGCCTGATCTTTAATCTTTCTTTATCTTGAATATGTTTGATATTTTTGTCATTCCACTGCTGTTCTGTATGAATGATGTGTGATTCTCTTATCTCATCTATAAATGGACATATTTTATCTCTATTTCAGTGTAAACTATTTTTTTTCTTTTAGTTTAAATAGCTGCACCTATTGACCACACACATCATTACAAAGTCTTCAGTGTTTTGAATTATTTTCTTTTCGCTTGCTGTTCCTGCCTCGCCGTCTAAAGTCTATTTTCGCAGACAAAGTACAACGTGACAGCTGTAAACAGTGACTTTTCTCTTGACAGCATCATCTCCTTAAAACTTCAGAATAAACTTTTTTCTTACGGAAGAGCGAGTGTCACGTAGGTCTGGTTCATTTCTGCACAGGATTTATTGAACCTTTTGCACCGCCGCTCATAAAACTCCTCTATCCTGCTTTAATATATGTACATTCATTGATTTAATTGGCACAAATGCTCTTGATAGCCTTTCCAATTAAAGTAATAGTACATGAGATATGTAGGTCTGTGCAAAGGCGATAAAGTAAAAGGCTAAAGTGCTTTGTTCGTAACGCGCTGCTGGAAGACGTACTTTTCTTGCACCGCATACGAATACCAATTTACACCATATTAAAAAGACGGACTGCATTCTGATTTCGACGCTAACAAAGGCCGCTCATATTTGTGCTTTATGAAAGATCACAGGAGCGTTCAGGCAAAGCGATGACAGATTATTTTCAACACATTTGATCACAATCTTCTTTTTGTTCATAAACATAATAGTGAAGCGGCAATGCTATTATTTCCTGTGTAAATTCATGTTCTTTTTGAAATATCTAAAGACGGCATTCAGACCCAAGTATCATATTATACGTGGGTCTGAATGCCGTCTTTGTCCCAATCCATGTTGTAGAATTGGACTGTATTTTTACACTGAGGCCACGAAAAGCGTAAGCCATGAATTTATGTCCAACTGCTTTCCACGAATTTAAATCCAAGTTTTATTTTCACCGTCAGTGAAAAGAATGCACACACTAGGAATGTGCAATGGAGAATAATAATAGTGGAATATAAACCATGATCAAATAAGGCCTGTATCATAGAAAATGTGTTTAATGAGTCAAAATAAAAACATGCTTGGACTAAATATATAACAAAATGCGCAGAATGGGCAGAAGCAGTTGAAATAAGTGTCATGTGTAACTTTTCTGGTGAAGATAGAGACTTTTGTGACCTTAATGCGTGTTTTAACATTGTTCCCTCATCAAAAACCACCTCGAGTTGTATTTAACTTCATGTACGCGTGTTTCATTCATCTTGTTTGAGTGTTCATCTCCTACTGAGCCTCAGAAAACTAAAAATTGTGACGTCAGCGGTAGAAATCGGAGTCTGTTGTGCTGTTTTTATCCATAAATCATAACCTGACTCGTGATGAGCATTTCTGTCATCAAATTGCGTCAAGATGCAAGCTAGCTTTAGTTTTTATTCCATGGTAATTCCCTCAGCTGCCACCAGATGGGGTGCTGACTGGTAGAATGTTGTGTGGTTTTCAATTCATACATCATTTTAAGTTGCAACACATGTGATAAAGGTTAATAATGATACAAATAAAGCATAAACTGTGTACTTTAATACAATATTGAGGAACATTCAAGGCAAAGCAATAATATTTCCATACGATTTCGAAAGTCTTTCCTTCCTGCTGCTGTCAGACTCTACACCAAACACTGCTAGCCCTGAACACGTGCAATACTTGACATACTTGACTGACTTAATCATGTGCTACGCTGTCATATTCATGTGCAATACTGACTTAACCATGTGCAATACCGTCATATTCATGTGCAATTACTGTCGTACTCACAAGCAATTAAGGCCATATTCATGTGCATATAACTGATGTAAATAGTGAGTGTTTTGTTTACTTACCATTAGTATTAGTATTATTTAGTCTTATGCTAGCTATTTTTACTTTACTATATTTTATGTTATTAATATTATTATAATTATTATTATTAGGCCCGAGCGCCACAAGCTGGCGAGAGGCCTATTAATCTCGTAAGGCCATGCAAAGCACAGCTGCGAAAGTGCGCACATAGTGCGCACGAAATCGAGTGCAAAGCGCTCGCCCACTTCCAAACACTCACTAACGCACTCACACACTCATGCACGCACCGTGCATACTAATTAGTAGTAGGAAAATGGAACATTACCGCTGTAAACGGGCGAAGCCCTTGCAAAAGTGCGCACTAAACGTGCACTTTACATTTCGCGGTCGTCATCCCCATATAAAGCACTCATTTGCCCTAAGTAGCTCACGAATACGTTCCCCATCTCTTGCATGTTCCGTGCATATAAGCATGTAATGCAAAAATTGAACATTATTACTGTATAGAGGGCCAAAAACACAAAGTGGGCGGAGCCCACTCAAAATTAACGAAAGTACCCGTCAGTGACCAGGGACCCACACCATGAGGTAGGAAAGCGCGAGCGCTTTCCGAAAATGTATATATACATATATCTGATATTTGAAAAATGGGAAACATTGTTTTCGCATCGGAATATTATTCCTTCTTCTTCTTCTTCTTCTTCTTCTTCTTCTTCTTCTTCTTCTTCTTCTTCTTCTTCTTCTTCTTCTTCTTCTTCTTCTTCTTCTTCTTCTTCTTCTTCTTCTTCTTCTTCTCGGGACCAACCCCCCTTTTTTTCACCCAGTGAACATTGACGAAAAGTCACAAAAATGTGCACACCTCTAAAAATCGTGTCTCTCTACATTCTGGCTATTTCCCTTTTCTAAAATAAAAAAAATTGGCACGTCAGCGCCCCCAAATGTATCAAAAATGCATTGAGAGATGGGAAAAGACCCAAAAAAAATCTGATCATAGAATCATGAAATTTGGCGCAGAGGTAGATGGTGACAAGAGAAGTAAAAAATATTATCACGGCAACGCCGTCCGCCCAACCAAATGTCGGCCATATTGCTTCATAAATGGCTAAGCATGAGTCGGGAGTTTTTCCAAACGTGGTACTTTTACGAACTCCTCCCAGGGCGTTGGCCCTAAAAAGCTGAAATTTGGTGAAAATGCTACTGAGGAGTGGGACATCAAAAGTTATTCATTGATACCTGTCACGGTCTCTGAGCGGCGAAGCCGCAAACTGTAGCTAGAATTTCAGAAATCTCCCAAATTTAACATTTCTGCCGTTTGAGCAGATAAAGTCCGAATTGCGTAAAATTAGAATCAGTTTTTAAACTCTTTGCGCTAAACGTACTTGAAGTGAAATAAATTAATTTGGCACCACAGCGCCCCCTACAGATTTTACATGGAGGTTAAATGTTTAGTTTTGCGAAATTTTATGAAATTTGACACACAACTCAATTTTGGCATCCCCATCAAAAAAGTCAATGAGACCCATGTCATAATTGTTATGGTTTTGCCGTAGCGATGACCAAAACCTCCCATTTTATTCCAATGGGGAAATCGCCAGAACATGTTTACACTTTAGACTTTCACAAACTCCTCCCAGGGCGTTCGCCCTATTAACCTGAAATTTGGTGAGACTTATCTTCAGGGGTGGACCATCAAAAGTTATTCACATTTTTATTCAAAGAGTCACGGTGTCTGTGCGGCAAAGCCGCACATTTTGCCAAGAATTCAAAATAAAATAGCTTTTTGATGGTAAAACAAAGGGGAGAAGATGTGACAGCGTCACAGATTCAGCAGTAGGCGTAATAAAAAGGACAATTGGGGCGCGTTAGCGCCCCCTCCTCTTGCGGCGTGGCGGCGGTGTGGCGGCGGCGTGGCGAGGGCCAATCATTGCCGCTTGCGGCTATATTTATTATTATTATTATTATTATTATTATTTTATTTTATTATTATTTTATCTTCATATTTATCGTTATCTTTTTTTTTTTTTTCTCCATTCCCTATTAAGATATGAGAGGAGTTTTGTTAATAAGAGTTTTTTGTTTTGTTTATAAGAGTTCTTCTATTAAGAGTTTTTTTTAAACTTCCTATAAGTTATCTGTCCTTTCCCTCTGTATCTACTCCATTGTAACAGCAAAATTTCCCCATGTGTGGATAATAAAGAATTATCTTATTTTATCTTATATCCACGCCTTTTTTGTGTTTTTTTGTAAGTAAGCGAGTCAACTTTGTTCGCAACATATACTTCAATATCAGGCCTTTAATAATACTTTATGTAATTACGGTCACAACCCGCAAATTCCAATTGCGTTTCCACTTTCCCACTTGTGCAGTTGTAAATACATTTAGGAGAACCTCATTTTGAACCTCAGTCCTGGAGGATCTCATTCTGCTGCTTTTACAGAGATGTGGATAATGTTGTTTACTGGCTGTGTTAGTGTGATTCTGGAGCGCTGTTTAACACTTCACCATCTGCGCCAGTACAAACAAACTCTCTCTCTGGCCGTGTCTGCTCTGAGACTTCATGTGTTCTGACTTTCACAGATCTACATGTGCTGGAAGATACAATTAAGCTTTTGATACCACATTTGATGAGGTGTTAGTGATTAAATCCACAGAAAGTACAGTTTTAGCAGCGATCAAGTATCAAATCCCCTTTTATACAATGTAAATACATGTAATAATTGCTATTAAGTTGATCCAGGACAAACAATAATATAATTATAATTACATTTTTAATTTATGTTTTCTAATTAGGATCCAATTCACACTCAGGAGCATTAACATATGAACTGCTAAACTACTGTAAGAAGAATCTCATTTCTTTCCGGACTACAAGGTTAACTTTTATACATAAAAACGCAGGGGAATTTGGCTGTTTGCAGAAGATTCTATTAACCATATAACTACATTTTTTGTAATTGAATACGGGTGCTTTTGATTGAATTTTGATTATATTGAGCACCTTTGCCCCAGGTGAAAACATCTTTAAAAACAGGCACAGATACTTTCCTTTGAGACTTGTATCATCTGAAATGTAATGCGTTTATTACTGTGTTTTAAACATACCGCGCATTCCTTTAAATATTGCAGAATATAAGTGTAATTCTGAAGCCCATACAAACACAAGCCTCATGTGCAGGAAAAACATCCTACTTTAATATGTACACGGCAATGAACTGTGCACTCCCTCTCAATGAATTCAAGTTCAGAGTGAAATGCATATAAGTAATACATCAGAAACGCCCTTTTTATGCTGTTGCGCTGTTTTGAGCATGTTCAAATACCCAAGGACCTTGACTATTTTAATTCTGTCTTTACATTTGCTCTTGATCAGACACTGACCAGAAGCTGAACCAGAGAAGTGCTTGATGCAACAAATATTCAAGTCACCGTTTGTCACAATTCGGTTTAAAATACATTTCCCCGTAAACTACAACAACCAACAGTGATGCAAAATAAAATGTGCTTCTCTAACTCATTTAATTCATAACACAACTCAGCTTGGCATGCAAACTAGTAAATTAACCACCATCTAGTCATGCGTTTGTCAGTCAACACAGCGAGTGGCGCCTGACTGCAAGCCAAGTGTTTATCCAGCACCATCCAATACTAAACAACAAACAAATGGGCACAACCGGTGTAATTAGTGACAAAAAATCATTATGTTCCTGTCGCAGAATAATTAACTTGCTGTCAAGATTTATTTATACTTTTTTGCAGCAAATACCATCCCTGACAAACATATGAGGTACTGTCGAATACTAAAACGTTTAGTCAAAGGTGAAGGTTGTGCAGCCTCAAGACTTTGTAAAACGATAACGATGATTAAACGTGAATAAAGGGTCGCACATCTTCATTCATTAAAACAACATTTCAGGAAAGAGAACAGAGATATTTGGATTATAATGAGACAAACATCCCGGTGTTTGGATGTAACTGAACACGTCGCACAAGACACGGATGTGAGGGTCGTGAGGGCAAACTCATCCTTTCCTCTTGAAGATATTTGTTTGGCCCGTAGGCTTTATTAGACAGGACTGCTTTAGAGGGAAATGGGGATGAGAGAAGACAGGACATGAAGCAAATTGGGTTAGGGTTAAAATTATTTATTTTTACCCCTCCATTCCTTATTAAAAAATGAGAGGTTCTGTCAATAGGAGTTTTTATTTATGAGAGTTTTTGTTTATAAGAGTTCTTCTATTAGTTATTAGTCCTATAAGTTATCTGTCCTTTTCCTCTGTATCTACCTGCGTTGCAACACCAAAATTTCCCCATGTGTGGACAATAAAGGAATATCTTATCTTATCTTAAACTGTGGGAGCCGGGATTCGCTGCAGTCGGCAGTAGATGAAGCCTGGCATATGTGCTGCAGCCTTAACTATTGGACCATCATGCAGTACTTGAAGAGATTTTGGATGCGTGCGGTTTTGGCTTGTGAAAGAACAGGTTATTGCGCATTGGGCATTGAACAAATGACATGAATTACATTAAAACCCTTTTACCCGACACATTTGACCGTGGATATGACCCAGTTTGTCCCCAGTTTGTCAAGTTTGGTGAAGGTGATGATGTTACTTCCTTGTCGGACACGGGAAGCGAATATGACAGAGGTAGAGGTCATTCCACAACTGTTACCTAGCAACCAAATACATTTCTATATAAATGACATATTGATGACATAGACAGAGCGATTCTGTTTTAGCACTTCAGCACTACTTCCTGTAATTCTAAAGTTTAATCAATCAACATTTCTTTACAAACTGGTGCCACTGGTGTGAAACTTTGATAAATACTCCAGGTTCTTCACCACCAAACTAAAAAACAGGAGAACTTGTCATATTCTTTTTTAACCCAGACTAAACAATAGAATAATGAGCAGATGAAGCATGAAGCCTCGCCCCTTTCACAGCTTGAGAACACAGAACTTCTCTTGTTACAAATGAGACAAAAAGGAAACACAATTAGGATTGGCCCCACTCCTCACACTTAGAGGAGCTGGCACTGTGGATCCATTAACGGCTTAAAAGCACTCAGACTAATTGTGAATTGAAAAATCACGGATGTTGTTTGGACAAAAAGCATGTTGTTTTTCACTCAATGAGGAGTATTACTTTATAGGAGTTATGTTATTTGAAAGAAAAGTTTAAAATTATCATTATTATTAGTATAAAATTATCTCTTATGGAAATATTCAAAAGTAATTACTCATTTGGCAAGTTGAGAGGATTTTCCATGTATCCATGCGCCATCCAGCTCTTTTGTACAAGTTTTGATAAGATATAATTACTGCAGCCATACATTTAAATTGTTTAAATGAAAACCTTTGAAAAGTTTAAAATATTATACAAAATATATAAAGAATAAAACCTGTGTTAAGTATTCATTTATCACTTTCAACATAAACATGACACGCTCTCCTGCAGGTGACCCGGCTGAGGTGACCAGATGGCCTCCTAGCTTCCTTGTCCCCTCGGCTCCACTCTCTTTAACCACAGCCATCTTGATTATTTCGCTGCCGCTTCTGAGGTTTTGTGGAAGGCTGTTTTCTTCCCCCTTCCCTCGATGCCCAGAATTCTGAGGGTTCTGACCAGAGATGAGGCTGCAAAGCCCCTGCATCCAGCCTCTAATGGGGGCATCTCTCCAACCTGCTCCACGGAAGCTCCTAACCAGTTCCTTGGACTTGGTGCACTTCCTTTCAAAAGCTCCTTCAAGCTGGTCTTCCCAGGGAACACTCAGCTCCAGAAGGACTACTGATTTGTGAAAACTGAAAAAAAGAAGAATATCTGGTCTCAAGGTGGTTTTTACTATGTGACTTGGGAACTTCGGTTGGCGCTGTTGATTGTTTTCACCTCACCGGCTTTGATGAAGACAATGGTTTTCCGTGCAGCTTAGGAGTACCTGGCTTTCTCAGCTCGTCCTGAGATGACCTTTTGAGGACTTGGCCCCTGTACTGGCATCTGAAGGTGTGCTCCAGGGAACTATACTTCAAAAACAGTGCACATGCTGGACACTCCACATTGCCCCAAGTATCTAAGTTTGAAGGGCTTGGGAAGACAAAAAAAGATTAAAGTCATTGACATTGATAGATAAATAACAAATTGAACCACAGCAAACTTGTATGTGGGGTAGGGGAAAACAAGGAATGTCTGAACAATGACGTTTTGATTGTGAGAGAATAAAGATTACTCAAAGATGCATCACTCTAAATACAACTTGAAGTGGATAAGAAGGGAAAACAATTATGACATGGTGTTGCACATGTGTCTCCTATTCTAACCCTTCTTATATCATACATTTGTGCGGAGCTGCTGTCAAAGCGTCTCCCTGAACTGCACTCTTGCACAAAAGACTCACAAGTATTGGGTTTCAGCGCCAAAGGGCACATTAAAAAGAGACATTTGAAAATTACTTTTTTCTATTCGATGCTTTTCTTCGATTTCCTTCCTCTCACCATTTCCGTAATGTTATATTTTTTAATCAGGGAAATGAACACCAAACACACTCTGGCAATCCTTGGATGGATAATCAAAAAATCATATTATCATTTCAAGAAGCAGTTTGAACCCAACTGACAATGGCACAAGATCTTGTAAATTTGCTGCTGATTGCTGTTTGTAGACAACAACCAAGGGACAAACCAATCCTGATCTCATGTCTAACAATCTAAACAGGGTTAATACTGGGACGAAAAACTGCTGGATTATTAGGTGCCACAATGAGGCAGAAGTCCGACAAAATAAACCATGAGCAAATTAAGTGTTTTTTGTTGTTGCTAATACTAAAAAATACAATTAATTGGTCTGTGGCTATTCAGTTAAGTCTGTTTAAATACTGTAAGCCGCTGCTTTTCCCACGCATTGAATCCTGGCTACGTTAGTTCTATCATGGTCGTGTTCTGTTTTGTTGTCATCGCTCTTATTGCATTCTAGTACATTCAAACTGAAGCACATATTCTTATTTTGTGAATGAAAAAAAAGTCCAAAGATCAACTGGAAATGTACTGCGACTTCACATCTTGACGACGTATTCTTTATTTCAACGTTGCATGACTGTCAATGCCCATAATAAAGCCCCTTGTTGTCTCTAAAGAGTACATTTGATAGTAAAAGTAGCACCTAGAGCCCAGGGCACTGCAGATATGGTGCTGACTGTGACTCGGAGAGTGGAGGGGGCAAAGTCATAATTGGCCCATAAAGGACACCGTTAGCAGCCAATGGTCCACGTCCTGTGATGACTCTGCAGATCTGGAGACCATCAGGACCCAGCAGTCTGTGATGGCCGCTGTCAATCATACTGAGCAGCACTAAAGGTCACTGTCGAGGAGATCAAGAACTATGTATTCAAGAAATCTAGTCCTCTGACTCATGATTCTAGATTTAATAAATAAGATGCACGTTGCCTTGTTTTAGAGTTTTTGATGTATTATTGGAAGGTTGTTATGGGATACTGATGTCCAATTCTCTACCTTTACCTTGAAGTGTTAGTCCTGCAACTAACTGCTGTCCAGGGTATACTCAATTTAATTTCCTTTGGGATTAAAAAAGTATCTCTCTCTATCAACATAAGGTCAACGCCATTAACCGCTCAGAGAAATGGTACACCTCAAGGAGCCATCTGTCAAACTAAATGTTGCCTTTTTTTTAAATGGTTAAGAAAAATCTACAAACTGCTGTAAAACTGTCAATCTTTTTGAATGACAAGTTCAGGTTAAAAAGTCCTTGACTATTTCTGCTTTACCACTCCTGAAGATAAAGCCATAAGGACTGGAGGAAGGTGCCGGTGAAATGGTGAAAATAATGACAGGCACATACAGTACATGTTAAAGTATTCCAAAATTTTAAGAGTGAGAAGTCATACTTTCTGACCTGCCTTGTTTTATATAAATTATTCATGAAACAGAACCGTGGCCGAGGGGACTCATTACAGCCTAATCTGAACCTGGCTCGCTTTCCCGTAAGCCCCTCAGGTTGGGACTCTTGTCTCTCGCCATACTGGGTTTGATGTAACAAATACAGCTAGAGCCGTATTGGGGGCAGCCATTTTGTAGCCCTTCTGCCAAACGTTGTACCTATTTCACTGCCCTGTGGAGGACTGAGCCCCTATGAATATGAATGGGGGGAGTCCCTCAGGGGTCATGATTGGGACTCAGATACTTTTCAGGCTCCTGGCAATCACAGCGGATCTGAGACTTCTGCTGTTGGAGGAAGAACTTGAATTGTGTGTAACATCGTCATTAATATTCACACCTATAATGATGTACGTTATTTCAATTGAAGTATAGAGGGAAAAGTTTATAATGTTTCGCCCCAATAGAAAAGTACTACTACCAGTGGTGGAAACTAACAAAGTATAAAAGTAAATACTGTAACATTTTTAGCAATCTGTACTTTACTTATGTAATTTTGTGGATTTCTACTGCACTACCATTTTGAACTGGACTGAAAAGTAAAACTGTTTCCATTTGTTTTTCAGTGAGTAATTGTGTGTACATATATCTGTGTTTTTACTTAATAAAACAAAACTGAGTAATCCAAACTACCTTTCCATTTGAACCATTACACAACTTTGTTCTTTTGTTCATCATGTCCTACAGAGATGTGCACATCATTTCAGGTTGCATATCCCATTGCAAATCTGAACAATATATTCTACTGGGACTATCTCACAAATCATTTCAAAATTTTCATTCCTAATCTTGGCTGCTACGCTTACCCTCAGTTTGTCGCCCAGAGCCAAAAAAGCAACATGGGATGCTGCAAACGTGCACACGCCACAGAAAAAGCGATTATAGCTCTTTAGTTTCTCTGCTGCACGCTCCACGACAACCAGGGAATGCTGAAGTCTGTCTGTCTTTGCCCTTTCCTGGTTTACGTTTCACTCCCCTGAGCTCAGGCTATTGTCTTCTCTCATATTCTTTAGAGAACAGTCTTCACCATCAACATTTCTTTTTCCCCTTCTGAGTTTGAGGTGAGAGAAAAAAATGGAGAGCAGAGAATGACAGAACCTTCCACAATGAAACATACCAAGTGTTCTAATGTTTGTGATTTTGTCCAAAATAAGACCTTTATTTATATGTTTGGTGTTGCAGCCTGACAATGTCTCATTGACTTTTGGTCAAATGATAATGAAAATATGGGAATATTCATTGTTGTGATTTTGACATTGAATGCAAACGCGACCATTTGCATCCTTAAATCTTGTATTGTAAATCCTCAGTTTGAGTTTTTCAGGGACATTTGTCTCACACTCAGTGCAAAGTAGTGTACTTTGCAGCTTTAGGACAAACACAAAGTTTTCAAAAAGTTTTTCTCTATGCTTCTCTTTACTTTCCCCTTGAAAAATCGAACTTTGAAGAAGTAAGAAAGTGTATAGACTGTAGACATCAGTCAACAAAAAAAAAATAGTGTATTTGTTTTATAGGACCTATATTTGTTTAAAAATGGGGACAGTATAAGCCTGGCATTCAGCCTGACACCGTCTGTGTCTGCCAGGTCCTCCACTTCATCTCAGGTCAAACTCAGACAGAAGCTTGACCAATTTGTTTGGCTGATCTGCCTGTCGTACACACTCTGAACTGCAGACTGTTCCCTTGTACAGAAATGAGAAGACTCAGCCTTGGTTGGGAAGACTAACAAAGTAAAGTGATTCAAAACAGCCTGTTTCACACTATCCAGTTCAACTTTGAGTAAAACACTTTGGTTTTAACTTTCCTCGGCAACTGGAACTTCACAGACATTCTTTGAGTAAATGTTCGTTATGAATGGACAGGACATGAGCGCTGTAATCACTGTTGCAATTACAGAGGACAAGATTCACAGAAGCAAATGTTCAGGTTGATTAACGTTGATTGAATCAGAGAAAATGCTGAAAACATTGTGGTTTTCTCTTTCAATGACAATTTGGTGTTCTGTGTGAAGAAGACATTTATTTATAACAATCTTTTTGATGTTTTATGGTTTGGGTTGGAAAAGTTTGGGTGCTTTTTTTTCATTTCCAGACACAAACAAACAGCCACGTACATTCACCTGGGCTAAATTGACGCTTTCACATAAGGACAATGGCATTATTTATACCTCATCGACCCCAAAAACCTCCTTGCTCATGGGCTGGAGTGCAAATGCTATTCCACCGCGCATTTTAAGATTAATGCAAGCCAAAATCACACAAATATAGAGCATATTTCCTTCTGATTGGACACGAGAACCGCCTGATAATAATAAAGCGGACTCAGAGTCGATGACGTTAGAGAAAATACACACAGGCGAATATGATAAATGAGCTCGGCGCGTTGTCATAGTTTACCCATGTGACGTTACCGAGATGATGGATGAGTGGTTCAGAGACACACCACTATGTCTGTGTAAAAAAGAGGCGGTTTGTAGTGGTTTAGGGCTGTGCAGAAATGTGTGATTTTTGTTTTATGGATTTAGCATGTTCTCTTTTGAAGCCTGTCATAGATTCTCTCCAGTTTATTTGAACAAACAAAGCCATATTGTGTGATTGATGCACCAGCTGTAGTTGTGTAGCAGAATAATAATTTATGATCAAGTAATCAGTAACTACAGATGGGCTTTTAGATGCTAGAGTGCAACATTGTGTAACTTGGACACAAAGAAATTTAACTTAGTTTGTTTATTCACTTTTTTTTTGTTGCAACATGTGGTTTGGTACAGAAGTGCAGAGAAGGCATGTCGCCAGTCCCCACAAGCTGTTATTATTATGAATATTTGTCATCAAAGGCAATGTGGCCCCGTTACTGTAAAGTATAGTGCCCGATGGACACGATCAATGCCTTGGCAAAAGTCTGAATGTTTTCTCTCTGTTTCGTTCGCTTCTCCCACAAGTCACACATTATAAATAAATGTGACGTTTAAAGTTGATTCACTGGAAAGAAAATCAACAAGAGAAGTCCTATTTGGCCCTTCCCTGAAATAAATTATATTTCTGAGCGGGGCCAGGACATTTACAGAGGAAAATAAGTCCCTGAAGTCTCAAATGTGACACTTGAATAAAAACAGGAAAATGTGGCAATGCTGGTTTAGGGAGTTTAAGCCTTAAATCTGGTAATGAAGGTCAGAATGGTGTTGCTCTTGGACTGTTTATAAAGAGAAGACTGAAAATGACTCTTTGTGAAGTTTGGTAGTAATATGTGGAAATGCAGTGGACATTGGAAATGCACTTTTGAGGAATTACTAATTATAAAATAAACAATCTGCTTTATGATTTTCCATTCTTTTCCATCTTCTGCTTCACACAATAATGGGAGAGTTGTTGCCTGAATGCCCCTCTTCTAACAACCAGCCAACCGGCACGTCCTGCAAAAGAAGCACCGGGCATTGTGGGTGGGACACGATGGCATTATATACTGCAGCCAAGGATCAAAGTCTTGCTCTATTCAGGCCAATTCTAATCCAACAACTCTGAGCTTTAGTTTTAGTTGTAATATTTTTTTTTGCTTTCTAAATATACAAGCTGTCACCTGGAAACGGCAACATTGTCCAATTTGCACCTAAATATGTTTTGTTTTTAGGCCCGAGCCCCAGCAGGGCGGAGGGCCTATTGCTCCCGCAACGCTGCCGAAGGCAGCGTTGCAACTGTTTGGGGCAGCGTTGCAAATGTTTGGGGTACCAAACATGCGGGCTGCGCCCGCATGTTTGGTACCCCGTCGCCCCTGGCAAGTACAGTGAACTAGCCCATGCCGAAGGCATGGATCATGCATACTTACTCCTGCTATGACAGAAATAGTCAACAATTAGTGAATGGGCGTAGCCCATTCACTAATTGTTGACAACAGCAGCGCGAAGCGCTGCATTCCTCCAAAAACCCTCCTGGCATCGTCCCGTACGCGAGAATCTATGCCGCAGGCATGGGCCAAGCTTGTATCTGCTCAAATCAATGGAAGTCTATGGGGAGTGGGCGGGGCATCCCGACGGAATAGGGAGTGACGAGCGCGTAAGCGCTCGTAATGATGATTCCACCCCATGGCGGCATGGGGAAGGCTTAGAGCTTTCAAACGATGTATAATTTGTTGTTATAGTGGAAACGGCTATATTGTTTTTGCTAAAAATATTATTATTAGGCCCGAGCCCCAGCAGGGGGAGGGCCTATTGCTCCCGCAACGCTGCCGAAGGCAGCGTTGCAACTGTCTTACCAAACATGCGGGCGCAGCCCGCATGTTTGGTGCCCCGTCGCCCCTGGCAAGTACAGTGAACTAGCCCATGCCGAAGGCATGGATCATGCATACTTACTCCTGCTATGACAGAAATAGTCAACAATTAGTGAATGGGCGTAGCCCATTCACTAATTGTTGACAACAGCAGCGCGAAGCGCTGCATTCCCTCAAAAACCCTCCTGGCATCGTCCCGTACGCGAGAATCCATGCCGCAGGCATGGGCCATGCTTGTATCTGCTCAAATCAATGGAAGTCTATGGGGAGAGGGCGGGGCATCCCGACGGAATAGGGACTGACGAGCGCGTAAGCGCTCGTAATGATGATTCCACCCTATGGCGGCATCGGGAAGGCTTAGAGCTTTCAAACGATGTATCATTTGTTGTTATAGTAAAAACGGCTATATTGTTTTTGCTAAAAATATTATTATTATTATTATTTTTCTTGTTCTTCTTCAGCGCTTTGATCTCTAATTTGACCCCCTGAACATGCTCAAAAACTCACCAAACTTTGCCCAAAATTCAGAATCGGCGAAAAATTTTATTTTTTCTGGGCCATTTTTTTTTTCGTTAAAAAATGGCGCGACAGCGCCACCGACAAAAGTCAAAATACATTGCGCCTATGGGAGACGCCTCGAGGTCAACTTTGGCGTAAAGCTACGAAATTCGGGACACGCATTCCTCTCGTGAGGATAAACAAAAAAAATCATTGTGGCCACGCCCCCAAACTTACCCTATGGCCGCCATCTTCCTTTGAAAATGAAAACAAGGTGAGTTAGCCATTTTGTTTACGTCAAACTTTGACGAACTCCTCCTAGGGCGTTTTGCCCACCGACTTCAAAATCGGCGTACGTCCTCTGGACAAGTGGGGCATCTAAAGTTATTCAATTTTTTGAGATACCTTTTACGGTCTGTGTGCGGCGCAGCCGCAAAGTTGGACAACTTATTTTGGAATATTGCAGGTCTAAAAATTGCTCCCATTTGATCAAAACCAGTCCGATTAGGACCAAATTTGAATCAGTTGTTAAACTTTCTAGTTTGGACCAGTTTAGGCTGACAAAATTGAAATGGCAGTGATAGCGCCCCCTACAGAGTGACTTTTAAATTAACATTGAAGGTCAAAAATTAGTTTTACCAAAATTGTCTAAACTTTACCCAAAATTCTATTTTGCCGTCCCGATCACAAAAGCCAATCACAAAAATGCCTAAATTTTTACGCCGTAGTCGTAGCGATGACAGAAACCTCCCATGTTATCCCTATGGGAAAACCACAAAATCTCTCAAATTACCACATTTTTATGTTTTACACTTTAACGAAGTCCTCCTAGTGCGTTTTGCCCACCAACCTCAAAATCGGTGTACGTCCTCTAGACAAGTGGTGTATCTAAAGTTATCCAAATTTTAAGGATAACTTTTACGGTCTTTGTGCGACGGAGCCGCAAACGTTTCCCAGAATTCTGACTATTTGGCCTTCAGAGTGGCCTATAAACAATAGAGTTTTTCCAAATGACATGATATTTTGAACAAAATTCTAATTTGCCATCCTGATCATAAAAGTATGAGAGCCAAAGTCATATTTTGTACGGCGTAACCGTAGCGTTGACAGAAACATCCCATGTTATCCTTATGGGAAAATCGTAGAATCGCTCAAATCACCACATTTTTACGCTTCACACTTTAACAAACTCCTCCTAGGCCGATTGTCCGATCAAGCTCATATTTGGAGAATATCATCTACACAAGCGGGGCATCAAAACTTACCCATATTTTGATTCTAAGTGCTACGGTCTCTGTGTGGCGGACCCGCAAATATATGTCAGAAATGGGAAAACAGCGAAATCTCTGAAATGTTCACATTTACGCTTCACACTTTAATGAACTCCTCTGTGGGCAATAGCTCGATCAAGCTCATATTTGGGGAAAATCATCTACACAAGCGGGGCATCAAAAGTTATCCATATTTTTATTCCAAGTGCTACGGTCTCTGTTCGGCGGCGCAGCAAATTTGACTGACACTTGTGTTCATTTGCACTGGATTGGCCATGTCCAATGTGTCGCCGTCTGTCAAGTTCTTTTTTTATTCAACACAATAAGGGCGCCATCTTTATCAAGTCGAAAGCGCAGAGTCGGAAGGCCGGCGGCCCGCGAGGGCCGTTGGATGCCGCTTGCGGCTTTAATTTTAATTTATTCCACTTATCCATAGATTTATTTGAGGTATCGTTCCTTCTAAGGTCATTTTTTTCTTAAGATGCATTTTTCTCTCATATCAGCACTCAAAGTAGCACTTCCACACACATTTTACAGTCTTTAACAAGGTTTCTGCGATTTTTGTTGATATCTAATTCAAAGCCTGGTTTACTGAAGGTTTAACTCACAAAAAATGAGATGAAATTTTAGTTTTCATGCCAATCTTCAGTTAGAACGAGTTTACTCTATTAAGAAATACAATGTCCAAAACCCCCTCTGTGAATTTTAGTTTATTTTTTGTATCTAATACGGCAACAACATAAAGCAAGACATTTAAACCTGACTCACATACACATAACATGCCTAATTCATATATATATAAAAATAATATATAAAAACAATATAAGATTAAAAACGTATAATAAATATTTCAATATAAAGTTTCAAATTGATGTCTTCCTGCACTTTTACCATTTAAAAAAACAACAACTACAATATTAACTGAACCTGGGTCGCTGGAGGAAATATTTTGATAGCAATGCACAAAAGTGGTGGCGTGTAGACGGTTGGCACAAAAGACAGACTCAGACACTCAGAATGAGCGACACTTGGCCTCAGACTGTGGTTTCTCTTCCCATGGACATATAATCAGTTTAAGAGGACGTTTTTCCCTCCAGTTTGTCTCTGATGCCCAATCACATTTTGCCTCGCAGTGTAATTCCACATCTCTCCCTCCTCTGGCTTGCCCCGCTCCCATTGACTGTCCCGCTTGTTGTCTGATGTGGTGGCACCCTGGCATTGTTCTTGCTATTGTGCCAGTTGTGGGATAGGACGGAGGGAACGAGACAGAGATAGATGAAGGGTTGCAGTTGTGTATTGATGTGGCGTAGAGGCCCCAGTAAAAAGCTGAAAATCTGGATATAATTGACAGCTACGACGGAGCTGGCAGATCTGGGATTTCCATCAGAAGGCAGAGGAATGTTCTCGAGGGCTCCAGAGTGACCCCAGTGCACTTTGGGAAAGGCCGGTCAGTAACGGGACTCATATATCAACGTAATATCAGCATCAGGAAAGTCAAATGTGGTCCTAATTATAGCTTCACTTTGGTTCCGCTTTCCTTATCTCTGGACACTGTTTAGACAAAGGTTTGGACATATATTTTTATGTAACAATGCAGTAAGGCAATTAGAAAGGGTTGTGGCAGCAAGAAGAAAAGACCATGAAGTACAAAGCTAAAGATGAAAGTAAAGAATGTAGAGTTGATGTGCATAAAAGCACACTAGAGTACATCTAATTAGTTGCCGCGTTATGGAGACACAATGTTTTTTCTTGATTCAAATTCTCTAGAGGAAAATGTCTGAATTATAACAGTAATGTGTATGACAAGGCAAGTTTATTTGTACACAAGGCAATTAAAAGGGCTTCACCCAACAGGGGAAAAACACATCAAAAACACATCACGGATAAAGAAAGAAAAGAGAAGAGTGAATAAAATCATTTCAGTCACATGCACTGCTATGGTACAGTGTAGTAACTGTTTTGACCTGTTACCCCCCCCCTCCCCTGTGCAGTTCCTTTGAGACGCACAGCCAACAAGTGCTGTCTGTCAAAGGCTATATATATATATATATATATATACTGGAATAGTAGCATTCCAACATAGCCTTGTTCTCGCATCTCACCCATTTTCTCCTTGTTCCATTTGCCCATGTGCTCTGGTTCACCAGCACCTGACGCAGACCTTGTTTGGCCGGGCAACGTCAAACGATAAATTCAAATTGAAAGCAGAATCTTTCAAAGCAGGTAGGCTATAAACTTTTTTCTTTCATAATTTGATTTGAATGGATTTCTTTCCAGACCAGTGGGGGTCTTGTATTGTCTGTAAATGATTCCAGTCTCTGGCAACTGTCCCCACTATCTCTTCACATAATTACATTGTATATTTATTTATTCCAATATTTGGTTTCGCATGAAAGTTGTTTGCAAAACTCTTTGTGGTGGTAAAGCGCTGCCAGGGTGGGCCTGTTAATTCACTCAGTCTGTTTTGGTTTTATGCACATCTATTTTGAAGACCTCAGTTCCAATGTTTTGTTCAAAAGTATAGGGAATATGTGCAAAATACCACCAGCAACTGGTAACATTGACACTATAGTGGTTTAAACGTGTACATTATAGAGCTCTGTGGTCCCAAGATGTTAACCCCGGCCACAAGGGGCCAGTAATGGGAACAACAACTACTTTTTAGGGTGTTTGAACCATGGTGCGATACAAAACATTAAAGGGATAAAGCCTTTAACTGCATATGAAGGTTATTTGCAGTGGTGGAATGAGTAATGAAAATCTGCACTACAGTAAAAGTACAGTTACATGGTTAATAAAGTACTGCAGTCCACAAGTGGTTGTTATCACATTATTGTTGTGGGTTCAAGTCCACCACTTTAGCGGTCCTGTTTAATAGAGTTTTTGGCCAAAAAAAAGACAAAAGAAAAGAAAAATGCTATTTTAATCGGAATTTCTAGTTCTAGTTCAGCATTTGCTTTGAGCAGACAATGCCATGTGTTTCAATAACATAGCTAGAATTATACTCAATTACAAGTACAAGTTTAGAAATCTATTTAAAAAGTATAACTACTTAACAAATCTACTCAATAACAGTAATGTGACTATTTGTAATTAGTTACTTTGCACCCATAGTCTTTTAAACCATCCACAAGGTATAAGTCAATGCAAATTCATATATAAAGTATCGGTATTTATTTCTGCTTGGTTCAGTCTATTCCCAAATCTAAAAATCCCACGTTGCTTCGGTGGTAAACCTTAAAAGTCTTTATTTCACGGCACTCCATTTGAAGACATGAGCTTTAGTGTTTGGCTGAAAAGTTTAAAAAAAAATGTCACCGGCAACTGTCAAGCGTAACTATAAAGGGATGACGGTAACAAAGCGGGACTGGATGGGCAGAGGAGAGGAGCGAGGGAGACGAGAGGGACGAGCGGGACGAGCGGGACGAGGGGGACGAGAGGGATGAGAGGGACGGGTGATTGATGGAGCCAAAAAGACGATTTCTTGCTCCATCTGATCTGCATTACCACACACACACACACACACACACCTTGCAATCAACACTAGGTCCTCCAGTCTCTTCACACACTGTTAGCCCGCAATCAGCTCACATGTTGGTGATCAGCGACTGTCATCAACCACACGCCACATGCCGCATACGCAGAGCAACATATGACATGGATATGAAATCTGAACCTATTCAACAAAGAAAGTTCCAATGTTTGTGAAGTTTGTTCATTGGCAATGGCAATAAACTTTTTTTCTGATTCTGATAAAGGCAGGAATAGTAACAACACGTTCAAATCACAGTATGGGATGATGAGCTGGAGGCGAAATCAACGATGTGAAAGTTTTAAAAGTAAAGTATAAGACTGTATTATCTGTCTTTCGCTCACCTTTTCATCTTGTGGCTTCAACAGAGAGGTCAAGAGCGCACAAATCTGCAAAATATTGTAGTCTTTTGAACATTAATGACAGTAAATGTGCAGAAAAGTATTACCCAATGTTATATACAAAAGTTGGATACGTGGTGGTGGAAGTAGAGCTACATTTTGTCACGGGAGTCAAATTACAGATAGAGGAGCGCACAGATTTGAAAGGTAAAGCGTATAATGTATTCATCTGTATAATTAAGAAGCTGCTAAATTAATCTCGTAGTTTTTATTTTGCTCAAACTCACAATCTGTACGAAGCATGTGTCACCAGGAACATGCTAACAATTCACTCCAAAATGTACATAAATTAAGTGCAAGAATTAAACATTTACTGGAGTACTTTGCATGCATTTTTGTACTTCTTTCCACCTCTGAATAAAATGGAAATACGATGTACCATCTGTTGTGTAAAAAGGCAAACATCACCTTCCTCTCGACCTTGTAGCCACAGAGACAAAGCTGCCTGGGATGGTGAAGTCTCATAGCAATAAAAGTTCAAACTGAAAATCTTTTCCAGGGCATTTCAATTTCTCCGTGAGCTCCTGGACCCAAAAGCCATCATGTAATTGTTCTGAAGCTTTGGAGATACTCAGCGATGATAAAATTATGCAGAGGATGTCTTAGGGGTACAAGTGACACAGTGGGTCTGGAGTCAGGCACTAATACTCTACAGCCATAAAGCGATGTTTGCATTTCCTTGTTCCATGAATGGCTGTGGCCAATAGGGACGAGACGTAATGCCCTCAGGACGAGACGAGATTGGGTCGACGAGAACGAGACTTGATGAGATTCTGACATACTAATTTCACAGTTTTGGACTGACCATTTTTTATTCATTACATATTTTATGCTTATAATAACGCTCCTTTTTTGGAACTACGGCTGGTTATTTTTTTTTTACCTGCCTCTCAGGGCTTCCGTAGTTTGGAGTAAAGAGTAAGGTTGGCAGAGTGGTTAAGGCACAGCACATGTACGCCAGGCTCCAAGTGCAGCCGCAGTGTCATGAGTTCGAATCCCACTCATTTACTGCATGCCCTCCCTTCTCTCTCATCCCACTTTCCTCTCCTGTCTTATAAAGCCTACGGGCCAAAAAAATCTTTTCAAAAAGAGTCTAAAAAGCGTTACATAAGTTTAATGTATTATTATTAATTATTATTATTGGATTAATAGATTGGGCAGTTGAAAGGTGGATCTTCTGCAGCATCTGCATCTGATAATTCTTGACTTTTCAGTGTATATCTACATCTCGGCACAGTCTTTACAATACACTGCTGAATATCTATTGAACCAAGCTTCATATAAAGTATATACAGTATTTTCTGTGCTGCTAGGCAAGTTTAAAGTAACACAGACTTGTGTTATACCACAGTTCTTTACACAAGGGAGAAAAGGGAGTTATAACAAAGACGACAAACATGAATAGACTTAGAGATTATACTTTTTTTAAATGAAAAATGAAATTCTGAGGCCAAGGTATTATGTATATTTGGTTAGTTTGCAAAGATGAGAAATTATACATTTCTCAAAGTCTCACAAAATTAAATTTCATTCTTATAAAATATGAATTAACTAAAATAAATACATTTTCTTATTTGTGTCAATAACCTTCTTTCCGTGACTCTTCGTACTTTATCGAACATCTGCATGGCCCCATATGCTCGCCTTTTGTGTGTTGGAGGTAATTATTTTAGGACTTTGGCTGTGAAACAACATTCTCGCCGACGTATGCAAGAATGCACATAAAAAACCACGGTGTGATAAATGAGCGCAAACATTAGCTAACAGTCTGAAGCCGTGTGGCTCAGTCTGAGTTTTACAGTGACAGAGATGACTTATTGTTGTCCTAATGCTGGTGAAGGCGACACATGCAAACACAGACCGCTGCATGAGCGATTAGTGACTTAATGTTAGTGCAGCGTCATCATTACTTAGGCCAGGCCCTGATTTGTTGATATGAAATATGGGCCGTGTAAAAACATCCATCCACCCTCCACCCTGCACCTCCAATCAGATTTTGTATCCATTCGTGGATCTATGACACAACTTTATTGTATTGTATAATTTATTTAAATATGCACTATGAAACTGCTCTGGAGGAGGGTGTGCCACCTGCTTGTCTCCAGATGTGTTTGCTTTGCCTAGAATGTTACACATGGCATTAAACTTATGTTGTTTATGTTGCATTTTTTCAATACAAATCATTGTATTTGTGGCAATGTAGCCTGCAGATGGGCTCTGCCACTTTAAAAGGTTTATTTCAATTGGATGATTATGTCAGCTGTCAGTCAACAAAAGCACATTTTTAATCTGCCGATCTAGTGTGAGAATTCTATTCTAATATTTATCGTACTCTGAGTAAGCCCTGCCCACCAGGCGGAGCCTCCTGAGGATAGCCTGTCCTGTTTATCTATTTCTAACACAGTGTTCAGATGGAACAGTCCTGGACGAATGAGGAAACACATTGACTTGCATTTTGCAGTTATCACCATGAAATGTCCTCAATGTGCAGCAATTTCCAGAACAAGACTGATGTTGGATTTACCAGAGGTTACATAGTGCACCTTTAAGAATATGGTGGCAATAACAGTAGTAGTGGTGGTGGTGGTGTTGGTAAAGCAACAATAGATCCAAGAAAGGTTATAATAACTGCACTTATTCCTGTCTTAGTAAAGCATAAACAAAGACTTCATTCATAGTGAAAATGTGTTTATTAAGAATGATTCAGGCTTAGTAACTATTTAACTCATTGTCTAACCTTAATTCCTAACTCTAATGAAGTAGTTACTAAGCAGTTACTCAGTAGTTGTATTTGTCATGCAGAATAAGACGTAAAAATGATTTGTAGTTATTATTGAAGTATTTATATGAAGCTTTATATTGATAATATGGTTTGTATTGTATTGTAATTGTGTTAAATGCAAGAAGAAATAGTTTGATCATTTATAAAACATTTTAAAGTTCTTACATAAACATCACAATAAACACTTTTACCTTAGAAAAAGAAAACATATTACTCCTACTTTCAGAGCCTTATTTTGAGCAGCATCCTACCTTTGCATCTCTCATCATTATAATCAGATATGATTTATGCCACACTGCAGCCGTTAATCAGATGTTCGAGCTATCATAATTCTAACACATCTTAAACAGCAGTGAGTTACAAGATGCACTGTGATAAATCACCCACCCTGCACTGGATCTGTACACACTAACTCTTTTATTTTTTTTTATAAAACTACTGTTATGCTTGCAAAATGGGCAAATTCTTCCGAGTCGACAGGATGCATGTGTAACCATCCCTCATACAAGTCATTATTTCCCCATCTTTAGCATTGAGTCTCAGGTATGAGAGCGATGTATGCTAAATGATGCTACGGCGGCTCTAATAAGATTGATGTAGCGTGCATGCTAATGATGGCTGCAAGCTGATGTTAAAGGTGTAATCAGTAATATTTCAGCCGTGCGCACAAACCGACTGTAATTTATGAGGCGAGGAGGCGCGCCGCTGATCGATGAGCCACTGTAGTGTTAGCACAGCGGCTTTCAAACTTTAGCAGCAACTGTCTTTAAATGGGAAATTAACAACGGCGATGGGGGACATTTAGGGCATTTCTGCACTCAGTTGAACTTAATTATTTTGTGTTCCCGAATGAGCAGCAGTTACGTAACTTACTGTTCACGTGTTACTGGAATACTCATTTTTTTACTGATGTAATTGCACTGGGATCGAGTGACTATTTCCACTTATATTACATATTTTGGTGCTTTGTCTCATTTCGAGTAAAAAGGATGTAACTTGGACTATGGGCCTTGAATGACACATATTATGCTAAATTTACTTGCTTGATCTTTTAAGCATGTTGTAACGTTGTTCCCTCATCATCAAAACATATCTGGAGTTGAATTTAGCTTCATTAATGCTTGTTTTATGAACCCTGTTTCAGAGTCCTCTCCCCTTTATCCTCAAAAAACTCTCATTCCAGTTTTGAGATGTCATGGGTGGAGCTTTGAAATCTTCTGCTCTGTTTTAAATTCGATAAATCCTAGCTCTGCGTACCTAAATTAGCATGTTTGGGGCAAGCTATAGTTTATCTCTCCTTTGTAATTCCCTCTGTGGCCAGTAGATGGAGCTTTAACACAATTCCAGACTCGTATGAAGTCACGTGTGCTTTTGTAAACATTTTAAAATACATACATTTTTTTGTTCTAAAACATTAGATGCCAAAGCAGAAGTTCTCCAGCGCACGTTTAAAACAACAATACACACAAGGCCTAATATTTGTCCTTTAACAGGGAAACCACTGCGACAATATGAGAACTATACAATCACTTTCATTCATTCACTTGTAGAGTTACATGCAATATGATTATGATACCATTTGACTGAAAGCTTATCATGCACTTTAACGAAATGCTCACTGTTTATACATTTTAGGTTTATATAACGTTGTTATTGAGGCGGTCCTGGTCCTGGCCGCGGTGCAGCTGTGTCACAGAACAGTAGATTGATAAAGTAAGAAGAGGCAGTGATGACAGAACTTCCAGATGGAGAGCATGGGCTCCGCTGATGACCATATTGTGTTGATTATCTTCGCTGTGTGATCCAAAGCTGAAAGCATGCAGCCGCAGCAACAGTGTACGACAAGCAATGGGTCACTTCATTTTTCTTTCTCTGTTAAACTTCGCTACTGTCTGGAGACTAGAGGCCTTTTGCAACAGATTCAACTACAAACATTATAGACTAACAACACTAATCTCTGACGATAGATACGTCATGAGCAAAGTGTTCATTAGGGTCAAGGGTTTGCTGGGATTGTACAGTTTTAGCATTTATCGTGTCAGTGGCCTAAAGTAATGTCAGTATTATGATTTATATTTTCTGTAGCACTTCAAATTCTGTTGTTTTTCATTTAATTTGTATTTCTTTTCTGAATAATAGTTCGTTGACCATAGTTTACGAACCTGTGTTGCTACACTAGATTAGGATTAAGGTATACTTCTTTGATCCTTCAGTCCCCTGCAAGTTTTTGATAATAATTATTAAAGCATTTAATAGATTACAGTGCCCTATATGTTACAGAAATGTACTGAGCATTTGTTACTCACACTTTTGCATTTGTCCGGCCCTTTGCCATTTGCCTGATCCAAATATGGCCCTCTGCATTTGACCCATCCTTCAATGCCAAGAGGAAACCCACCCAAACATGAGGAGAACCTGCACAGAAACGACAAAACCAGACATTTTTATTGTATGGATTCTCTGAGTTGGTGTATGCGAGTGATTACTTCTTGCGTATGTCTACAAATCTTAAGGAGATACAGCACCAGGAGCAGGAGCTTACACACTCGATACTTATGGAACTGAACATTAATATTAATAAATCTCCAATGCACTACAGCAGCAGGCAGCTTTTCTCCTGCATTCCTTATGTACGCACTGCTCCTCGCGCTTGTGTACTTTACTCTATTTATATCCTTACTTTAACACACTTGCACTGCATCAGAATGGACTTAAGAGTCAGATACATGTATTTCCTGGAAGGACTTTCTCCACAGGCGACGCGATAACTGATCCAGATCCAGATATTTCCCATCTCTCTCTCCCCTTTGGCTTTTCTGAATCTCTCACAGTCTAATACTCTAAGTCAATGCATATTCAACCAATAACAGAAAAAAAAAAAAAAAAAAAAAACTATTGATGCTTCATGATTAATTCCACTGCAGACATAGATTGTAAAACATTATGAGATGGGCCACACAGATACAACAGCTACTTTTAATAAAAGACGAGAGCATTAACCCCTGAACTAGAAGATTGCTGACTTCAAAGACCAGTTGAGCACTACCAAGATCGAGATACTACAAATATTATTTAAAGATGAAAAACTGTCCCTTTTCTCAGTATATTTACTATTATTTCTCCCATATTCAAAAATGATTCAGCAGAAATAAAATACTTCTTTTTCTCCCTCCTTTTACTTCGACATTAAGACATTTTTAAGGCAAGGCAAGTTTATTTGTTGAGCACATTTCATACACAATGCAATTCAAAGTGCTTCACACAGCAGGAAAAATGCATTAAAATCACAAAGATACAATAAAATTAACTAAATAAAAACAATTTAAGTTATAAAAGAGAAGAGTGCAAAGAAAAATCCTTTCAGTCATATGCACAGCTAAACATTAAACACTTTTTTTTACATTAAAAGTAAAAAGTATTGGTGTCCTATAATCCCTAACGAAAATCAAGGGTATAAAACCAAGAACAGCAAACGAGTATCAGCCATTGTTTGTTTTTAATTCAGTTTATCTTTCAAAAAATGGACTAACATTTAAACTCGCTCTGATTTCTTCCTTAAAATGATTCCACAGCACTCGCTGTATTCCAATCTTTGAGAAGGATTAATATAAAAACTTAAAATCCAGTGTGAAAGCGTGCTGTGACTGTCTCGCTCTCTCTCCCACACGACACCTCAGATGCTTCTTGCTCAAACACAATGGTGTAAAATCCTAATTGATCTTCGTCAGTTAGAGCTGTGATTTCCCAGTGGATCAATTCCCCGTTGATGCTTCTTGTGTGTGTTTCAGTTTATTGGCATCTCCAGCTAAAATAAAGCATTTGTTCTGTGTTCCCAATCAATAAAATGTTACCCCTGGTTCAACTTCTGCCACTTTTAGGGAAGTCAAATCCATGTATGATTCGTTTAATTGGTTTTCAATTTGAAAAAAAGAAAAGAAAATGTAGTTTTTTGTTTTTTTCATGAATTATAATAACATGGTTTTTCAATTTAATCCCAAAATTTAATTTATTGAAATAAAGCCTTGGAGCTGTAGTTTGTAAAGAACTTCTTTAAACAACACAGAATTTGGTTCTCAAATCAATTGAACAAATCCTACATGTATTGAGCGGCTGCTTTAAATGTGTGTGTTTTTTTAAAATAGGTGTTTAATTAATAACATCTTGTCAACTTGCATCTGTGTTGTAGCAGTTGATGAAACTTAAACCTTTGAAGATGTTTTCTCAGTAAGAAGTTTGCAAGGTCTATCGCTTCCAGTCTCAAAAACAGTCTGTTCGTAAATAAATCAGAGGAAACACCTCAAAGCAAGGTAAAATATTTTAAAGCCGTTGGAGCAGTATAATCTTTAATTTAAAACACAATAAGATTAACATATAGCAAGATTATTATTTTTTTAACTGGGCCCTCAGTATTCACATTTTATTTATACTGCTACTACTACATCCCCATCTTTTTCTCTCTACTTCTTCTGTCTTGTTCATTTTATCTGTATATTAATGTGTATTGTACGTGTTGTCCCCCCCTGTCTGTAAATACCCCCCCTTTTTATATATGTTCAGCGTCTTTGGGTCACTGAAAAGCGCTATATAAATAAAAGTTATTATTATTAGGCCCGAGCGCCACAAGCTGGCGAGAGGCCTATTAATCTCGTAAGGCCATGCGAAGCACGGCTGCGAAAGTGCGCACGTAGTGCGCACGAAATCGAGCGCGAAGCGCTCGCCCACTTCCAAACACTCACTAACGCACTCCTCCACTCATGCACGCCCCGTGCATACTAATTAGTTGTAGGAAAATGGAACATTACCGTTGTAAACGGGCGAAGCCCGTGCAAAAGTTCGCACTAAACGAGCACTTTACATTGGGATGACGACCGCGAAGCGGTCGTCATCCCCATATAAAGCACTCATTTGCGCTAAGTAGCTCACGAATACGTTCCCCATCTCTTGCATGTTCCGTGCATATAAGCATGTAATGCAAAAATTTAACATTATTACTGTATAGAGGGCCAAAAACACAAAGTGGGCGGAGCCCACTCAAAATTATCGAAAGTACCCGTCAGTGACCAGGGACCCACACCATGAGGTAGGAAAGCGCGAGCGCTTTCCGAAAATGTATAGTTTATGATATTTGAAAAATGGGAAACATTGTTTTCGCATCGGAATATTATTCTTTCTTTCTTTCTTTCTTCTTCTCGGGACCAACCCCCCTATTTTTCACCCAGTGAACATTGACGAAAAGTCACAAAAATTTGCACACCTCTAAAAATCGTGCCTCTCTACATTCTGGCTATTTCCCTTTTCTAAAATAAAAAAAATTGGCGCGTCAGCGCCACCAAATGTACCAAAAATGCATTGAGAGATGGGAAATGACCCAAAAAAAATCTGATCGTAGAATCATGAAATTTGGCGCAGAGGTAGATGGTGACAAGAGAAGTAAAAAATATTATTACGGCAATGCCGTCCGCCCAACCAAATGTCGGCCATATTGCTTCAAAAATGGCTAAACATGACTTCGGAGTTTTTCCAAACGTCGTACTTTTACGAACTCCTCCCAGGGCGTTGGCCCTAAAAAGCTGAAATTTGGTGAAAATGCTACTGAGGAGTGGGACATCAAAAGTTATCCAAATTACATTGATACCTCTCACGGTCTCTGAGCGGCGAAGCCGCAAACTGTAGCTAGAATTTCAGAAATCTCCCATATTTAAAATTTCTGCCGTTTGCGCAGATAAAGTCCGAATTGCGTCAAATTAGAATCAGTTGTTAAACTCTTTGCCCTAAACCTACTTGAAGTGAAATAAATTCATTTGGCGCCACAGCGCCCCCTACAGATTTTATATGGAGGTTAAATGTTTAGTTTTGCGAAATTATATGAAATTTGACACACAACTCAATTTTAGCATCCCCATCAAAAAAGTCAATGACTCATGTCATAATTGTTATGGCGTTGCCGTAACGATGACCGAAACCTTTCATGTTTACACTTTAGACTTTCACAAACTCCTCCCAGGGCGTCAGCCCTATTAACCTGAAATTTGGTGAGACTCATCTTCAAGACCATCAAAAGTTATCCACATTTTCATTCAAAGAGTCACGGTGTCTGTGCGGCAAAGCCGCACATTTTGCCAAGAATTCAAAATAAAATAGCTTTTTGATGGTAAAACAAAGGGGAGAAGATGTGACAGCGTCACAGATTCAGCAGTAGGCGTAATAAAAGGACAATTGGGGCTCCTCTTGCGGCGTGGCGGCGGCGTGGCGAGGGCCGATCATTGCCGCTTGCGGCTATATTTATTATTATTATTATTATTATTATTATTACTACTACTACTACTACTACTACTACTACTACTACTACTACTACTACTACTACTACTACTACTACTACTACTACTACTACTACTACAACTACTACTATTACTACTACTGTATTCCCCTGTAGTGTGTCCCCATTTCTCTTTTAATCTCCATCATGTCTCCAATGATATAGTGTTTTTCTTCTGTCTGCTTTTGTCTAGTGTCTTCACATCTGGGAGTGGATTGAGCCTGTCTGACTCTTGATGACTTCATCTCCTCATCAGAGTAAGAGGGCATCCAGTATCCTGTCTCTGCCTCTTCAGTTAAAGGACCTGGTAATATCATGAGACACGTGTACAACAGTGAATCCTTTGGAAAGTGATCCATGTGGCTGTATTCATTGTATTCATTTCAAGTCAAATAGCTTTTGAACAGAGCTTTGAAGACACAGATAGGTATGGCAGATATGTATTGGATAGAGGAGGTATAATGGAAATATGTCACTTTCTGTCATCGTATCTGCAAATATGATTTCAGTCTCCGCATGCAGCCTATACATTAGATGCCTCGGACAGAATACTGTTAAAACAATAAATAATATTTTTTTCAAATGATAGAAAAGATAGGATTTATTGACATCTGGACAGAAATGAACCCCAGTGTTTTACAATATAGCAGTTTCTCCAATCCAAATATGGTCTATACTAAAATAAATTACTTTTTTTATTTGCAATACAGATGTGGACATAGGCACAATACGTTTAAGTGGCCATGCTTCAATTTACATTTCTGAAGATTTGGAAGAGAAATCCCCCCCAAAAAACATTCTGTAGGTGTAATGCCATTCTGCCTAATGACCCCTTGTTTAAGATGTGGAATGTAGAGGAAAACAACAGCTGTGAAATTGCAGCTAAAGCAGTCCCGAGAGGCAAAATTGTTGCTGTTGCAAAAAAGAAACAATGCCCAAAAAAAACTAAATGATCTGCAAGACATTAAAACTGTTACTGCTGCTACTGCTAACACAGGAAACTATATAAATATGATTCTGTAACAATGTGATAAATGTGGAAAACCATCCTTGAAATAGACTTCTACATTTGAAATTATGCATAATACACATTTTTTCTGGTGGAGGGTTACAAGGGCATTCTTACCATAACGCCTCTCCTCAGATTGGACTTGTAAATTGGTCTCGGGGCTTCACTTGCTTGTCTTTCCCTCAGTACTATGAGTTATGTAATTGCAAGTGTATGTCATATAAATATATAAACTTGATACGTGCATCTGACAGCACTAACACCAAAATGGAGGACAGACCGAATCATATGAAGTTTCTCCTCCTCGTTTCCATTGTGTATTGAACATTGGGTGTTGGATGTTTTATGTTTGGAGATAATCCTCGGATTTGCTTGTAAAACACAGACTTAGTTTGATCCCATGTGAATGCAGCAGAGTGGGCTCAGAGGAAACTATGTCACGTCCAAATCTGGTGCTAAATGCTCACAAGTTAACAGCTTATGCTTTTTAATGCACATCACACATTTATTATAAACATGCAACAGCTGGTCCTCATAATAATGTATTTACCTGTAGTTAGGGAGAACAAATGTAGCTCAAAGGAGTCACTGACCAATTAAGTGTCTCACACCTTTTTGCTTGACAATGTAAAGGACATTATTTTTAAACCATCAGGTGAACATTATGTTCATGAGGCATAATTGTTCCATTTGAAAACACAATAACATCTTACATAAAGAAGACAACATTTCTTATGTCTGGGGCAGTTATTAATACATGACCCCAATGGATTATTATTTTGTATTTTGTACATTTTATATTTTATATCCATAAATGTAATCACAACAAAGTAACTGGAGTACTCAAAGATGAAGCACACAAAATACAACTTTGACAAATGAGAAAAGAAAATAACTAACATGGTTAAAAGTTCTTGACTAGAAGTGTTTCCAGCAACAAAATAATGTATTTTCTTTTATCCTACATAATGTCGGTGTAATTCCTCATTCGTCCAGGAGTATTCAGTTGTAGTCATCAGACTAGGATAAATATCTGAGTTCCCAGACTCAATTCGCAGATTGAGAATGACTCTATCCTACATAATGTTTGATTGATGTATATATATTTCATTATTTTGTTTTTTACAGGGACAAAGATATAATACAGTTACAGCTTGTTATTTGACCAAAAGGCAACTTGTGAATGTTGATATGTTCCTGGTTCAAACTGTGCAGTAAAACCTGACCATAGGCTGTCCCTCTTCTAAACTCACATGGCTTCCCAGTAAAAGTGGTCCACGAGTCACGAACGCGATGCGAACAACAAAAGACCAAAGAGCTCGTGAAACCTCATCAAACAGAGGAGGAAAGATCTAGAAAGTTTAAAGCTGTTTTATGAAGACGCAAAGCTGCCGACACAACGATTGAACTGGGACGAGGTGGACGCCCAGACGAAGACCATCTTTGAAAAACAACAGTCCAAAAGAGAGCAGAGGTTACCACAGCAAAGCCAATTGCATGTTCAGATCTGTAACTGTGGGTCAAAACAACTACGCAGTCACTATGCAGTTATTCTCAGCCATGATGTCTTTAGCAGATTCTCATCCCGGGGCAGTTCACAGGCCGGAGGATTTCACTGGACTGGCCCCGTCTCAGTCCACGGAGCAGCTGACAATAATAAACATGGCTGTTATTTACCTTCACAAGCACAGGCACGTGTCCGCAATTACGAGTTAACCCCTGGTCCCTTGAACGCACCACAGCAGTTTGTATAAGGGAAGACAAATGGACTCCAATGTCAGAGAGAGCAGCCGCAAAACTAGAGAAAGATGGATGTCCTGTGATGGATTCAGTTATGGAATCTATTGTTCCAGAATCCAGAAAGTGTTGGAAAGGAGTGGATGGGGTGGTGATATGGAGTAATTGGTATTTTAGAGTTGATCATTTAAAAGTCGTCCATAAGGAACAGAGCAATGAATCAATAACTGGAATCAACAGGCTTCTGTCTGAGCTAAATCAAATGTCTGCTCCGGCACGAGTGATGCTCCTGAATACCAGTGGAATTGCAAGGGTGCCGTGGTCCTCTGAGCGATACAAACAATGGTAAGGTTATTCTGCTTCGTAACAATAATGCCACAGTAAGTACCTGAGACCATGACTGAGGAGAGTACGTCACAGAATTGACTCACTGATGTCATCTCTCCTACATTGTGGTCAAAGTTAAACTACAAGTAATAGAGACACCTGTCAATGGAATATAATTACTGTAATGAGCCTGTTGTAGCCTAGGACGGTCCTCTGGTGGCCCCTGGTGATCAAGGGGCCCCAAGCAATATCCCCTCTTGCCTGTTGGGTAGCCAGGTGCTTTCTTAAATAAATGCATTCAAATTCTTATCATTAGTTTATTTAAACTGGACAGTGTAGAGAGTGCGGTTTCAAGTACAAAATGCAACCGATGTCAAGTCCATTTATGGTCAGAGTTGGATAAACCAGCAAGAAATGTGTACGCAGAGAGAGTAAAATGACTTTAAAATACTATTACTTTAGAAGTAAAAAGGAATGACCCAAATAATGACTCATGTAAGAATACAACAGATTTGAATAAACTACAACTTAAGTACAGTATGGACTATAAATATATTTAAAAACAGACAAAATATTAAATAATGCAAAGATCCTGGTATTAGTAATTAATAAACACAACAATTAAAAAAAAACTTGACCTTCTAAATGTAAGAAGTGCAAATATGATTCTTATTATACTAAATATTCACTTTTATCAGTAAAGAATTACTTTCACTAAAAAAAAAAGTCTGTCATTTTACTTTTAGTGTTTTAAAATATGATGTGTATGATGTGATATTATGGTCATTACTCTTATTTTTCTCATTTATTTATGTTTTGATGATAATGTTGATGATTTGACTTAATAAAACCTCAACAGCACTTTTCCATTTGCTCTGCTTTGCTGTTCTGACCACACTGTACACTTTGCGTATAATATACTCGCAGAAGAAAGGACACAAGTCATGGCCTCGCCTGCTAAAACTTCCGGATTAAGGTGAACAAAATAAATACATTTAAAAAAATAATAAGTAAATGGAAGTTGCCTGAAAACTACTGTGAAAAGTATAGTTTGTTCAAAAATGTACTCAAGTAAATATATGAGTACGAGCCACCTTTGTCCAAGGGCTAATTTGCAGAACTGGACAATAAATATTTCTTTCACATTTTATTCTGAAATCAATTGTGCATTTTGTCACTTTTTTTTTGTCATACACCTATTCACCCTTTAGAGCTTTCACTAAATCACTAAATAACTGCAAAAAGGTTTCATGGACTTTTTTTTATCATCCTAATGCTAAAAACCTTTATGTATAACCTTCTTTTCCGGACTACATCTTTTTCCTCTTTAATGTGTCACTCATAACACTAAAAAGCTCATCCAAGCAGAGACCACTGGCGGTCCGCAGCCCCCCCGTTGAGACCCCTTGCCTTTACATAACTTGTGTTTGAGATTTGAACTTCAGATGGAGGCTTGTTCTGTGGTCTCCGAGTTCCTTTCCTCCGTTTTGTCTATCTGTCCATCTGTTTGTCTGTTGTGGTCGCTGCTCTTTTTAGCCCTAGGACAACCCAACATCCCTCACACACACACACACACGCACACACACACACACACACACACACACGCACACACACACACACACACACACGCACGCACGCACACACACGCACACACACACGCACACACACGCACACACACACACGCACACACACACACACACACACGCACACACACACACACACGCACGCACACACGCGCACACACACGCACACACACACACGCACACACACAGACACACACACGCACACACACACACACACACGCACACACACAGACACACGCACGCACACACACACACACACACACACGCACACACACGCACACACACACACGCACACACACACACACACACACGCACACACACAGACACACACACACACGCACACACACACACACACACGCACGCACGCACACACGCACACGTGCACGCGCGCACGCACGCACACACACACACAGACACACACAGACACACACACACACACACAGACACACACAGACACACACACACACACACACACACAGACACACACACACAGACACACACACACACACACACAGTCTTTGGCACCGGTCTCAAACTGAAACCACACTGGTCCAGCCCTTGGCATCATCAGCGAGATGGACTGACCGCTTTGACGTCTGTCTGGACACACGCGCGCTCACAACAAGCCCGAAAAGAAGAGTCGTCTATGATATTCACTCAATCACGGTCATTATTAAAACGTCAAAACCAATCGGCAAAATATTTTTTCTTCTCCGAGCGTGTTTATTTACAGTAAACATCGAATCTGAAAATATCGCTCGTGTCGCGAGGGACAGAGGATTGGCACGGGCGCTGTCGAAAGAGTGGAAACATTTTCTCCTTGTTCGTTCCTTGGCGTCTGGGAGTGGGCACGACTTTTACCCACAGAGGGCCCCATCTAAAAGCAGAGAGTTTCCTGTCTGTCCAACCACACCCAGCCAACGCAAACGGTCATGACACAAATGCTTTATCTAATGCTTGAAACTTTAGCTGTTCGCGTAGCGGCTCTGAAATGGAAACGTTAAAAGCGTTAGATTTGAGCTGCATAATGTCTCGTCTCGTGGAGATTTGATCGGTTCAGATGAAGATGGAAACTGGAGTGAATTTGACATAAACAAAACAGTCTTATTTGTTTTTGGTGCGTATTAAGCCTCATAAACACCTCACAGGCAAAATAGTCCGGGCTGTACCGGCCAAGATATATTTACTTGTCAACCGTAACGTCGGGGAAATATTGGCAAAGTAATACCTCGACTGTGATGGGGATTTTAGACTTGAAAACAGGAAAAACCCAGTTCACATCAGGACTTAAATAGGTCCAATTTAGAACCAAACACAGCCTTTGTTGAACAATTATATCTGATAGAATAAAAGGGAGCAGATACAGGACAACCTCGTGCATTAAGTTAACACTGGAACAAATGTTTTTTGTTTTTTTTTCTTCACACGGCTATTTTATGTTCTTTTAGAACGTATAATAATATATCTGGGCCAACTTCACCATCACCTTCATTATGGTATGTATGGCCATATATACCATACACCCACAGATCTGAGATGCGTCTCTGCGGCGACCAAAGGAGATGTCCCTGCGGTATTGAGGGGCGGGTCAAATGCAGGGGATAAATGTAGCTTTGGAGACAATAACAATAACAAATATAGCCGCAAGCGGCAATGATCGGCCCTCGCCACGCCGCCGCCACGCCGCAAGAGGAGGGGGCGCTAACGCGCCCCAATTGTCCTTTTATCACGCCTACTGCTGAATCTGTGACGCTGTCACATCTTCTCCCCTTTGTTTTACCATCAAAAAGCAATTTTATTTTGAATTCTTGGCACAATGTGCGGCTTTGCCGCACAGGCACCGTGACTCTTTGAATAAAAATGTGGATCACTTTTGATGGTCCACACCTGAAGATGAGTCTCACCAAATTTCAGGTTAATAGGGCTAACGCCCTGGGAGGAGTTTGTGAAAGTCTAAAGTGTAAACATGTTCTGGCGATTTCCCCATTGGAATAACATGGATGGTTTCGGTCATCGTTACGGCAACGCCATAACAATTATGACATGGGTCTCATTGACTTTTTTGATGGGGATGCTAAAATTGAGTTGTGTGTCAAATTTCATATAATTTCGCAAAACTAAACATTTAACCTCCATATAAAATCTGTAGGGGGCGCTGTGGCGCCAAATGAATTTATTTCACTTCAAGTGGGTTTAGGGCAAAGAGTTTAACAACTGATTCTAATTTGACGCAATTCGGACTTTATCTGCGCAAACGGCAGAAATTTTAAATATGGGAGATTTCTGAAATTCTAGCTACAGTTTGCGGCTTCGCCGCACAGAGACCGTGACAGGTATCAATGTAATTTGGATAACTTTTGATGTCCCACTCCTCAGTAGCATTTTCACCAAATTTCAGCTTTTTAGGGCCAACGCCCTGGGAGGAGTTCGTAAAAGTACGACGTTTGGAAAAACTCCAAAATCATGTTTAGCCATTTTTGAAGCAATATGGCCGACATTTGGTTGGGCGGACGGCGTTGCCGTAGTAATATTTTTTACTTCTCTTGTCACCATCTACCTCTGCGCCAAATTTCATGATTCTACGATCAGATTTTTTTTGGGTCATTTCCCATCTCTCAATGCATTTTTGGTACATTTGGGGGCGCTGACGCGCCAATTTTTTTTATTTTAGAAAAGGGAAATAGCCAGAATGTAGAGAGGCACGATTTTTAGAGGTGTGCAAATTTTTGTGACTTTTCGTCAATGTTCACTGGGTGAAAAATAGGGGGGTTGGTCCCGAGAAGAAGAAGAAGAAGAAGAAGAAGAAGAAGAAGAAGAAGAAGAAGAATATTCCGATGCGAAAACAATGTTTCCCATTTTTCAAATATCATAAACTATACATTTTCGGAAAGCGCTCGCGCTTTCCTACCTCATGGTGTGGGTCCCTGGTCACTGACGGGTACTTTCGTTAATTTTGAGTGGGCTCCGCCCACTTTGTGTTTTTGGCCCTCTATACAGTAATAATGTTCAATTTTTGCATTACATGCTTATATGCACGGAACATGCAAGAGATGGGGAACGTATTTGTGAGCTACTTAGCGCAAATGAGTGCTTTACATTGGGATGACGACCGCGAAGCGGTCGTCATCCCAATGTAAAGTGCTCGTTTAGTGCGCACTTTTGCACGGGCTTCGCCCGTTTACAACGGTAATGTTCCATTTTCCTACTATTAATTAGTATGCACGGGGCGTGCGTGAGTGAAGGAGTGCGTTAGTGAGTGTTTGGAAGTGGGCGAGCGCTTCGCGCTCGATTTCGAGCGCGAAGCCTTACGAGATTAATAGGCCTCTCGCCAGCTTGTGGCGCTCGGGCCTAATAATGTACCTTAACCTTATTCAAGTTTAGGCGTATCAATGTACTTAGGCAAATTATTGATCTACATGCAAAATAACATGGACACAGTGGCTAAAAGTGTATTTGCAAGATGCCAATACAAATCTATAGGTACTTCAATTCATTTCAAAACAGCATTTTTTCACCTTATTGATTGGAGCTGCTAAAACCAAATGTACTTTTGTAGTATATTTGTATTTGAAGGTGTCTTTTATTACTGTGAAGTACTTTGTAACACCATAAATCCATGAAAGGTGCTGTACAAATGAAGTTTACTCACTGTATTCACTCACTCAATGTGCCCTTTGCTGTTCCACCACGTACTTGTCTCCACTGAGATCGCATTCAACCTTTCTATCACCACGGAGACAAGCATGTGACGCTGCTGGGCCAAGGTGAGATCTGTGGAGAGGCGCCCCCTTCAAGAGTGCATGTTTTTTACAGGTATCTTAGGGAACAGAACAGTTAACTAGTGCACGTTTAAGTAAATAAGATAATCCTTTATTGTCCACACAATGTAACTTAATATACCGTATTTTTTGGACTATAAGTCGCACTGGAATATAAGTTGCACCAGCCAAAAAATTCATAACAGAGAAGAAAACAACATATATAAGTTGCACTGGAGTATGAAACGCGGTTGCAAGTGTAAAAATAACAAATAACATCACATATAAGTCGCTCCGGAGTATAAGTATATAAGTATAAATATATGTATAAGTCGCACCCCGGCCAAAACTATGAAAAAATACGGAAAATACGGTACTTTATAAGAGCGTTTAGAGGCAAATATCTCATTCTATCTGTCTTTTGGCTCGTACAGCACCCATCTGTTTGGTCACGTGTATCATTTGCGTATCCATCCACCTGTGCGCAGACCGGCGGCTCACTCAGGCGTCGCCTTTGTCCCACAATAGGAGAAAGCGTATCCATGGATAAAATTGGCTTCAATGGCTGACTGCTCTTATTCACTCAAGCAGCGTGCGGCAAAGGCACTCGCGTCCAAATCACCTTCTCCCCGTTTCAGCAGCAGCAGCAGCAGCAGCAGCAGCAGCAGCAGCAGCAGCAGCAGCAGCAGAGTCGGCGCAGATTGAAACCTGCCCATTTATGAATCAAATTTGTTCCGCGTATACTTTTCCCACCGGCGGCACTGCGCTGTGTTTGGATACGTTCGTGTGCGAGACGCTTGTATACTTTATGCAACTGCAGTGTGTACAAAAGTATGAAATCTACCCCCGTTTCTCGTGCTTTATTTGATACTTTGTGTATAAAATCACAGATGTCCACGTGTATTAATCTACTTGTGATTGACTGGAATTAGACGTGTACTTCCTGGTTGCGAGTTTACAAGGTTTACATGGGAAAAAATAGCTTTAATTGACTGAATAATCTCAAGTACTTTCAGACTCAGTGATGTTGTAGAAGATGAAATAACACAGTTTTAAAGGGAACATATACTAAATGAACTTTATTGTGCTTTTACCTTATTGCAGCGGTCTTTTATCATCATTAGTGTACTGAAAGTTGTATTTTGATTGATTCCTAATCTTATATCGTCCTCAGTGTTCAGAAAATATCAGTTTTCACCCTCCCGCTGTACTTAGTTGGGATTATTTGAAGATTTAAGACTCACGATCTCTGACACACGTAGGATTCTAAATGTCACACGGGCACTTTTCAAAATAAAAGCACGTAAATGACAATTCTCCGCTTGTTACGCTGAAATGTCACTATGAAGAGGCTTGTCAGTTCTGCGGGTTTGAACAGGACGTTTATTATTAAGCCGTTTGAGATCAATATCGTGTTTTGCAATGGGAAAAATATAAAATGATGATCAAATTATGTTATAGATCAAGTGCCTGGGGAAAAAAGCATAATAAAATCAAGAGTCATTAGTGTGTCCGTAATAGTTAGCAACAATAAACGATTTAGTCCTTTCGCATAATTGCTGTTTGTCATTTTTGCTGACTGCTGTATTATATAATTGCATGATTATCAGTGTGAAGAGAAAGATGCCACTGAGCTGATGTTGATTCATGCTCTTGAATCCACTTGAAGGACAGGACAGAGAAAGCAGTCCTTATAATTACTGTATGTTTACTTCAAACTGAAACAAGTGTGTTCAAATCATCCCCATAGAGCTTTGAAAAGGATCTGCAACAGTCCCTAAGTACGACGAATAATCCCACTATTATTCAAACCTATTCATTTATTTGTCCCTACATTTGATTTTACGTCGCTTTTTGTTATTTGTAGTTTCCTGAAACAAAAACTAGATAAGGACTCTACATTTACACGTGTGTTCGGTGTGTGTTCGGTGTGTGTTCGGTGTGTGTTCGGTGCGTGTTCGGTGCGTGTTCGGTGCGTGTTCGGTGCGTGTTCGGTGCGTGTTCGGTGCGTGTTCGGTGCGTGTTCGGTGCGTGTTCAGTGTGTGTTCAGTGTGTGTTCAGTGTGTTCAGTGTGTGTTCAGTGTGTGTTCAGTGTGTGTTCAGTGTGTTCAGTGTGTGTTCAGTGTGTGTTCAGTGTGTGTTCAGTGTGTTCAGTGTGTGTTCAGTGTGTTCAGTGTGTGTTCAGTGTGTGTTCAGTGTGTGTTCAGTGTGTGTTCAGTGTGTTCAGTGTGTGTTCAGTGTGTTCAGTGTGTGTTCAGTGTGTGTTCAGTGTGTGTTCAGTGTGTGTTCAGTGTGTTCAGTGTGTGTTCAGGGTGTGTTCAGTGTGTGTTCAGTGTGTGTTCAGTGTGTGTTCAGTGTGTGTTCAGTGTGTGTTCAGTGTGTTCAGTGTGTGTTCAGTGTGTGTTCAGTGTGTGTTCAGTGTGTTCAGTGTGTGTTCAGTGTGTTCAGTGTGTGTTCAGTGTGTGTTCAGTGTGTGTTCAGTGTGTGTTCAGTGTGTGTTCAGTGTGTGTTCAGTGTGTGTTCAGTGTGTGTTCAGTGTGTTCAGTGTGTGTTCAGTGTGTGTTCAGTGTGTTCAGTGTGTGTTCAGTGTGTGTTCAGTGTGTGTTCAGTGTGTGTTCAGTGTGTTGCTGTACACTTCTGCAAGACTTCTTCTATCAGTGTAATAACAGACTATGAGAAACCGTGACCTCCAGCGCAAATTTCACAAGAAACTGTGCGAGTGCTAAAAGCGCTAACAGCAAAAGGCTCAATCTGGCAAGCGTCACAATCGCCATTAATAAATAAACTGAGCAACGTCGTAAGAAAAACACCTGACGTGCATTTTCAGCTTTTCAGTTTAGTCTGAGGAGTTACAGTAAACGGAGGATTTAGCCGTCATTTTTCGTAAAATTGTCAAAATCCTTCCTTCAGGACAATTTGCGTGTTGTTTTTTCTTTTTCTTTGTTCATTCCCAAGTTAAAATTGCGATCGACTTTGACAGACTGAGCACTTTGGCCTGATTAAACGTGTTGGAGCAACTGTTTGGTAAATGAGGCCGCAGGGCGAGACGGAGCACGATCAAACATGCCACCAGACATTAGTTACACAACTGAGCCCGACTTAAACACACGCCATCACAATAAACACATCTGCACCACTGCACCAGGCGCTGCACCAGGCGCTGCACGGGCGCTGCACGGGCGCTGCACGGACTGGGGGGGTCATGTTTATCATGTTTATGTTTGGCTTTATCAGGGGGCACACGTCTATATGCAGTACTCATATACTTTTACTACTATTACAACTGGAGGCACACCTACTTTTGATCAAAGAAATAAAAACTAAATATGTTTAAAACAATGCCAACTGCTGCAGGTTGTACTACTACTACTACTACTACTACTACTACTACTACTACTACTACTACTACTACTACTACTACTATTGCTATTACTACTACTACTACTACTACTACTACTACTACTACTACTACTACTACTACTACTACTACTACTACTATTGCTATTACTACTACTACTACTACTACTACTACTACTACTAAAACTACTACTACTACTACTACTACTACTACTACTACTATTGCTATTACTACTACTACTGCTACTAATACTACTACTATTACTATTACTATTACTACTACTGCTACTACTACTGCTGCCACTACTACTACTGCTGCTGCTGCTACTACTACTACTACTACTACTACTACTACTACTACTACTACTACTATTGCTATTACTACTACTACTACTACTACTACTACTACTACTACTATACTACTATTACTACTACTACTACTACTACTATTGCTATTACTACTACTACTACTATTACTATTACTACTACTACTTCTATTACTACTACTGCTACTACTACTGCTGCTGCTGCTACTTTTACTACTACTACTACTACTATTACTATTACTATTACTATTACTATTACTACTACTACTACTACTACTACTACTACTACTACTACTCCTACTACTACTACTATTACTATTACTATTACTATTACTATTACTACTACTACTACTACTACTACTATTACTATTACTCTTACTATTACTATTACTACTACTGCTACTACTACTGCTGCCACTACTACTACTACTACTACTATTACTATTACTATTACTATTACTACTATTACTATTACTATTACTATTACTATTACTACTACTACTACTACTACTACTACTACTATACTACTACTACTACTATTACTATTACTATTACTATTACTACTATTACTATTACTACTACTACTACTACTACTACTACTACTATTACTATTACTATTACTATTACTATTACTACTATTACTATTACTACTACTGCTACTACTACTGCTGCCACTACTACTACTGCTGCTGCTGCTACTTTTACTACTACTACTACTACTACTACTACTACTACTACTACTACTACTACTACTACTACTTAAAGGTGCACTATGTAACTTGTCCAGGTCGAGGGTGCACTACTTGCTTGTACGTGGAGAAATGATGGGCTCTGTGCAGTTTAACTAAATTATTTTACTTTGTTTTATTCTTTTATGCCTCAACAGTAGAACAGCGTTAGCTTTGAGACACAAATACGTCCCTTTATAAACAAGTGTCCTTTAGCGAAGTATACAGCAGTTTTGTAAAGTATTTAACCAGCCAATTGTATTTGTTCTTTTTAAACTTAAATTTTTTGGTGCTGTATCTGTATTTTACTTTTAAGTAAATTTGGAGTGGATGTGCAGATTTCAGATAAAAGGAATCTGGAGACTGTGGAAAATAAAACGTCCAAGATGTTCCAGGGAAGAGCTCACAAAAGGACTGAAAAGTAGAAAGTACTTTTGTACAAGTGTTTTGAGAAAAATGCATACTTTTCAGGTCATTTCTTTCATAATAAAAACTATAAGAGATTCCAGACAAAAACATTAACAATTACAAATGCAGCGCCGTCACCTCAGTCACTATTATGTAACAAGTATAATTATGCAAATGATGAAACGCCTACCAAAACAAAGAAGTACAAATAAAATATGTATTTACACAAACACGCAGGGGGTGAGTGATCGATGCCCTCCACTGTGCATATTTCCACTGAATAAATTAATAATTAAAATGGTTTCCTTGCTTTTCTAATCTCATAACTGGCGCTGGTGTTGATTTGAAGTATTTCTGTTGACACTGTAGGCCTAAACAAAAAGATCATAAGAAATGTTTCATGTTTCACTCTCTGGATGCTTGTTATCGCTGAAGACTCGATGTTAATATTAGAGCTTTTTGTTCATTTATTCTCGTACTGTTTTTTTTTCTTCTTGACTTTATGTTTATGTGTACATCTCAGCTCTACTAACTGTAATTTTTAAGTTTTATTTTGCGCAAACTGCAACTTCAGTGATGTAAAACTATGATAAATATTTACCACGGGTTCTAAACCACCAACTAAGTCATAATTAGACTTTAAGTTGCATCACCCATCATTTTATTGAGAAAAGACCGTTGCCATTTGTGAGAACGGATTTTAATTATAATGTAATCGAAAAATCAACCAACTTTAAAGCATTAAGCATTAAATATACAAAGTGCACGGCCGCGTTGGTGAAACTACGTCAGGTAGATTAGGCGCACAGAGGCTTTCTGTAACTCCATGAGCACAAATGTTCGTGACACATGTTGTTAGCGTGTGAGCTTCCAGCAGTGGAAAAAAGCCATGTAAAAACAGTGGACATTTGTGTGTGTAAAAGCTGTAACCAGGGCGCTCTGCGCGTGATTCAATTTGAGCCAAAGTCAGTTTTAACTTCTGGGAAAAGTCTGTGTCTGAGGCGTTCAATGTACCTTCCATACGTCACCGTAGAACCACACTGTCACTGTGAATAGACCTGTACACACAACATGGCAGCTCACGGGAGGAGCGCCAGAGAGAGGGGGAGAGAGGGAGGAGGAAGGAGGAGGAAGGAGGAGGGAGGAGGGAGGGGAGGAGGGAGGGAGGAGGGAGGGAGGAGGGAGGGAGGAGGAGGGAGGGAGGGCAAGAGGGAGGGAGGAGGGAGGGAGGAGGGGAGGAGGGAGGGAGGAGGGAGGGAGGAGGAGGGAGGGAGGGCAAGAGGGAGGGAGGAGGGAGGGAGGAGGAAGGAGGAGGGAGGAGGGAGGGGAGGAGGGAGGGGAGGAGGGAGGGAGGAGGGGAGGAGGGAGGGAGGAGGGAGGGAGGAGGAGGGAGGGAGGGCAAGAGGGAGGGAGGAGGGAGGGAGGAGGAAGGAGGAGGGAGGAGGGAGGGGAGGAGGGAGGGAGGAGGGAGGGAGGAGGGGAGGAGGGAGGGAGGAGGGAGGGAGGAGGAGGGAGGGAGGAGGGAGGGAGGAGGAAGGAGGGAGGGCAAGAGGGAGGGAGGAGGGAGGGAGGAGGAAGGAGGGAGGGCAAGAGGGAGGGAGGAGGGAGGGAGGAGGAAGGAGGAGGGAGGAGGGAGGGCAAGAGGGAGGGAGGAGGAAGGAGGAGGGAGGAGGGAGGGGAGGAGGGAGGGAGGAGGGAGGGCAAGAGGGAGGGAGGAGGGAGGAGGAGGGAGGAGGGAGGGGAGGAGGGAGGGAGGAGGGAGGGCAAGAGGGAGGGAGGAGGGAAAGAGGGAGGAGGGAGGAGGGAGGGAGGGGGAGGAGGGGAGGGCAAGAGAGGAGAGAGGGCTAGAAGAGAGGGAGGAGGGAGGGAGGGGGGAGGGGGGGAGGAAGGGAGGAGGGGAGGGCAAGAGAGGAGGGGAGAAGGGAGGGGGAGGAGGGGAGGAGGGAGGGCCTGAAGAGAGGGAGGAGAGGAGGGCAAGAGAGGAGAGAGAGTATAGTCAGCATAGAAGATGAGGAGGTGAGGGAAGAGAAGTGAGGGAGGAGAAAAGAGGAGGTGGAGAGCCAAAAGAGAGAGAGAGCAGAGGAGAAGAAGAAATGAAAGGGAGGCGAAGAGAGGATAGAGATTAGTCCAGAAGAGAAGAGTCAGAGGAGAGTGTGGGGAAAGAGGAGGGAGTGAAGAGGAGGAGGAGAGGAGAGAGAAAAAGAGGAGCAGTTGATAGTGAGGAGACAAGAGGAGGAGAGCCAGAAGAGAGGAAGGGGGGAGGAGAGAAGGAGAGAAGAGGGAGAAGAGCTAGACGAAAAAGAGGAGCAAAGCCAGAGGAGCGAAGGAGAACAGAGGAGAGGAGGAAGCAGAGGAGGAGAGAAGAAGAGGGAGGAGAAGTGCTACGGGGGAGAGGGGGGAGGAAATGAAGGAGAGGAGATGAGCAGAGGAGGTGGAAGCAACAAGCAACACAGGAGTCAAAACCAAACCGCAAATTGTGCTGTTTTTAGGATTAAATTGTCTTTTTCTATGGACATTTTCCACTTGACATTTTGGTCGAGAAAGAAACATTTTGTATAAATCTTGACATGATCCAAAGTACATTTGAACAGCTGTGAGTCAGTTTTTAACACGGAGTAAAGCAGTGAACACCAGGAATATATGAAAAACTCACAATTATTCATATTCCCAGGACTTTTCAAAACATGTTAAACTCTCTTGTTTTTGCTGGTGATTTAACACAAAGTCACAAATAACATGTAATAATCGTGTATTTCTGGCTCTTGTTTGTGCCTTTTAACCTTTTTAACCCTTTTAACCTTTTTAACCCTTTTAACCTTTTTAACCCTTTTAACCTTTTTAACCCTTTTATCACTTTTAACACTTTTAACACTTTTAACACTCGACACAGAACAAAGCAAACTCTCCGTCTCGTTCAGCCGCAGCGGATTTATGAGCGACTTCACCAAAAAACCTCAGCGTTTCAAAACAACATTTTAAAATCTCATCAGTGCGAGAGGGAGAAGCTGGAGAAGCAGTGTGAGCAGGAGAGTGAGCAGGAGAGTGAGCAGGAGAGTGAGCAGGAGCGTGAGCAGGAGAGTGAGCAGGAGTGTGAGCAGGAGTGTGAGCAGGAGAGTGAGCAGGAGTGTGAGCAGGAGAGTGAGCAGGAGTGTGAGCAGGAGTGTGAGCAGGAGAGTGAGCAGGAGCGTGAGCAGGAGAGTGAGCAGGAGCGTGAGCAGGAGAGTGAGCAGGAGTGTGAGCAGGAGAGTGAGCAGGAGTGTGAGCAGGAGAGTGAGCAGGAGAGTGAGCAGGAGTGTGAGCAGGAGCGTGAGCAGGAGAGTGAGCAGGAGCGTGAGCAGGAGAGTGAGCAGGAGTGTGAGCAGGAGAGTGAGCAGGAGTGTGAGCAGGAGTGTGAGCAGGAGAGTGAGCAGGAGTGTGAGCAGGAGTGTGAGCAGGAGAGTGAGCAGGAGAGTGAGCAGGAGTGTGAGCAGGAGAGTGAGCAGGAGAGTGAGCAGGAGTGTGAGCAGGAGAGTGAGCAGGAGAGTGAGCAGGAGTGTGAGCAGGAGCGTGAGCAGGAGAGTGAGCAGGAGCGTGAGCAGGAGAGTGAGCAGGAGTGTGAGCAGGAGAGTGAGCAGGAGAGTGAGCAGGAGTGTGAGCAGGAGAGTGAGCAGGAGTGTGAGCAGGAGTGTGAGCAGGAGAGTGAGCAGGAGAGTGAGCAGGAGTGTGAGCAGGAGAGTGAGCAGGAGAGTGAGCAGGAGTGTGAGCAGGAGAGTGAGCAGGAGTGTGAGCAGGAGTGTGAGCAGGAGTGTGAGCAGGAGTGTGAGCAGGAGAGTGAGCAGGAGAGTGAGCAGGAGTGTGAGCAGGAGAGTGAGCAGGAGTGTGAGCAGGAGTGTGAGCAGGAGAGTGAGCAGGAGAGTGAGCAGGAGAGTGAGCAGGAGAGTGAGCAGGAGAGTGAGCAGGAGAGTGAGCAGGAGAGTGAGCAGGAGCGTGAGCAGGAGAGTGAGCAGGAGCGTGAGCAGGAGAGTGAGCAGGAGAGTGAGCAGGAGTGTGAGCAGGAGTGTGAGCAGGAGCGTGAGCAGGAGCGTGAGCAGGAGAGTGAGCAGGAGCGTGAGCAGGAGAGTGAGCAGGAGAGTGAGCAGGAGAGTGAGCAGGAGAGTGAGCAGGAGTGTGAGCAGGAGAGTGAGCAGGAGTGTGAGCAGGAGAGTGAGCAGGAGAGTGAGCAGGAGTGTGAGCAGGAGAGTGAGCAGGAGTGTGAGCAGGAGTGTGAGCAGGAGCGTGAGCAGGAGAGTGAGCAGGAGTGTGAGCAGGAGTGTGAGCAGGAGCGTGAGCAGGAGAGTGAGCAGGAGTGTGAGCAGGAGAGTGAGCAGGAGAGTGAGCAGGAGAGTGAGCAGGAGTGTGAGCAGGAGAGTGAGCAGGAGAGTGAGCAGGAGTGTGAGCAGGAGTGTGAGCAGGAGCGTGAGCAGGAGAGTGAGCAGGAGAGTGAGCAGGAGTGTGAGCAGGAGCGTGAGCTGGAGAGTGAGCAGGAGAGTGAGCAGGAGTGTGAGCAGGAGAGTGAGCAGGAGTGTGAGCAGGAGTGTGAGCAGGAGCGTGAGCAGGAGAGTGAGCAGGAGAGTGAGCAGGAGAGTGAGCAGGAGAGTGAGCAGGAGTGTGAGCAGGAGAGTGAGCAGGAGAGTGAGCAGGAGTGTGAGCAGGAGTGTGAGCAGGAGAGTGAGCAGGAGTGTGAGCAGGAGAGTGAGCAGGAGTGTGAGCAGGAGTGTGAGCAGGAGTGTGAGCAGGAGTGTGAGCAGGAGAGTGAGCAGGAGTGTGAGCAGGAGCGTGAGCAGGAGAGTGAGCAGGAGAGTGAGCAGGAGTGTGAGCAGGAGAGTGAGCAGGAGTGTGAGCAGGAGAGTGAGCAGGAGAGTGAGCAGGAGAGTGAGCAGGAGTGTGAGCAGGAGAGTGAGCAGGAGTGTGAGCAGGAGCGTGAGCAGGAGAGTGAGCAGGAGAGTGAGCAGGAGTGTGAGCAGGAGAGTGAGCAGGAGTGTGAGCAGGAGAGTGAGCAGGAGTGTGAGCAGGAGAGTGAGCAGGAGAGTGAGCAGGAGAGTGAGCAGGAGTGTGAGCAGGAGAGTGAGCAGGAGAGTGAGCAGGAGAGTGAGCAGGAGTGTGAGCAGGAGAGTGAGCAGGAGAGTGAGCAGGGGTGTGAGCAGGAGAGTGAGCAGGAGAGTGAGCAGGAGAGTGAGCAGGAGTGTGAGCAGGAGAGTGAGCAGGAGAGTGAGCAGGAGTGTGAGCAGGAGTGTGAGCAGGAGCGTGAGCAGGAGAGTGAGCAGGAGTGTGAGCAGGAGAGTGAGCAGGAGTGTGAGCAGGAGAGTGAGCAGGAGTGTGAGCAGGAGAGTGAGCAGGAGAGTGAGCAGGAGTGTGAGCAGGAGAGTGAGCAGGAGAGTGAGCAGGAGTGTGAGCAGGAGAGTGAGCAGGAGTGTGAGCAGGAGAGTGAGCAGGAGTGTGAGCAGGAGTGTGAGCAGGAGAGTGAGCAGGAGCGTGAGCAGGAGAGTGAGCAGGAGTGTGAGCAGGAGTGTGAGCAGGAGTGTGAGCAGGAGAGTGAGCAGGAGTGTGAGCAGGAGTGCGAGCAGGAGTGTGAGCAGGAGTGTGAGCAGGAGTGCGAGCAGGAGTGTGAGCAGGAGTGTGAGCAGGAGAGTGAGCAGGAGCGTGAGCAGGAGAGTGAGCAGGAGTGTGAGCAGGAGTGTGAGCAGGAGTGTGAGCAGGAGAGTGAGCAGGAGTGTGAGCAGGAGTGTGAGCAGGAGAGTGAGCAGGAGAGTGAGCAGGAGAGTGAGCAGGAGAGTGAGCAGGAGTGCGAGCAGGAGTGTGAGCAGGAGAGTGAGCAGGAGTGTGAGCAGGAGAGTGAGCAGGAGAGTGAGCAGGAGAGTGCGCAGGAGAGTGCGCAGGAGTGTGAGCAGGAGTGCGAGCAGGAGTCTGAGCAGGAGAGTGAGCAGGAGTGTGAGCAGAACTGTGCATGTAAACGTCCTGACATGTGGAGCGATGGGCCGCAGCGCTCTCCGTAAACTAAAACCACATTTACTTTTATACAACTTCTGCCGCGGCCGTATCTCTGTCACTCTGCGTGTTCCAGAATGTTCCGGGCCGAGCGGCTGAACGGTCAGACTTCTGCGGCAAGTGTTTTTATGAGAAAGTACTCTGGACGGCTGAATGACAAAAGTACACGAAGATGTTTTTAAAGAAGGCCATTATTGTTGTAACGTTCACAGGCAATTTTAGTTTTATTGTGAAAATAACTAAATGGTCTCATAAAAATACTGATATGTGCAAAATAATCCTCTGTCTGTTAATTGTTTAAAATGTAAATGTAAAATATTTTTAAACGCAAGTATTTGGCAGTGAAACTAAAATCCACATTTAATTATTTTTATATTTAGGTAATTGCATTTATTTTTTTGATTTTATAAACCCATAAAAACAAACACAGTGGAGGAAAAACCGAGACCAGAGAGAGAACAGACATACATCAAAAACAGTAGAAATCCATCAAATAATGTGACAAAAATAAGAGATAATTATGTTACAAAAAATCCAAAGAAAAGTCCCATTTAGTCCACAAATTTATACATTTTTGAATTAAGTCCAAATGTAATATTTTGTATTTCAGCTCCAGAGATGCTGCTGCTTGTTTCCATGGCAACCGTCCTGAGGAATTAATTAGTTATTGTAAAAAAAACAACTCATATGCACGTTGTAGTGAAAAGTACTGAGCATCCCTGAAAGTACTGACTAATACACAAACATATGGAGTGGACCCACACGCTCAGTTTGTATGCAGACACTGACTATATATAAATACATATAATAACTAATCTATATATAGGTACTTGTCTAGTAATTACTCAGAAATAAGTACAAATATTCAAGGCTCTAAAATTCATGTTGAATTTGACGCACATAACATGACGCTTCATAAACTATGACAGGGCTGATTATAACCACATGAATATAATGCTCCTATAATTATCATTGTATTTGTTTTAGTAACGACTCGTCTAAGAAGCTATAATTAAAAAATACACAAATGATTTAATTAATTAAGAGTGTGATTCATAAACTGGGTCTACAGTCTAGTGTGTATTCTACTCTACATTCTAGTGTGTGTACTCTACTCTACAGTCTAGTGTGTATTCTACTCTACATTCTAGTGTGTGTACTCTACTCTACAGTCTAGTGTGTATTCTACTCTACATTCTAGTGTGTGTACTCTACTCTACAGTCTAGTGTGTACTCTACTCTACATTCTAGTGTGTGTACTCTACTCTACAGTCTAGTGTGTATTCTACTCTACATTCTAGTGTGTGTACTCTACTCTACAGTCTAGTGTGTATTCTACTCTACATTCTAGTGTGTGTACTCTACTCTACAGTCTAGTGTGTGTACTCTACTCTACATTCTAGTGTGTGTACTCTACTCTACAGTCTAGTGTGTGTACTCTACTCTACAGTCTAGTGTGTGTACTCTACTCTGCAGTCTAGTGTGTGTACTTTACTCTACAGTCTGGTGTGTACTCTACTCTGCAGTCTAGTGTGTGTACTCTACTCTACAGTCTGGTGTGTACTCTACTCTACAGTCTGGTGTGTGTACTCTACTCAACAGTCTAGTGTGTGTACTCTACTCTACAGTCTAGTGTGTGTACTCTACTCTACAGTCTAGTGTGTGTATTCTACTCTACAGTCTAGTGTGTGTACTCTACTCTACAGTCTAGTGTGTGTACTCTACTCTACAGTCTAGTGTGTGTACTCTACTCTACAGTCTAGTATGTGTACTCTACTCAACAGTCTAGTGTGTGTACTCTACTCAACAGTCTAGTGTGTGTACTCTACTCTGCAGTCTAGTGTGTACTCTACTCTACATTCTAGTGTGTGTACTCTACTCAACAGTCTAGTGTGTACTCTACTCTACATTCTAGTGTGTGTACTCTACTCTACAGTCTAGTGTGTATTCTACTCTACATTCTAGTGTGTGTACTCTACTCTACAGTCTAGTGTGTATTCTACTCTACATTCTAGTGTGTGTACTCTACTCTACAGTCTAGTGTGTGTACTCTACTCTACATTCTAGTGTGTGTACTCTACTCTACAGTCTAGTGTGTGTACTCTACTCTACAGTCTAGTGTGTGTACTCTACATTGCAGTCTAGTGTGTGTACTCTACTCTACAGTCTAGTGTGTGTACTTTACTCTACAGTCTGGTGTGTACTCTACTCTGCAGTCTAGTGTGTGTACTCTACTCTACAGTCTGGTGTGTGTACTCTACTCAACAGTCTAGTGTGTGTACTCTACTCTACAGTCTAGTGTGTGTACTCTACAGTCTAGTGTGTGTATTCTACTCTACAGTCTAGTGTGTGTACTCTACTCTACAGTCTAGTGTGTGTACTCTACTCTACAGTCTAGTGTGTGTACTCTACTCTACAGTCTAGTATGTGTACTCTACTCAACAGTCTAGTGTGTGTACTCTACTCAACAGTCTAGTGTGTGTACTCTACTCTGCAGTCTAGTGTGTACTCTACTCTACAGTCTAGTATGTGTACTCTACTCTACTCTACAGTCTAGTGTGTGTACTCTACTCTACAGTCTAGTGTGTGTGTGTACTCTACTCTACATTCGAGTGTGTACTCTACTCTACAGTCTAGTGTGTGTACTCTACTCTACATTCTAGTGTGTGTACTCTACTCTACAGTCTAGTGTGTGTACTCTACTCTACAGTCTAGTGTGTGTACTCTACTCAACAGTCTAGTGTGTGTACTCTACTCTACAGTCTAGTGTGTACTCTACTCTACAGTCTGGTGTGTGTACTCTACTCTAAAGTCTAGTGTGTACTCTACTCTACAGTCTAGTGTGTACTCTACTCTAAAGTCTAGTGTGCACTCTACTCTACAGTCTAGTGTGTGTACTCTACTCTACAGTCTAGTGTGTGTACTCTACTCTACAGTCTAGTGTGTACTCTACTCTAAAGTCTAGTGTGTGTACTCTACTCTACAGTCTAGTGTGTGTACTCTACTCTGCAGTCTAGTGTGTGTACTCTACTCTACAGTCTGGTGTGTGTACTCTACTCTACATTCTAGTGTGTGTACTCTACTCTACAGTCTAGTGTGTATTCTACTCTACATTCTAGTGTGTGTACTCTACTCTACAGTCTAGTGTGTATTCTACTCTACATTCTAGTGTGTGTACTCTACTCTACAGTCTAGTGTGTGTACTCTACTCTACAGTCTAGTGTGTGTACTCTACTCTACAGTCTAGTGTGTGTGTGTACTCTACTCTACATTCGAGTGTGTACTCTACTCTACAGTCTAGTGTGTGTACTCTACTCTACATTCTAGTGTGTGTACTCTACTCTACAGTCTAGTGTGTGTACTCTACTCTACAGTCTAGTGTGTGTACTCTACTCAACAGTCTAGTGTGTGTACTCTACTCTAAAGTCTAGTGTGCACTCTACTCTACAGTCTGGTGTGTGTACTCTACTCTACAGTCTAGTGTGTACTCTACTCAACAGTCTAGTGTGTACTCTACTCTAAAGTCTAGTGTGTACTCTACTCTACAGTCTAGTGTGTGTACTCTACTCTACAGTCTAGTGTGTACTCTACTCTAAAGTCTAGTGTGCACTCTACTCTACAGTCTAGTGTGTGTACTCTACTCTACAGTCTAGTGTGTGTACTCTACTCTACAGTCTAGTGTGTGTACTCTACTCTACAGTCTAGTGTGTGTACTCTACTCTACAGTCTAGTGTGTGTACTCTACTCTACAGTCTAGTGTGTACTCTACTCTAAAGTCTAGTGTGCACTCTACTCTACAGTCTAGTGTGTGTACTCTACTCTGCAGTCTAGTGTGTGTACTCTACTCTACAGTCTGGTGTGTGTACTCTACTCTACAGTCTAGTGTGTGTACTTTACTCTACAGTCTGGTGTGTGTACTCTACTCTACAGTCTAGTGTGTGTACTCTACTCTACAGTCTAGTGTGTGTACTCTACTCTACAGTCTAGTATGTGTACTCTACTCAACAGTCTAGTGTGTGTACTCTACTCAACAGTCTAGTGTGTACTCTACTCTAAAGTCTAGTGTGTACTCTACTCTACAGTCTAGTGTGTGTACTCTACTCTACAGTCTAGTGTGTACTCTACTCTAAAGTCTAGTGTGCACTCTACTCTACAGTCTAGTGTGTGTACTCTACTCTACAGTCTAGTGTGTGTACTCTACTCTACAGTCTAGTGTGTGTACTCTACTCTGCAGTCTAGTGTGTGTACTCTACTCTACAGTCTGGTGTGTGTACTCTACTCTACAGTCTAGTGTGTGTACTTTACTCTACAGTCTGGTGTGTGTACTCTACTCTACAGTCTAGTGTGTGTACTCTACTCTACAGTCTAGTGTGTGTACTCTACTCTACAGTCTAGTGTGTGTGTGTACTCTACTCTACATTCGAGTGTGTACTCTACTCTACAGTCTAGTGTGTGTACTCTACTCTACATTCTAGTGTGTGTACTCTACTCTACAGTCTAGTGTGTGTACTCTACTCTACAGTCTAGTGTGTGTACTCTACTCAACAGTCTAGTGTGTGTACTCTACTCTACAGTCTAGTGTGTACTCTACTCTACAGTCTGGTGTGTGTACTCTACTCTACAGTCTAGTGTGTACTCTACTCTACAGTCTAGTGTGTACTCTACTCAACAGTCTAGTGTGTACTCTACTCTAAAGTCTAGTGTGTACTCTACTCTACAGTCTAGTGTGTGTACTCTACTCTACAGTCTAGTGTGTACTCTACTCTAAAGTCTAGTGTGCACTCTACTCTACAGTCTAGTGTGTGTACTCTACTCTGCAGTCTAGTGTGTGTACTCTACTCTACAGTCTGGTGTGTGTACTCTACTCTACAGTCTAGTGTGTGTACTTTACTCTACAGTCTGGTGTGTGTACTCTACTCTACAGTCTAGTGTGTGTACTCTACTCTACAGTCTAGTGTGTGTACTCTACTCTACAGTCTAGTATGTGTACTCTACTCAACAGTCTAGTGTGTGTACTCTACTCAACAGTCTAGTGTGTGTACTCTACTCTGCAGTCTAGTGTGTACTCTACTCTACATTCTAGTGTGTGTACTCTACTCAACAGTCTAGTGTGTACTCTACTCTACATTCTAGTGTGTGTACTCTACTCTACAGTCTAGTGTGTATTCTACTCTACATTCTAGTGTGTGTACTCTACTCTACAGTCTAGTGTGTATTCTACTCTACATTCTAGTGTGTGTACTCTACTCTACAGTCTAGTGTGTGTACTCTACTCTACATTCTAGTGTGTGTACTCTACTCTACAGTCTAGTGTGTGTACTCTACTCTACAGTCTAGTGTGTGTACTCTACATTGCAGTCTAGTGTGTGTACTCTACTCTACAGTCTAGTGTGTGTACTTTACTCTACAGTCTGGTGTGTACTCTACTCTGCAGTCTAGTGTGTGTACTCTACTCTACAGTCTGGTGTGTGTACTCTACTCAACAGTCTAGTGTGTGTACTCTACTCTACAGTCTAGTGTGTGTACTCTACAGTCTAGTGTGTGTATTCTACTCTACAGTCTAGTGTGTGTACTCTACTCTACAGTCTAGTGTGTGTACTCTACTCTACAGTCTAGTGTGTGTACTCTACTCTACAGTCTAGTATGTGTACTCTACTCAACAGTCTAGTGTGTGTACTCTACTCAACAGTCTAGTGTGTGTACTCTACTCTGCAGTCTAGTGTGTACTCTACTCTACAGTCTAGTATGTGTACTCTACTCTACTCTACAGTCTAGTGTGTGTACTCTACTCTACAGTCTAGTGTGTGTGTGTACTCTACTCTACATTCGAGTGTGTACTCTACTCTACAGTCTAGTGTGTGTACTCTACTCTACATTCTAGTGTGTGTACTCTACTCTACAGTCTAGTGTGTGTACTCTACTCTACAGTCTAGTGTGTGTACTCTACTCAACAGTCTAGTGTGTGTACTCTACTCTACAGTCTAGTGTGTACTCTACTCTACAGTCTGGTGTGTGTACTCTACTCTAAAGTCTAGTGTGTACTCTACTCTACAGTCTAGTGTGTACTCTACTCTAAAGTCTAGTGTGCACTCTACTCTACAGTCTAGTGTGTGTACTCTACTCTACAGTCTAGTGTGTGTACTCTACTCTACAGTCTAGTGTGTACTCTACTCTAAAGTCTAGTGTGTGTACTCTACTCTACAGTCTAGTGTGTGTACTCTACTCTGCAGTCTAGTGTGTGTACTCTACTCTACAGTCTGGTGTGTGTACTCTACTCTACATTCTAGTGTGTGTACTCTACTCTACAGTCTAGTGTGTATTCTACTCTACATTCTAGTGTGTGTACTCTACTCTACAGTCTAGTGTGTATTCTACTCTACATTCTAGTGTGTGTACTCTACTCTACAGTCTAGTGTGTGTACTCTACTCTACAGTCTAGTGTGTGTACTCTACTCTACAGTCTAGTGTGTGTGTGTACTCTACTCTACATTCGAGTGTGTACTCTACTCTACAGTCTAGTGTGTGTACTCTACTCTACATTCTAGTGTGTGTACTCTACTCTACAGTCTAGTGTGTGTACTCTACTCTACAGTCTAGTGTGTGTACTCTACTCAACAGTCTAGTGTGTGTACTCTACTCTAAAGTCTAGTGTGCACTCTACTCTACAGTCTGGTGTGTGTACTCTACTCTACAGTCTAGTGTGTACTCTACTCAACAGTCTAGTGTGTACTCTACTCTAAAGTCTAGTGTGTACTCTACTCTACAGTCTAGTGTGTGTACTCTACTCTACAGTCTAGTGTGTACTCTACTCTAAAGTCTAGTGTGCACTCTACTCTACAGTCTAGTGTGTGTACTCTACTCTACAGTCTAGTGTGTGTACTCTACTCTACAGTCTAGTGTGTGTACTCTACTCTACAGTCTAGTGTGTGTACTCTACTCTACAGTCTAGTGTGTGTACTCTACTCTACAGTCTAGTGTGTACTCTACTCTAAAGTCTAGTGTGCACTCTACTCTACAGTCTAGTGTGTGTACTCTACTCTGCAGTCTAGTGTGTGTACTCTACTCTACAGTCTGGTGTGTGTACTCTACTCTACAGTCTAGTGTGTGTACTTTACTCTACAGTCTGGTGTGTGTACTCTACTCTACAGTCTAGTGTGTGTACTCTACTCTACAGTCTAGTGTGTGTACTCTACTCTACAGTCTAGTATGTGTACTCTACTCAACAGTCTAGTGTGTGTACTCTACTCAACAGTCTAGTGTGTACTCTACTCTAAAGTCTAGTGTGTACTCTACTCTACAGTCTAGTGTGTGTACTCTACTCTACAGTCTAGTGTGTACTCTACTCTAAAGTCTAGTGTGCACTCTACTCTACAGTCTAGTGTGTGTACTCTACTCTACAGTCTAGTGTGTGTACTCTACTCTACAGTCTAGTGTGTGTACTCTACTCTGCAGTCTAGTGTGTGTACTCTACTCTACAGTCTAGTGTGTGTACTCTACTCTACAGTCTAGTGTGTGTACTCTACATTGCAGTCTAGTGTGTGTACTCTACTCTACAGTCTAGTGTGTGTACTTTACTCTACAGTCTGGTGTGTACTCTACTCTGCAGTCTAGTGTGTGTACTCTACTCTACAGTCTGGTGTGTGTACTCTACTCAACAGTCTAGTGTGTGTACTCTACTCTACAGTCTAGTGTGTGTACTCTACAGTCTAGTGTGTGTATTCTACTCTACAGTCTAGTGTGTGTACTCTACTCTACAGTCTAGTGTGTGTACTCTACTCTACAGTCTAGTGTGTGTACTCTACTCTACAGTCTAGTATGTGTACTCTACTCAACAGTCTAGTGTGTGTACTCTACTCAACAGTCTAGTGTGTGTACTCTACTCTGCAGTCTAGTGTGTACTCTACTCTACAGTCTAGTATGTGTACTCTACTCTACTCTACAGTCTAGTGTGTGTACTCTACTCTACAGTCTAGTGTGTGTGTGTACTCTACTCTACATTCGAGTGTGTACTCTACTCTACAGTCTAGTGTGTGTACTCTACTCTACATTCTAGTGTGTGTACTCTACTCTACAGTCTAGTGTGTGTACTCTACTCTACAGTCTAGTGTGTGTACTCTACTCAACAGTCTAGTGTGTGTACTCTACTCTACAGTCTAGTGTGTACTCTACTCTACAGTCTGGTGTGTGTACTCTACTCTAAAGTCTAGTGTGTACTCTACTCTACAGTCTAGTGTGTACTCTACTCTAAAGTCTAGTGTGCACTCTACTCTACAGTCTAGTGTGTGTACTCTACTCTACAGTCTAGTGTGTGTACTCTACTCTACAGTCTAGTGTGTACTCTACTCTAAAGTCTAGTGTGTGTACTCTACTCTACAGTCTAGTGTGTGTACTCTACTCTGCAGTCTAGTGTGTGTACTCTACTCTACAGTCTGGTGTGTGTACTCTACTCTACATTCTAGTGTGTGTACTCTACTCTACAGTCTAGTGTGTATTCTACTCTACATTCTAGTGTGTGTACTCTACTCTACAGTCTAGTGTGTATTCTACTCTACATTCTAGTGTGTGTACTCTACTCTACAGTCTAGTGTGTGTACTCTACTCTACAGTCTAGTGTGTGTACTCTACTCTACAGTCTAGTGTGTGTGTGTACTCTACTCTACATTCGAGTGTGTACTCTACTCTACAGTCTAGTGTGTGTACTCTACTCTACATTCTAGTGTGTGTACTCTACTCTACAGTCTAGTGTGTGTACTCTACTCTACAGTCTAGTGTGTGTACTCTACTCAACAGTCTAGTGTGTGTACTCTACTCTAAAGTCTAGTGTGCACTCTACTCTACAGTCTGGTGTGTGTACTCTACTCTACAGTCTAGTGTGTACTCTACTCAACAGTCTAGTGTGTACTCTACTCTAAAGTCTAGTGTGTACTCTACTCTACAGTCTAGTGTGTGTACTCTACTCTACAGTCTAGTGTGTACTCTACTCTAAAGTCTAGTGTGCACTCTACTCTACAGTCTAGTGTGTGTACTCTACTCTACAGTCTAGTGTGTGTACTCTACTCTACAGTCTAGTGTGTGTACTCTACTCTACAGTCTAGTGTGTGTACTCTACTCTACAGTCTAGTGTGTGTACTCTACTCTACAGTCTAGTGTGTACTCTACTCTAAAGTCTAGTGTGCACTCTACTCTACAGTCTAGTGTGTGTACTCTACTCTGCAGTCTAGTGTGTGTACTCTACTCTACAGTCTGGTGTGTGTACTCTACTCTACAGTCTAGTGTGTGTACTTTACTCTACAGTCTGGTGTGTGTACTCTACTCTACAGTCTAGTGTGTGTACTCTACTCTACAGTCTAGTGTGTGTACTCTACTCTACAGTCTAGTATGTGTACTCTACTCAACAGTCTAGTGTGTGTACTCTACTCAACAGTCTAGTGTGTACTCTACTCTAAAGTCTAGTGTGTACTCTACTCTACAGTCTAGTGTGTGTACTCTACTCTACAGTCTAGTGTGTACTCTACTCTAAAGTCTAGTGTGCACTCTACTCTACAGTCTAGTGTGTGTACTCTACTCTACAGTCTAGTGTGTGTACTCTACTCTACAGTCTAGTGTGTGTACTCTACTCTGCAGTCTAGTGTGTGTACTCTACTCTACAGTCTGGTGTGTGTACTCTACTCTACAGTCTAGTGTGTGTACTTTACTCTACAGTCTGGTGTGTGTACTCTACTCTACAGTCTAGTGTGTGTACTCTACTCTACAGTCTAGTGTGTGTACTCTACTCTACAGTCTAGTGTGTGTGTGTACTCTACTCTACATTCGAGTGTGTACTCTACTCTACAGTCTAGTGTGTGTACTCTACTCTACATTCTAGTGTGTGTACTCTACTCTACAGTCTAGTGTGTGTACTCTACTCTACAGTCTAGTGTGTGTACTCTACTCAACAGTCTAGTGTGTGTACTCTACTCTACAGTCTAGTGTGTACTCTACTCTACAGTCTGGTGTGTGTACTCTACTCTACAGTCTAGTGTGTACTCTACTCTACAGTCTAGTGTGTACTCTACTCAACAGTCTAGTGTGTACTCTACTCTAAAGTCTAGTGTGTACTCTACTCTACAGTCTAGTGTGTGTACTCTACTCTACAGTCTAGTGTGTACTCTACTCTAAAGTCTAGTGTGCACTCTACTCTACAGTCTAGTGTGTGTACTCTACTCTGCAGTCTAGTGTGTGTACTCTACTCTACAGTCTGGTGTGTGTACTCTACTCTACAGTCTAGTGTGTGTACTTTACTCTACAGTCTGGTGTGTGTACTCTACTCTACAGTCTAGTGTGTGTACTCTACTCTACAGTCTAGTGTGTGTACTCTACTCTACAGTCTAGTATGTGTACTCTACTCAACAGTCTAGTGTGTGTACTCTACTCAACAGTCTAGTGTGTGTACTCTACTCTGCAGTCTAGTGTGTACTCTACTCTACATTCTAGTGTGTGTACTCTACTCAACAGTCTAGTGTGTACTCTACTCTACATTCTAGTGTGTGTACTCTACTCTACAGTCTAGTGTGTATTCTACTCTACATTCTAGTGTGTGTACTCTACTCTACAGTCTAGTGTGTATTCTACTCTACATTCTAGTGTGTGTACTCTACTCTACAGTCTAGTGTGTGTACTCTACTCTACATTCTAGTGTGTGTACTCTACTCTACAGTCTAGTGTGTGTACTCTACTCTACAGTCTAGTGTGTGTACTCTACATTGCAGTCTAGTGTGTGTACTCTACTCTACAGTCTAGTGTGTGTACTTTACTCTACAGTCTGGTGTGTACTCTACTCTGCAGTCTAGTGTGTGTACTCTACTCTACAGTCTGGTGTGTGTACTCTACTCAACAGTCTAGTGTGTGTACTCTACTCTACAGTCTAGTGTGTGTACTCTACAGTCTAGTGTGTGTATTCTACTCTACAGTCTAGTGTGTGTACTCTACTCTACAGTCTAGTGTGTGTACTCTACTCTACAGTCTAGTGTGTGTACTCTACTCTACAGTCTAGTATGTGTACTCTACTCAACAGTCTAGTGTGTGTACTCTACTCAACAGTCTAGTGTGTGTACTCTACTCTGCAGTCTAGTGTGTACTCTACTCTACAGTCTAGTATGTGTACTCTACTCTACTCTACAGTCTAGTGTGTGTACTCTACTCTACAGTCTAGTGTGTGTGTGTACTCTACTCTACATTCGAGTGTGTACTCTACTCTACAGTCTAGTGTGTGTACTCTACTCTACATTCTAGTGTGTGTACTCTACTCTACAGTCTAGTGTGTGTACTCTACTCTACAGTCTAGTGTGTGTACTCTACTCAACAGTCTAGTGTGTGTACTCTACTCTACAGTCTAGTGTGTACTCTACTCTACAGTCTGGTGTGTGTACTCTACTCTAAAGTCTAGTGTGTACTCTACTCTACAGTCTAGTGTGTACTCTACTCTAAAGTCTAGTGTGCACTCTACTCTACAGTCTAGTGTGTGTACTCTACTCTACAGTCTAGTGTGTGTACTCTACTCTACAGTCTAGTGTGTACTCTACTCTAAAGTCTAGTGTGTGTACTCTACTCTACAGTCTAGTGTGTGTACTCTACTCTGCAGTCTAGTGTGTGTACTCTACTCTACAGTCTGGTGTGTGTACTCTACTCTACATTCTAGTGTGTGTACTCTACTCTACAGTCTAGTGTGTATTCTACTCTACATTCTAGTGTGTGTACTCTACTCTACAGTCTAGTGTGTATTCTACTCTACATTCTAGTGTGTGTACTCTACTCTACAGTCTAGTGTGTGTACTCTACTCTACAGTCTAGTGTGTGTACTCTACTCTACAGTCTAGTGTGTGTGTGTACTCTACTCTACATTCGAGTGTGTACTCTACTCTACAGTCTAGTGTGTGTACTCTACTCTACATTCTAGTGTGTGTACTCTACTCTACAGTCTAGTGTGTGTACTCTACTCTACAGTCTAGTGTGTGTACTCTACTCAACAGTCTAGTGTGTGTACTCTACTCTAAAGTCTAGTGTGCACTCTACTCTACAGTCTGGTGTGTGTACTCTACTCTACAGTCTAGTGTGTACTCTACTCAACAGTCTAGTGTGTACTCTACTCTAAAGTCTAGTGTGTACTCTACTCTACAGTCTAGTGTGTGTACTCTACTCTACAGTCTAGTGTGTACTCTACTCTAAAGTCTAGTGTGCACTCTACTCTACAGTCTAGTGTGTGTACTCTACTCTACAGTCTAGTGTGTGTACTCTACTCTACAGTCTAGTGTGTGTACTCTACTCTACAGTCTAGTGTGTGTACTCTACTCTACAGTCTAGTGTGTGTACTCTACTCTACAGTCTAGTGTGTACTCTACTCTAAAGTCTAGTGTGCACTCTACTCTACAGTCTAGTGTGTGTACTCTACTCTGCAGTCTAGTGTGTGTACTCTACTCTACAGTCTGGTGTGTGTACTCTACTCTACAGTCTAGTGTGTGTACTTTACTCTACAGTCTGGTGTGTGTACTCTACTCTACAGTCTAGTGTGTGTACTCTACTCTACAGTCTAGTGTGTGTACTCTACTCTACAGTCTAGTATGTGTACTCTACTCAACAGTCTAGTGTGTGTACTCTACTCAACAGTCTAGTGTGTACTCTACTCTAAAGTCTAGTGTGTACTCTACTCTACAGTCTAGTGTGTGTACTCTACTCTACAGTCTAGTGTGTACTCTACTCTAAAGTCTAGTGTGCACTCTACTCTACAGTCTAGTGTGTGTACTCTACTCTACAGTCTAGTGTGTGTACTCTACTCTACAGTCTAGTGTGTGTACTCTACTCTGCAGTCTAGTGTGTGTACTCTACTCTACAGTCTGGTGTGTGTACTCTACTCTACAGTCTAGTGTGTGTACTTTACTCTACAGTCTGGTGTGTGTACTCTACTCTACAGTCTAGTGTGTGTACTCTACTCTACAGTCTAGTGTGTGTACTCTACTCTACAGTCTAGTGTGTGTGTGTACTCTACTCTACATTCGAGTGTGTACTCTACTCTACAGTCTAGTGTGTGTACTCTACTCTACATTCTAGTGTGTGTACTCTACTCTACAGTCTAGTGTGTGTACTCTACTCTACAGTCTAGTGTGTGTACTCTACTCAACAGTCTAGTGTGTGTACTCTACTCTACAGTCTAGTGTGTACTCTACTCTACAGTCTGGTGTGTGTACTCTACTCTACAGTCTAGTGTGTACTCTACTCTACAGTCTAGTGTGTACTCTACTCAACAGTCTAGTGTGTACTCTACTCTAAAGTCTAGTGTGTACTCTACTCTACAGTCTAGTGTGTGTACTCTACTCTACAGTCTAGTGTGTACTCTACTCTAAAGTCTAGTGTGCACTCTACTCTACAGTCTAGTGTGTGTACTCTACTCTGCAGTCTAGTGTGTGTACTCTACTCTACAGTCTGGTGTGTGTACTCTACTCTACAGTCTAGTGTGTGTACTTTACTCTACAGTCTGGTGTGTGTACTCTACTCTACAGTCTAGTGTGTGTACTCTACTCTACAGTCTAGTGTGTGTACTCTACTCTACAGTCTAGTATGTGTACTCTACTCAACAGTCTAGTGTGTGTACTCTACTCAACAGTCTAGTGTGTACTCTACTCTACAGTCTAGTGTGTACTCTACTCTACAGTCTAGTGTGTACTCTACTCAACAGTCTAGTGTGTACTCTACTCTAAAGTCTAGTGTGTACTCTACTCTACAGTCTAGTGTGTGTACTCTACTCTACAGTCTAGTGTGTACTCTACTCTAAAGTCTAGTGTGCACTCTACTCTACAGTCTAGTGTGTGTACTCTACTCTACAGTCTAGTGTGTGTACTCTACTCTACAGTCTAGTGTGTGTACTCTACTCTACAGTCTAGTGTGTGTACTCTACTCTACAGTCTAGTGTGTACTCTACTCTAAAGTCTAGTGTGCACTCTACTCTACAGTCTAGTGTGTGTACTCTACTCTGCAGTCTAGTGTGTGTACTCTACTCTACAGTCTGGTGTGTGTACTCTACTCTACAGTCTAGTGTGTGTACTTTACTCTACAGTCTAGTGTGTGTACTCTACTCTACAGTCTGGTGTGTGTACTCTACTCTACAGTCTAGTGTGTGTACTTTACTCTACAGTCTGGTGTGTGTACTCTACTCTACAGTCTAGTGTGTGTACTCTACTCTACAGTCTAGTGTGTGTACTCTACTCTACAGTCTAGTATGTGTACTCTACTCAACAGTCTAGTGTGTGTACTCTACTCAACAGTCTAGTGTGTACTCTACTCTACAGTCTAGTGTGTACTCTACTCTACAGTCTAGTGTGTACTCTACTCAACAGTCTAGTGTGTACTCTACTCTAAAGTCTAGTGTGTACTCTACTCTACAGTCTAGTGTGTGTACTCTACTCTACAGTCTAGTGTGTACTCTACTCTAAAGTCTAGTGTGCACTCTACTCTACAGTCTAGTGTGTGTACTCTACTCTACAGTCTAGTGTGTGTACTCTACTCTACAGTCTAGTGTGTGTACTCTACTCTACAGTCTAGTGTGTGTACTCTACTCTACAGTCTAGTGTGTACTCTACTCTAAAGTCTAGTGTGCACTCTACTCTACAGTCTAGTGTGTGTACTCTACTCTGCAGTCTAGTGTGTGTACTCTACTCTACAGTCTGGTGTGTGTACTCTACTCTACAGTCTAGTGTGTGTACTTTACTCTACAGTCTGGTGTGTGTACTCTACTCTACAGTCTAGTGTGTGTACTCTACTCTACAGTCTAGTGTGTGTACTCTACTCTACAGTCTAGTGTGTGTACTCTACTCTACAGTCTAGTGTGTGTACTCTACTCTACAGTCTAGTATGTGTACTCTACTCAACAGTCTAGTGTGTGTACTCTACTCAACAGTCTAGTGTGTACTCTACTCTACAGTCTAGTGTGTACTCTACTCTACAGTCTAGTATGTGTACTCTACTCAACAGTCTAGTGTGTGTACTCTACTCAACAGTCTAGTGTGTACTCTACTCTAAAGTCTAGTGTGTACTCTACTCAACAGTCTAGTGTGTGTACTCTACTCAACAGTCTAGTATGTGTACTCTACTCAACAGTCTAGTGTGTGTACTCTACTCAACAGTCTAGTGTGTACTCTACTCTAAAGTCTAGTGTGTACTCTACTCAACAGTCTAGTGTGTGTACTCTACTCAACAGTCTAGTGTGTGTACTCTACTCAACAGTCTAGTGTGTTTTCTTTTACAAATTCAGGCCTGATTATTGTTTCCTGTATGAAAAATGTATGAAGGTTAATGACATGATTGGAGCCTGCATTGCTGCTGCGGGTGTGTCCTTACCTGTTTATCCTCTCATTCTTCATTTTGTTATCACTTAGTTATAACATCGGCTGTTATTTGGCTCGTGTCGGATCAGAGGTGGATCAGAGGTGGACCGGAGGTGGACCGGAGGTGGACCGGAGGTGGACCGGAGGTGGACCGGAGGTGGATCGAAGAGGCCTAGCGTGTCCTACACCGCCCTGCATTCAAGATGAGTCACTATCACTTACTTAGGGCGAGGCCGATAACACACCTTGCCCTCTCAATGGGAACACACGTAAGCAAACGTCTTAGTTTGATTTGATTTGATGTCACTGCATTCTGAGCAGGTCATGGAAAGATCTTAACGTAAGCACGGTGTATTGTGAATAAAGAAAACACAGAACTTGATTAGTGTGTTTTATATCTATCTTTATTGCATTTAACTTCCAAGATGTTTAAGCTATTTTTGTTAAGATATTTAAAAAAACTAGACTGCAAACTAATCTTTCCATAACTACACTTTTTGTCCTGCACTGCAAGGTTCACCCTGATTATTTACAAAAGACAAAAAAAGGAAAAACACCCTCCCCTCATGTCATCACATAACATATAACTCATGTACAAAGCACAAAAAGTACAAGGGCACAGAACCTGAAACCTTGCCTTGCTATTCACCTTATTCCAGAAGCCCGTGTGAGCGCCGTCATACAACGTAATCCTTCTTTCAGTTGTTTTAGAGAACATAGGGCTGTCGACCTCGAGAAAATAAGTTCTACAAAGACTAAAAAGTTGTCCCAGGGCATTGTTGACTTGACATTGGACATTTTACACTAATCAATCTACTTTATAGCATTTTTTAGTGTCAATACTTTTCCCTCCTTATCCATTTAAAAGACCAAAATTCCTGCTAACCCGTCCTACATTTTATACATATTTAGTTTATTTATTATTATTTTTTTAATCAGTTTTTAAGAGCGTTGATGTTTTAAATGTCCTAATATTCTACTTTTCTACTTGTTACTGCTACACAGACAGTGGCTCTTCAGGGTAACTTCAGGGGAGAGTTCAGGGTCCTGAACCACCCACCAGCTCATGGGCGGCCCTCCTGCTGGACACCTGAAAGGACCCCCTCGGACAATTCCTCTGTCCTGTGTCAGTTTGACCACAGGATCACAATAATACACCTGTTTAATCCCCTCTCGTTTCAGAGGATCAGATTTTTATAGCCTCCAATTTTACAGTGTAACAGCATGTTAGAAATCAATGATCATATAGTATGTTTGTGTTCATTTTAAAGCGTGGTGCAATATAATATGAACAAAAATACCCTTGAAGAGCAGTATGTGTTTTCTTATTTCCTGGAATATTAGTCTGAACAGGTTTTCGGTTGATGTGGAAAACAAACACATCCACAGGAAACCTAGAATTCAGTGGTTCTCAAACACCTCAAGTCCCACCCAGAAAATATTTACCTTTCCGAGTACCAACAAATGAAAACAGGTCTATAACAGGACTATTCCGGCGTTAAACCAGGTCTATAACAGGACTATTCCGGCGTTAAACCAGGTCTATAACAGGACTATTCCGGCGTTAAACCAGGTCTATAACGGGACAATTCCAGCGTTAAACCAGGTCTATAACAGGACTATTCCAGCGCTAAACCAGGTCTATAACGGGACAATTCCAGCGTTAAACCAGGTCTATAACAGGACTATTCCAGCGCTAAACCAGGTCTATAACGGGACAATTCCAGCGTTAAACCAGGTCTATAACAGGACTATTCCGGCGTTAAACCAGGTCTATAACAGGACTATTCCGGCGTTAAACCAGGTCTATAACGGGACAATTCCGGCGTTAAACCAGGTCTATAACAGGACTATTCCAGCGTTAAACCAGGTCTATAACAGGACTATTCCAGCGTTAAACCAGGTCTATAACAGGACTATTCCAGCATTAAACCAGGTCTATAACAGGACTATTCCAGCGTTAAACCAGGTCTATAACAGGACTATTCCAGCGTTAAACCAGGTCTATAACAGGACTATTCCAGCGTTAAACCAGGTCTATAACAGGACTATTCCAGCATTAAACCAGGTCTATAACAGGACTATTCCAGCGTTAAACCAGGTCTATAACAGGACTATTCCAGCGTTAAACCAGGTCTATAACGGGACTATTCCAGCATTAAACCAGGTCTATAACAGGACTATTCCAGCGTTAAACCAGGTGTATAAAAGGACTATTCCAGCGTTAAACCAGGTCTATAACAGGACTATTCCGGCGTTAAACCAGGTCTATAACAGGACTATTCCAGCGTTAAACCAGGTCTATAACAGGACTATTCCAGCATTAAACCAGGTGTATAAAAGGACTATTCCAGCGTTAAACCAGGTCCATAACAGGACTATTCCAGCGTTAAACCAGGTCTATAACAGGACTATTCCAGCGTTAAACCAGGTCCATAACAGGACTATTCCGGCGTTAAACCAGGTCTATAACAGGACTATTCCAGCGTTAAACCAGGTGTATAAAAGGACTATTCCAGCGTTAAACCAGGTCTATAACAGGACTATTCCGGCGTTAAACCAGGTCTATAACAGGACTATTCCAGCGTTAAACCAGGTCTATAACAGGACTATTCCGGCGTTAAACCAGGTCTATAACAGGACTATTCCAGCGTTAAACCAGGTGTATAAAAGGACTATTCCAGCGTTAAACCAGGTCTATAACAGGACTATTCCGGCGTTAAACCAGGTCTATAACAGGACTATTCCAGCGTTAAACCAGGTCTATAACAGGACTATTCCGGCGTTAAACCAGGTCTATAACAGGACTATTCCAACGTAAAAAGAACAACAACATTGCTGCAATAGTTCTAAATAAGGACTAAACCAAAGGAGGGGGAAAATGTGGATAAAATTGTCATAAATAAACAATAGAGTTCAAAGCGATCAGGGAATCAAACCATGAATCCTCTAGTCTAGTCGGCCTGTCACGATAACACTTTTTGAAGTATGATATAATGCTACAAAACGTATCACAAATAAACCATGAACTCAGAGCCACGCTACTGAAATAAGTAATACCAGTAAATCATTTTCTAAACAAACAATACTGTTAAAAAGACAGAAATATAGCAGAATTAAACAGTTAAATAGTTTGAGATATAAAAAATAAGTCATTTTTTCAAATAGTATCGTATTACAAACAATAATGAAAAATTTGCACTTTCAATTTACACACAGGTTGTATTTGATTGATTTTCCCAGTTTAGTCTGAAATGACATGTTGTATTGCGTAAGAGAAGTATACAGTAATATATAGTAAAAGCTTCTGTTGTAAAGGAACAATAAGTCCTTTGTGCCAAAATACACTTTTCAAAAACTGTGAAACTTTAAATGCAGCTTTTCGGTGCCATAGTTGGTCATTAATCATCATGGCTATAATATAATAAGGGAGTGATGCCTCTTGGATCCAGCTGTACGTTCCGTGCCAATGGGAATCTCCAGTATACGATTATGGATAAGTCTTAATACTCCTTAAAATTATAATGAGTTTTCTTTGGCGAACAGTAATGTAGTTATGCGGAACCCCTGACAACAAACAATGAAGCGAATGTGGAAAAATATAAAAAGTCGGGTGGAGCGTAGCAGTGACTCAGGCTTGGATAAGGCCCTGGCATTGTCCTGTAGTGGAGTCCAATGCGGTGTTTTGGTTTCTCAAAATCAGAGTAATTAAGAGTCTTGTAAAGTCAGAAAAAAAATTAAATAAATGGAAATGTCTTTATTAAAATCAGAAAAGAAACGCATATTTGTCTTAATTTAACAAGACGTCTGTGCGCCAATGAGCCGAAGTGCCAGACTCTTACACAAAATTTGAAGTGAAAGGCCAATTTACTGCCAAAATAGAGTGTAACGTGCGAGTTGTATGGCAAAACCCTTACCACAAACTCAGGAAACTCACCAACACATTTAGACATTGCATTGTTTTTGCATTGCATATTGTTAGCCCTCTTTGGAAAACTGTTTGTCAATAATTTAGTAGTAAGTTTAGTTGTAAGCGCTCGATCAATGCTCAACTATTTTTTTGAGTAATTCTATTTTTACTGGGAGATTTCTTTGCAGCCTGTCTAAAAGCCTATTCATCAAACGCTCAGATCTACGCAGTGCCCTTGAACGCCTCGTCAAGTGAACAGGCATTGAGAGAAAGTAGTATTTCTCCATGTCCTTTGTGTATATGCGGATGTTGAACTGCACACAGAATATTAAGTCCTTTCTGATTTGGGGAAGGTTGAAGCACGTTAATAAACATGTACAGAACTGGCCATGGCACATCGATCCACTGTTTTAATGAGCTGTATGTGTCTATGTTCAAATCAGATCGAAAGCATATTCTGTTAAGTCTGTTCTTACATTTCAAAGGACAGAGACAGCGTCATGGAAGCGTTGAGACGGCTCATTTGTTCAAGGACGATGTATGAACAACATTTTGTGTATTCAAACTTTAACGTCTTCAGTAAAGCCATGCAATAAAGCAGTGCAGTACTTTTTTAGGGCTGACTGCAAACATATTGTTCTCACAGGGATTATATTGCGTATTGCTTACTTGGGCTGTAAGTTGCATCTAGGCATTTATACACACGCCACTTTCTCACTTTTCTGATTAAGGTCAAGCCTGATCTGAAACTTGGCAAAGACAAAACTGAGAATGGCAGACGCTGGAGTGCTGCTTGTGTGAGTGTGAGGACGCCAAGTTCAGGGCTTGAATAAAGATGATCTTGTTATAAAGAATGCATGTACTGTCGTGCAGTGAGGATTAAAGTATAGCAGTCAATGTGAATGCAAAGTATCACACAGCAGGAGGCACAGAACTATAATAATAAAATAAAATGTTTGTAACTGAAATCACAGTTACGTGGCTTAGAATGGATATCACGTGTCATCATAATGTGACCACTCTAACCAGAGCGAGAGTGGGCTAAAGCTAACCTGAAGCTAAAGACTAAAATGCTCTTCTCAAAACAACTGAACCGTTTTGACCTGAGAAAGTGTTTGTGATTGTGAGGCAAAAAATCCCCACAAAATCTCTTTTTGAAATCTGTGTGCCTGTCACCTGAACACGGTGCAGTCTGGGCCTCAGAAGATTGTTTTGCTGCAGTACAGATGAACTGGCCACTGGTCTAACTCGCAGCAAATGTAAGGTCGCAATCCTTCATCCATATTTTTAACACAACAAAAGCCAGGTGCATTGTGGGAGGTTGTGGAGTGGAGGGTGGACTCTTGCCTTTGATAGTAACAAGATCTTACCTTTAGCTTCTGAAAGGTTCAAAGTGCACAATGACACCTCAGACTAAAAGGACAACATAAATGTTATTTAAATTGCACTAAAATCACACAATGCTCATTACTCATTTGTTTCTGACTAAACCTGACACGTTACACAGTGATACAGTGTGTAGTATGTAAAAATACAATCTAACAGAGATATAAGATAATATAAACACACATTATTCATTCACTCCAAACACTGTCGGTTGATAACGTACTCTAAATGTATTTTTTTTACACTTTTACATATACAGTCTATTTCTGTAAATGTGTGTACACAGTAAGCCTATTTCTATTTTGTATCTTATAGCAGATTTTAATTGTTTTACTTTTTGACTTATACAGGTTGTTATATCATTGTTCATTGTTTTATGTTGCACCGAATCACCAAAGTTTGTGAATTCTCTTCATTAATGGCAATAATAAACCTTTTCAGATTGTGATTCCCATGTGGTGTTTCATCTTCTCTCTCACACATTGTAACCGTGTCTCTTTTAACGTGCGTCCCGGCGGGATCCCGGGCGCACTTGACCCGCACCGGAGTCAAACCCCCCCAGGACCCCCCCAGGACCCCCCCAGGACCCCCGGTGACCGCGCGTCATCGCCGGCGTGTCGCTTTAAGAGTCTTCGGGTGGCTTCTTGATATTAATAGAGCTGCCGCGTCTTCCTCCTCTGACGTAATGCCAAAGCAAGTCCTGTCACTGCGATAACAACACCGGCCAAACATGATCCCGGAGCAGCTGCCTTTCCAAACAAACTCACAAAGCGCCACATCGGGGGGGGGGGACAGAACCGCACCGCCGGGACCCCCGTTACACTCTTGTCTGTCCGGTGTGTGCCGCCCGCAGCCTTAACTCTCTCTCCTTCCCTCTCAGACCAAAAAGAGGAAAAAAAAAAAAAGAAAGCAAGCGGCCAAGACACAGTCACCCCCGATCCGACATCATCAACAAACACAAAGCCCAGTAAGAGACGAGGCGAGCCCGGCCGTCACGCAGCGCAGCAGCCGTCCACCATCTTTACTCTCCCGCCCCGCAGCACAGACGCCAAAACACAATGTCAAACCCGATCAACAGGTAAGAGCGCGGCGGGGGGACGGAGCGCCGCTTTTGAGGGGCTTTTTTGCGTGATCGGTGCGGATTGCGCGGTGTTTTTTGTGTTGAACTGTGTGTGCGGGGGGAGGAGGAGGAGGAGGGGGAGAGGAGGGGGGGGGGGGGAGCGTGGCGCGCGCGCGGGGAGACGCGGGATGACAAATGGATCGCGGGAATAACAGACCCGCGACTGCGATCGGCGCGTGATCAAACGTAGCCCGCGTCGCGCCGCGCAGTTCTCGCGTCCCCGACGGCTCTCGGTTTTTACGACGGGCAGCAGTCGGTTTGCGTCCTTACGTAACTAACGGCCCGTCGCTAAGGAAAAGAGGGATCCGCTGAATGAGAGAGAGAGAGAGAGAGAGAGAGAGACAGAGGGAGGGAGGAAAAAAGAGCAGCACCGCTTTGAATTCACATGGCAATTTACATTTAGGTTAGGACACCCGAACGCAACACAAATACAAATTGGGGGGCTACCGGGGACAGCAAACCCGACCGAGCTAACGCGGCCGCGCGGCGAGGGGACGAGGAGACAGCGCAAGTAGGTTTTCTCTCCTTTCACAAACTTTCCTTGTTTTTCCCAACATCACTGAAACTCAAAAAAAGTGGCATCCCGAGTGCGGCGTGAGCTCCACAAAGTAACTGAACAAGACGCCGCGGCGCGTTGGGAGTCGCGGCGTTGTCACGGTGCGCAAAGTCCGACTTCTCCCGCAACACTTATGTTTTCCATTGATAACTTTTCTACGCTCACTTCTTATCCGACTTCCCCAAGTTCAGATTTACGGAGTTACGCACGCAGTGTGTGAAGGGAAGTCGTGTAAGTAACTTGGTCCACTTCAAAGGGACGCGTTATTAAAGCGGGGTCCCGTATGGCGCTGCTTTCTTTCTTTCTTTTATTTTAGGACCTCTTTCATTGTTGGGGGGGCAGAGCGCGTGGTGGACAGGAAAAAAACCCTGAAACCACGAGCCCGGCGTTGAACCAGGGGCCGGTGACGCGTGGGGGCTGTTTGTGCGCGCTTTGTTGTTGTTGTTATTGTTGTTGTTGATGATGATGATGATGAACTTTTCTCGAGTGATGCCGGGAAGACCTAGTTGCGTTTCTGCTCAAGTTTGCAAAGTCCCCCCACTATACTCTCCCCCCCCCCCCCCGCCCCGGGCCGGCCGTCCCCTCCTCTGCCGCGGTGGTAACTAACTGTGATGTTCCTTTGAGATAAGGGAGCGGGGTCGGCATGACAACCGTGTGGGGAGAGAAGAGTATGTGGAGCCAGCACAATAAGGCACACACTGCGAGGAAGTCTTTTACATGCTCCTTCACACTCTGGCCCAGACTCAAATGCACCCGGTGGACTTGTGTTTCTCTGATAACCCCCAAAGCCTGGGGTCCCGGGCCCCTCGGGACTTCGCTTTTAAAGTTGACTTATACTTCCATGAGAACGTTTAAAAATAAGTCACTGTGGAGAAGAGAGTGGTTGTGCACGTCGTTATTGACTTTATGTTGTTGTAGTTTGTTTTTTTGTTGTTTTATTTCCTCATTTTGAGACACACTTTTTTAATATGTTTTTATCTTATTCCAGTTGTATTTGGCCAAAAGAATGCCAAATAAGTTTTAAAATTTGAGAAGAAATGGTTACAAACAAAGTGACTAAAGTTTGAGAAAGTTTTACAAAGTTTGTGCCGATGGATTTAGATTTTAATCTTATAAATCCTGTTGTTTCATCAAACTTGATGAGTTCAAACTGATTTGTTTCATATTATTTCCCCCATTGTGAGACAAACACAATTTATCTTATCTTATATTATATTAAGCTCTTTGAATTTGCAAGTTGCCAAAATTAGTTTTAAAATTGGGACAGTTTTCCTGCAGAAAACAAATGCTTCAGGCTTTAAAACAACTTGTGGTAAAGTGTATAAAGTCCACTAAAGTTTGACAAAAGTTTGATAATAGATACAAAGCGGTCTTATAAATCACGTCTGTTCAAATTTAGGCTCCCGATGACATTTGTCCATTACGTTTCGTGGCTCTGGAAGTCACTTTTCAGGCGGACAAACTTCTCACGCCTTTAAGCGCGATTGTCGCCCGGCTCATTTCACACACAAGTGACTTCTCCCAACGTGGCTCTGAAGTCTTATCTTACAAGTACGAGTCTTATAGGATTACCCATCGTAAAGGCAAACAAGCTGTAACAAATAGGTGCAATAACATCACCAGCTTGGAAAAGTTTGACGGTCGCTGCTCTTTTATCAGCACCAAAAAAAAGAGAAGAATTTTATTTTTTACAATCTCTTATTTGTTTTGCAGCATTTTATTCACGTCTTTTTGTGCCTGACTGACAACTATATACACTTTTTTACGACACAACCTTTGAAATCGCGTCCCTTTTCCGCGCTAACTTATCACTCTCCACGCACAATCCAGAAGTCATCCTTATTCTCTTTTATTCGTTACACATTTACATTCTTTTCACGCGCACCTATAAAACGACTCCTTTCGCTTTGCTGTAGACACTGGATATTTTTGTCTCCAACAGCCTCGTTCGCGGACGCTACTAAACGTCAAAAGCAGTTGAGGACTTCCTAAAGCGAACATCGGCTTGTAAAACTTTTCCTCCCCCCCCCCCGTAACATGTAACACTTTTCCTGTCTGAGCGCGGAGACGGCCGCTCGGGGTCATATGGCTGCAACGTGTGGATTCTCTGCGGTGGAACTGAGGAGGAAAAAAAGTCCCGATCGACCGGCGGGAACGTTTCGGCTTTTATTGATGGTTTGATGTGTGCGACTCGAGGAACAACTGTACTGATTTTGCGGGCTGCCTCACATTTGTCTCGGGCCGTTTCCAAGCGGAGTTTCCACGCTGTTTAAGGCTTACACGAGGCTGCGGGTCGAGGATATTTGACTCTTTTACTCTAGATTTCCAAACATCTATCGCGTTGTTATCGGTTCGCTCCGATTAGGTTTTAATGCGTGATGCGGCTTGTCGTTGACAGCTGAAATGTGAGTCAAAATGCGATGATTTTACACATAATTGTGAACAAAGTTGGTACAGATTGAAAGTATGAAAAAGTGAAATGTGGTTTTATGAGGGATGAATAGAGTCGCAGAGCCAAATCCGTTTGTTTTGGTCTGCGTTTGGAAACTGTAGACAATCCATGATCAAATTTGAGTCACAAAATCCCATTATTTTGCATCAAAATTGTCGTATAATGTTACAAGTTTGTTTGATTCCATTTTCCCGCAAACCTATGATTTTCCAGCCTAGTAAAAACATATATCTGTAAGTGAGTCTGACCTCAGCGCTGGCTTATTTTCTCTGCGCGTCGAAGCCAAACTGAAGCATCACGATTCACTTTGGAACCCCAGACAAAACAAACGGTGTTTTTTCAACGCGACGATAACAGGTGTCTAGACTCCGCCCTCCCACTTTTCCATATTGCGACAGATCTGACTGTTTTATTTGACTTTGGTTGTCGGTTTATTTTTACATGCCACTTAATGACATTGGAGGGAGGGTCTCGCTCGGATAGTTTATATGTGGTCTGTCTGCGCGGCTCACCCACGGCTGTCTACCACTACTTTTACTTCCACTGCGTTTTTCCTCCTTTATAACATTTGTGGCTCAATATTTAAAAGTCCGATTGTGACTTTTCTGGGAGGTTTTGTGATCGGTTTTGCTGCTACACAATAATACAAGAGTCACATCCATTTCAGAACTTGTTTGTAGAGGTTTGATCTACAGGTTTGGCCAGATCTACCATAAAAAGACAACGTATTTTGTTATTTATAGCTTATTTTCTAGATTATTTTGCTTGACTCTGAAGCTCTATTTAACTGTCCAAACACACCACAATAGCCTCCATTAGTACAATCCATGTTATCTATTTAAAGTAAGCAAGGAAAACATCCATTTGTCTCGGCTAGTTTATCTGGGGGGGGAAAGCTTGTTTTGCGAACTGTAGCACTTGTTATTGCCTTATTTCTCGGGGATGTTTAGAGAGCGACTTTAACTTTCGCTGCCTCGCTGGTCGCTTTATTAGATTCCTGAAATAAAAGCTCTGAGTTAATGGTCCCGGGTTTGGTTTAGAAGTTTAAACTAAAGTTAAGTCGTGTTGCGTGTAATCGTCTTCGTTCACGCTGATCTGGTCTGAGCCAAATTGAGTCCCGATGACGACGTGGACAGGTGCTGTTCCAGTGGAAGTGGGCATTATGTCAACATATAGATCATAGTTTGAATGCTGTTTTGAGAATATGCTAAATTTGAATGTCGAGCATGTTGTTTTATAGTGAAAAATGTGACAAAAAGAGCGAATAAAAAGGAAACAGTGTGGATACTACAACAAAAACATAGATACACAGTACATTTGTGTCAATACCGTCCACCTTTATGCTCTAGTCCTGTTTTAATCCTGTCTTGGTCCACGTTTAGTCCTATTTTAGTCCCTCTTTTTTTGTGGTGTGTGTGCAAATGTCTCAAAATGTACACTTACTTACTTCAAAATACTTTTAGTCAATGTCTAAATGTAGTCGTACAGTCAAATCAATTACAAACGCTGCATGAAGTACTTTATTGTGATCCTTTGCTGAGATTCTGTGATTTCCTACTTCTGAATCTTTGCGTTCGTTTCTGCCTTATCTATTTTCAAATCTCTTGTGTACAGTATTGTTTCTAAATCGTCACTGACACTCAATAACGTACTGCCGTTCTTACTCATGTGTTTGACATCCTGAATGGCCCGTTCTTATCGGTTCTGAAACTGCGCGATCTGCTTTGACTCAGCCCCTCGCCACAATCGCGTTTCCGGTGCACTTCAATGGCTCTTATCATCTTCTCCTCATCATCCGTGACCTTGAAAATGCAGTGGGTTATATCTATGTCATGTCATTTAGTTCTTCGAAGGGCTAATTAGCATATTATTAGTCAGTTTTTCCCATATTTGTACTGACAAAACATCGAGTTTGACGCAGTTTGTCTTTTGTGCAACGCCGGACGGAGGTTTCTTTGTCAAATGAATCATTGTAATTGAGTCATGGTTACAGTGGAAGATGCAGTACAATATAATATGAAATGAGATCCGTTGTATGCGTCTGTGTAATACTGGGCAATACGGCAAAAATAAAATATATGTACTTTATTTCTCGTATAGAATAACCACAATTTCAGACTCATTTTCTTTCATCAAAATTGAATAAATACGGCTTTCAGTTACTTCAATATGGCCTAAAATCTTCATCACAGTGTAAAGAGTGTAAAAGAGATGACGATACAATTGACAATATACTAGGGCTGCCGTCGACTAAAGAAATTCAACTAAAACCATAAAGTATCTGGATGCTCAAACCACGTATCTTACCAGAAGTACTCCGCGACAAAGTATTTTATAACAGAAAACTATTAGTAAAGTGCGAATTTATCAGTAAAAATGCAGTTTGAAGGAAGAATTCACTCCCAAACCTGCTCTGGCCCAAATAAATCATTATAATCACAATAAAATAGTTGTTCGACCGATTAATCGACTTATACAGGTCTACAGTTCAACAACAGTATACATAATGCTGCTTATCGGTGGCTTTTGTGATATTTATTCTTACTTCTGTTTCTTGTCCAGTTTTCAGCCTGTTCAGAGCCTCCAGTGTCACGGTTTATGACGCAGTAGCAAAAACCACAAAACCACAGGTGAAATCAGCTGCACGCACAATATATCACAATATTTCCGCTTTATTTCATGATGAGAGACAAGGCAAACCTTAACATGTGACATTTGTGTGTAATGTTCACAAAATCACTTTTACTGACAGAGTATTGGCTGCGGATTTGTTGATTAAAATGATGGAAAAAGTTACTTTACATTGCATTATTTAATATTTCTCAGTAAACTATGAATAATTATGCCACTGACTGTACCTCAGTCAGTTTGTAGTTGAAAAGTGCAGGCAGAAAACCTCTGAAACATGCATTGGTAGTAGTAGTAGTAGTAGAAGTAGTAGTTGTAGTAGATATATGGACAGATGATACGGTCATGAATGGGCCTGTTTAGCTAAGAGCCAGTAACACTTGACTTTGGTGTAACATTTGAAACTGTGGTCCCGCATGCAGCCTGCGCTACGAGCCACAGAGGAAACACTGAGGGGAAATCACTTCAGTCGTTTGGGTTTGACTTATCGCTGATGTGGCCTTTGGAAACTTTAATCCGCAAAGAATTTAAATGAGCCCCAATATTTTAGCTGGCATTTTTTGACATTTTGCAAATTTGGAAGGCAATTATTTTTGTCCCATACTGTATGCAAAGTCTGTTATTAAATGCTTTGACTCAAACATTTACAGTGTGCGTATTAAAACTGTAATTTAACTGCACTGCAAGTAATAGGTTTGACTCTTTTTGTGGTTTGCCTTCTGAAAATACCTGCGTCACATTTCAGCTAATAATCCTTAATCCGGACATCTCCATTGCTCCATCTGTGATCGGATCTCAAACGCCCTAAAGCTGTTCACAATAAGCAGATTACGGTGGGATTGTCGCGACGTGCTGCAGCTTTTCTACCCCTCGGACTTGTTTTGTACACTGTTGTCCCTAATGCAAAAGGCAGTGGCTGTCGTGGATGGCGATTTGTGTCGTGGAGCTTCTTTGCGTTAGAGCCAAATGCAAACGCGAAGTGCTTTACGGACACACCTGCGCCGTGTTTGTCTTGTGGAGTGGAAACCGATCGCAGTTAAAGGATTTTGTAAAGCATTGTCGCCATGGCGTGTCAGCTAATTTGAAATAGCTGCATGTATTGAAAAGAAAACAAACAGACAACTGAAAAACTATTTGGCACAGCAACGAAACGACAATAGAATGACAGAATATAATGATGAGAAGCATACGTCGATCTGTTTGGCTCAGGTTTATTCTTTTAAATGAATGAATTGTGAGTTTTCAGTTGCAAAAGAGTATCATTTGAATTGCCTGATTGATTATTTAACTAATTTCCTTGACCAATTACACCGACTATACTTGAGCTGAACGATTTTGTGGAAAATATCAAAGAACTGTGAATGCGATTAGAAAGACTGAAATCGGAATTGACAAACTGTGTACGGGGAAAAAGATCTAAACTACAGTGTTATCAGTTTGTACGCAGAATAAGAAGCACATTTTGGTGTCTGTCTAGAAAATTATGCTACCGTATTTTCCGGACTGGAGTATAAGTCGCACCAGCCAAAAATGCATAATAGAGAAGAAAAAAACATATATAAGTCGCACTGGAGTATGAAATGCGGTTGCAAGTGTGAAAATAACAAATAATATCACATATAAGTCGCTCCGGAGTATAAGTATATAAGTATAAATATAAGTATAAGTCGCACCTCGTCCAAAACTATGAAAAAAGGTGCGACTTATAGTCCAGAAAATACGGTACTTCAAAAATGTCTGTGCGGTCTTTGTGATCCGCTGCATCATCCGTTCAAATGTGGATTCGACAGCGATTCATCTTGCAGCCCTGAGCTATACATAAGTAGTATTAGTATTAAAATGTGCTTCTTCTTTGTTATTATATGCGACGGTTGTCATTACCACTTCCTGTAGAAAAACAAATGAAACCTTATCAAATGTTCTTAAGCTCACTTCAGATTCAGAGGTCGCTTCATCGATTCACTGACTCCATTCCCCGCTTCATATCTGATCAACTGCGTTAGTCAAACACACGGTCTAATCCAGGCTTATGATTCCTGTTAGTGATGAAAATGTGTGTGTGTGTGTTTCTTCTTCTTCTTCTTCTTCTTCTTCTTCTTCTTCTTCTTCTTCTTCTTCTTCTTTTTCCACCTCCCCTCTAGTTCGTTATCTCCAAAATCTCCCGTAACACTAGACGAGCCTGTTAGCGTCATGCTCCATCATACGGCTCCCACTGTTCGCCGACGGCTCATTTGGCTGCTCAGCGCCGCAATTACCTTTCGCTTCCAGTGTAAATAGGCTCTGACAGTTGTTTGTCGTGGAGACGTTTCCCAGTCATAATACACCCGACCAAGTTTGATGCGCCGCGTCTTTTTCTCTTGGGGAGAAATAGCTGGACGGTTCAGCGTGCAAAAGCTGTTTACGGGCTCTGAACCGTAAAGATATTCCATTATCAAGTGTAAGTGTAGATTGTCCTTTGATTTCATACTGTCTACACCCACGATGCAAGGGTAAATGTATGTTTAAATGTGGTTGGTAAGCGCACAATTGAAGCCGAGACTCTGGGTTGTGTGTAGGCATGATATAATGTTAATAATTCCTCAAATAGTTATGTAAAGTGTCCAAAAAGTCCCATAAGCCAGACTTGATTTACTGCAGCAAAAACTAGAGTTGAGGCTGCGGTTTGTTTGTCATATAGTTTAAGTTGGGCTGTACAATTAATCATGTTTTAATCGAGTTTCAGTCATTTCTAATAGTCAGTGATCAGCTTGGGTCTGACAGTAAAAGCATTAGGGTTCGGAGCAGAGCACAAAGAAAATGGGTTTTATAATGAAGACGGAGGTATTTTTAAACCAAAATGTCAACAAAGAGCCAAATATTTCAGATTTTTCATCAATAACTCTCATCTGTAAGCCTTCTGTCAGCATTTTTCAGTCTTCATTTGGTTAATTATATATTTAAAAAGTCTCAATGTACAATAGAAATAATCGTTTGACAAGTCGACTAATCTAAAAAGTTTAATACTGTTCGACAACCAAAATTGTTAGTGACAGCCTTATTTTGGGGAAAGAAACTTTTTAATTTTCTATTCTCAGAGTAGTAATAATGAAAGCAATTTGTATGTTTTTTATAAGACAAAAAAAAAAGAAAAAAGCAATCAATCAATAAGAGGATTTATTTTGTCAGACCTTTTAATTTTTTTATACAACGTACTTTTTATTATTTAAAAATGGCACAAACTCCATAAATCTACCTGGTACTTAGTAAACTGGATCCTCACCAAATGTAATCATTTTGTTCTAACTCATTTCGACGAAATATTTCTGACTAAACTGATATTTCGACATCGCCTTAATCTCCCTGTTTGAATCTCTTAACTTTGTGTGTTAAGCGGTTGCTTCGGTAACAGTAAACACTCACGCCGAGCCCGTTTCTGCTGAGGACTGGCGCTCACATCTGGAGCGGAGCGACTGTTCCAAGTGCTCTTTGTCCAGACTCTGTGCGTTTACATCTGTCGAGGAGAGGCCTGCCGCTGTGGCTGTATCTGTAATAAAGGCCAGACCATTTACTGCGCCCCATCAAATTAAAAGTATGATTTAAAACAACCAACATGCATGTTCCTTTTTCATTACAGTCTGCTGCACAGGCCTGGCTCTGCTCCACCTCGGACGAGTTAAAAAAGAAGTTTCCAAGTGAGATTAGAGCTGCAGTGGAGATGGTGGAGCTGCTGGGTTTTTTATGGTCCTCAAAACGTGCTCACTTTGGCCCGACATGAAGGAGCAGCGGGAGATGGACTTGAGTTATTTTGAAAAATAGACATTATCGGAACTGTTGTTGTGGAGATGCGCCAAATTATAATATCAAGTTAGGAACAAAATTAACTGCTGATTGAAAATAAAGAACAGAAATTTGCTGTGTGAAAATGAACTGTCCCTAAACTGAATTCTAAACCTAATAGTGAAAAGAGATATTAAAGTGATATTATTATATATTAAACGTTTGCTATTATAGCCACCAATGCAAAGTTGTGTGGCAGAACTGGGTTGGGGGAAAAATTAAACATCCCTTACAGCTAATGCAAACTTTTATCAAAAAGCAAAATAGAAAGTAAAAAAAAACTATTAAAAAGACTGTTTTTATATGTGAAGATTTAGCGCCATTCAACAAAAAACCATAGACTGTAGTGAAATTGGACAGGAAGCACTGACAGAGCCCAATTTGAATGAATGCAATTTTTAAAGTACCATAATTTCCTCCACAAACAACAACATATGCTGTTTTATTCTGCGTACCCTGTAGTTATATCTGTACAAACCTGTTCTGAAATACATATATTTGTCTTTTTGTCACTTCTCCTGGACGGGTTTAAAATGTGAACGTTGAACTGAACACATTGCTTTCTGCTATTTTTCTCAACTTGTTCAGCTCTAATATGAGGTGATATTATGCACTTTTATTGATCGTTTTGCAGTTCGTTGTGCAATACTTGTGATAGTTACAGGCATGTTTTAGCACATTTCTGATGGATTGCAATAATGTCTGAATTATGCCATCGAGATAATGCAGAACAATGAATTGAGATATTGTTTTTTGTCAATATTGCCCAAACGTATTGACTTAAGGGAAACAAAAAGGCAATTTGGATGCATTAACTAACGACAGCAGCAGCAGTAGTCACATACACTTTGGCCTGACCAAGACATAACACATTTTCTTCACAGGTTGTACATTTAAATATAAAAACATATTGTAGCTTGGTTTGAAGTGGCAACAGATGCTTATTGCAACATTATCTCAGTCAGTAACCTCTGTAAGAATTTATTTTGTATTTATTTATTTTATTTATTTTATTTATTTTATTTATTTTATTTATTTTATTTATTTTATTTATTTTATTTATTTCATTTATTTTATTTATTTTATTTATTTTATTTATTTTATTTATTTTATTTATTTTATTTATTTTATTTATTAGTTTACTTGGTCTTTTTTGTTTTTTTAAATAAAGTGTTAATTGAAAATAATGATGAACAAATATTCATGAAAAAGAGGAGAGAGTAGAGTTATTAGTTTCCAGTCCGATACATTGAAAACTGTTATTGTGTCCTAGGCCTGAGAAAGAGGGAAGCCAACTTCACCGTTTGAACTATAGAGACAAAATAAAATAACTGACGATCATGACTTTTTGCATTGACTTCTTGGCGTCTGTTAAATGATCCCGTCAGTTAAACAACTCGTTCGGCGACAGGTTATGAAACCTCAAGTCAAGAGGTGTGGGAAAGTGGCCCTTAACAACGTTCAGCTCGTTCGTGTGATTGCTATAAAGGATGTTGTTGTTTGTTTGTTTTATTCAGCCCCAAAAGAGGTCACATGCGTTCTTTGTGTCAGTTCTAGGCGTGGATAAATGGATAGGTTTATGTCAGGACATGCGTCATGATTATCAACGGTCTTCCCCTGTTACGGGCGTTTTAATCCAGCGTTGGGTTGATGCGCACAGTATTTCTGACTCATTATGTCCACGCAAAACAGAAGGGCCTCAACACGTGCGTTTAGGGTGACAGATCTGTGTTTAAACTACATATTTGTCTTTTCTGTGGATAAATTCTGTGTCGTGCTTATGTGTCATTGATGGGAATTCAGATAAGAGCTTTTCTAAATATTGTTCATTGTATTTTAGTCTGTTTTTTTATTTTATTTGATATATTTGAATGGGTCTTATCCCATTTGCACTGGGAATCACATGATCTCACAGAGTTCAAGACGATACACATGGCTAACAATGAAAACGGTCAATATGGCAACTGTCTGGCAAAAATGAGTTCACTTCTGATCTAAATAAGCAACAAATTGTAATTCTGCCACAATAAAAGAATATCACATAATATTGATATTTTGCCATTCCTTATCGCAATTGGGACTAAACTTGGATTTAGGGATGTCAACATGAATCGGTTAATCGATAATTACGATTATTCACGTCACAATATGATCCTAAGAGCAAGAAAAGTATCATCATGACCATTTTAGAAGCTAAACTAAGTCATTTGAATTCAATCTGCACCTCAGAAAAGTACACCCTAATGAATAGTGCTTTGTATGTGGCTGTTGTATAATAATAACTTGACATTTGCATTCAGAAAGTTTGATCACATACTAGAAGAGCGGCAATGAAATTAGAATGAAAGAATAGAAGGATTTCACTTTCCTTTGGTTAAATAATGATGTTTACTCTCGCAATAATCGTAACAGTAAAATTATATTCGATCCCTGCTTGGTCTAAACCCAGGATTTAACTTAGACTAAACCGGGACTAGAACAGGACCAAACAAGGACAAGATTGAACGCAACTTTAGTGTGGAAAAATCAAGCGAACTGTAACTGCAACAGCTAAATTTGACCGTGTGACCTCCATTAAAAGCCATGTTGGTCCATTTGGATTGGGTTTGTTTGGAAGCTTGGTGTAAAAGTGCGAATCGGTGCATGTGACAAACAGGGCTTTTTGAAATGGAAATGAAGGGGCACACATCTGGGGGTCTTTGTGCTCGAAGAGGACGAGGAGGTGGTGTCAGAGGCCCACAGTCACTCTTTTATCTGTGGGCGGGGCTTACAGACGGGCTGGGGAGTGAACTGGAAGCTATATATTTAGGCTGTCGTTAGATGTACTGATGGGTTAACGGCGGAGCGGTTAAAACGAGCCGCTTTACATTGTTTATAGACAAAATATGACAACTGCAAAATCAACAGTAGGCAAAATGTCGAGTCTGGAGAATGTTAATCTCGCAATCTGTACATAAACATGAGCCAAACGGGTCGGAAATGTTAAATAAAGCCTCTTGTGTTATTCGTTAGAAGTGGCAATAAACTTGTGTCTCGCCTACTTTGCATAGAGCGGTGGAAACGGGACGGGGAAGAGAGAGGGGGGCAAAAGATCACGGGCCATAGACAGAAGCTTTACGGCTGACAGTTAAATTTACTCTGGGCGGCTGTAGTTTGTGTGTGTGTGTGTGTGTGTGTGTGTGTGTGGGGGAGTGTTGTGTGTGGGAGAGTGGGATGGTGGGAGGGAAGGCTCAGCGGGGGGCACTGCGTTTGTTCTGCTGGGACGTGGCTTTTGGGCTTTTTAGTGGCTCGCACACTCAAGTGGCTCCGGGTACTTCGAATAATGACGTTTTCTCCTGTTGGAGCTTAAAACACAACTTTAAATGTGAATGAGCTGCTACAGGCTAACAACAAGTGTGAAGATAGTGAAGAAGTGTAAAGAGTTCTGCTAAATATTTGGTATCGCTGCCGTCTGAACAAAGAAAAACGAGTAAAAAGTTGTAGAAAATGAAATGAAAAACAGGAACACTGCACCTACACTCGCATTTGTCACTTATACAGACTTTGTGATCACACACGGTTGAATTGATGACTTTTCTGTCCTTAAATAAGATGTTTCTGAGTCTGTTTGTTGAGGAAATTACCATATTTGTTGGTGGGCCAAGAAGTGGGCTCTGTTCTGCACAGTCAGAGCTGAACTGAAAAACTACTTTCAGTTTCCACTATACTGCAGCATAAAGTTAATTTAAGCAAAACAACAGGTTTTATGCAGTACTCTAGTGAAAGCTGCACGTTTAACTTTGAAGAATGGACCAAAATTGCTGTAAAAAAACTATGAAAAACAACAACAAAATCACTGCACATTATGAGATAAAAAGCCCATCAACAACAACATGTGAGAAGTATGTGTTAAAAAGTAGAAGTACTGCTTTAATTTGAGACTTCTTGCAGAATGATGATGTCATTTGAGTACGGTAATTATAAAGCAAGTTTAGATGTGGCCTGAAATGTAACATGTGGTACATAAGTGAGAATTGAGTATTTATAGCGCTTTGATAAACACGCATGTGACGGTTTCTCAGCAGCTGATACGGTCTGGATGTAGAAGTTGAACGTGGTAACGTGTGTACTGCTATTTTGGATTGCATAAATATATATATTTTTTACATATCTGAACATAAAGTCCTTTGTGTGGATGTACAATCTCTAGTCCTATCACAATATATTGCCACAGAAACTATCATAATAAACTGTATTATTGAACCTACTTCATGCCACTGACACAATAATACACATAATCCTGTTTAATGAGCTGCTTTGCATAGATATCAGAATAAAACACATTTGTACTTTTGTTTGTACAGTCTCTTATTATGATTCGGAGAAGTTACTTAACCTATTCGACCTTCTAGAGCTCAAATCACGATAGCTACCGCACGATATAAGTCAATATACAGTAGTGAGTATTGTAAAAGGCTTAATAATATCTTACTTTTCCTGTCTTTCCTCTGTTTCTGAATGTAAGCTCTTATTCATTGAATGACGGCCTTGAAACCGCAAGCTAACCGCTTCTTCTCCTCCACACAACAGGAGATACTACCACTCCGCTAGCAAATATAAAGTCAACATTGTGGCTTGCAAATATTCCGACGTGTGCGTTAAGTTTGTCCAGGCATTTTCCCCCCTTCCGTCAAACCCCAGGCGCTCGCAACAAGAAGTCCGACAGTGGAAAGCTGTGTGCGTAAATAGATGTGCAAAGGTAGTCTCGATTTGACAGCGGGACTGATGTAATGTTTGCGCTAGCCCTGGCGAGCTAGCTAGCGCACATACACTAGGAACGTATGGGCGTGAACGCGCGTTTATGCCTTGACAGAAAGATCACGGATTTTTTGGCAGATCCCTAGTTTGCTTTCCGTAGCTTTTTGAGGGGAAAAAGACAGCCAGGCGGAGAGTCAATAATAAACATGTTGATTTATGCTAGCTACCAGTTCCTTCCATTACGCCGACAACCACCGCTGAAGCCCAGTTTGTTGTCCATTATTTTTGATCTATGGGACTCTTAGTAGCGGAGAGCAAGGTCAAAATCAACAGCTCTATGTTGATTTATGCAGAGCTGGCTTCCTGCTCCAGCCGTACATCAAGGTAACAGCGCAGATGTAGGGCCTGTAATGTGGTTAGCGACTTTATCTGCTCGTACAACCGCTGCTCCGATCCGCTATGATACTCCACTCATTCATTGTTGGTTAATAGCACAAATCTATCTCGTTTACCTTATCCGCTTATAGATAAGGACACACGCACTTACCACAAGGATCAGGTTTTCTCTCAATAATAACGTGCAATTCGAAGCCTAAATGGCGCAATCTGTGTATTTTTTGGATTTTAGGGACGTGACTGTGACTTCCCAACGCGGTTTTGTTAAACACTTTTATTGTGGCACAAGGCGTCACACTAGAGTTGTTATAATATCTAGCATTAATTTAAGTTTTGGGATTCAGTGGAGACAATACTAACATTTCTAACTGGATTTCAATGCTAAGAAACAGGCGTGAAATTGGATACAGATACCAAAAATGAAATAAGAAATATTCAATAGAATGCAATTTACCTTATCTGCATACAGTATAAATAAGTACACACACCACAAGGACTGGGATTTCTACTTTTCTTGCTAATCCTAATGAAAAGACTCAAGCTACCACAATGTTAATGACTATAGATTGTCATTTTCAGCATGATATAATAGTACTTTCTTGTGTGGTCTTGTACTAGTAGTTCTGATAAAGCTCAAGATCATTATTAAACTGTTCAGGAAAAGTCACATTTTCACATTTTGTCCTGTTCATGGGATTTCTTTGGTATCGATACTTGTTCAAGTGAGTATCTAGTTTCGATACCAGTCTTAGTATGGTTCTAGTATCTGATTTTCAATACTTTTCTTCTTTTGAAGCCTAAATTGCACAATCAAGTATTGCAATATTATACTTTTGATTTGAGGAAATATTATTCTGAATACCACCAACTGAAAGAGTACCAGAGCACAGTTAAATTGTATTCTGAATGCAGATTTTGGTAGGGCTGTATGATTTTGGGAAAATTGTTTTCTGAAAAGTATTATTTGATTTGTGATTTATGTTTAAAATTGTTCTGCTGATAGTGCATGTTGTAAAGAACTTCAGGAGCATTCACATTTATGAATCACAAAAATAATGCAAGGATCTCATGAGATTTAAAATTTAAAATTTGTATTTATGTAACCTTTTGTTTTTATGTATTGTGCAGCCCTAACATTCGGTACATGTATTTAGTTTTATTTCGTAAGACTACTTTCAAATTAAGTAAACAAGTTCTACTGTACTACTGTTGCTACATCGTATAAATATTGTCATTAGGAGAGTAAAAGAACAAGATATATACTTTTCTGCCACTCCTTATACTAGAAATACAACTTTCTGATCTGTTGTGCTTTTAATAGCCCGATGTACTGTACTTTTCTAAATTACATAATTGCGCTTTATATTGTCCTAATACCATTCCTTTCATTATCAGATGACAGACATTTTGTTCTGCAAGGATGTTGTTCGTGCATCTTTTTCAATGCAACATAAAAGCTTTGGGTGTAGCACACACACATGAATTGACCACTCCCTCAGCTTAAATCTCACAGCTCAAGCACCTGGTTGATCAAGGTTATCAACTGATTTCATTTAAAATATCAGTGTGTCATTTCATTTGTACAACATGATCTTGACTCATACAGAACTCATTAAGAGGAGCCTGGTATTTGTACTGTAAATGAATACGATTAGAGACAGAGCTCGATAGAGGCACGAGAATGGAAGAACCAAACACAATTTTTGCACAATTTATAATAATGTGCAAATGAGTTCAATATTTTGTCCTCACAGTTTTTGATTAACTTTATGTAATTTCTTTTCGATCTATGTAGCACTGTTTTTTTTTTAATACAGCTTTTCAAGATGTGTAATTCTACAGTTTTTACCCTTGTTTTTCCAATCCAAAGACATTTTGTGTGAACTAAATACATGCTTTACTGATTGAGGAGTCAACTATTTAAGGAAACAGGGGCAAAATCTCTGAAAACTATTGAGTATCTCTATGATCTGACCATGTATCTGACCAAAACTACTCTCAAAAGACCCAGGAGTTCATGCAAAAAACAACTATTTATATTTAAAAGCACTAGAAAACAGTGTATTTCTATGTAAAAGGCTGATTAAACTCATGATTCTCTCCCAAATCTTCAGCTAAAGCCGGCTGCACACTAAAGGATTTTTAAATTGTCTGCGATTGTAAGACGTCACGCAAAGTTTTCAGACCACAGACAACGATTTGCAACGATATTTGTCTCACACTCACATGCAGCACATCCACACCACACACTTGCTAATTTCGGGAAAGATTTGTTACAAGCGGAGGGGCGCGCGAGTGTCACATGATCGATCTGTGTAATGAAAACAAATACACGAGGATACGGCTTTTCTTATTTCGGCTCTTATTTAGAGCCGAAATAAAACAAAAATAAATATGTGTAGAGGAAACCTGCTCATAGAGAACACAGGAGAGCGCTGTATTCACTGGAGGTAAGGAGCCCGTGCGGGTTTCATTCATGCTATTTCTAAAGTTTAAGAGGCGTTTCTAGGCAGCGGAGCCAATGTTGTTGGAACGTCACAATTTGAGGTTTCTGAGCTGCGACATGACAAATCGTAACAGAATCACATTGACCCCACAGACATGAGGAGTGCCACCACAAATAATTGCTTATAAGAGTCGCTGCTCGGGCCACGCCTCCTCGAACTCGCGAAGAGGTAAATTGGGTTTGAAATCGGGGAAAAAAATCTCCTCTGGTGTGCAGAAGGCTTTACTCACTCCTTTCTGTTGTTCTATATACATCCTAATAATCAAAATAAAATTACTATTGAACTAATACACACTTAAGTCGACGAACACAGGCTGATTAAAATGATGAAAGGACTGCAGCCCTTGGTAACAGATAGCTCAGCACAGACGCGTGCAGAGGCAGATAGCGCGTTGATGTCTAGGGACGGTCAAACATGGGAAAAAAATCTATCTAAAAGCGATGTGCCCATCCCGGAGACGCCTGTCACACTGGCAATGCCAAATAAATACGGGAAAGAGTGTCTGGAGTGTCTGCCACTGTGGTCCAATAGATTTGGTTTTTCATCTGGCGGATCACTAAGCACGGACAAAATGTATGATTCCTGTCAACAAAATTGTTAAATTTAATGAATAGAAATTAAGTTTTTGTGAGATCTGTCATGTCTTTGTAATTTTAATGCATTGTTTCCTGTTGTGTGAAGCACTTCGAATTGCCTTGTGTACAAATTGTGCTCAACAGTTAAACTTGCCTTGCCACATGGTTGATAGAAAGTGGTACTATCACTCTTTCTGCTACTTCTACTAGTGAAAGCAGAGTATTTCAAGCCCAAGTGTTCAGTCTGTGTATAGTGCCACTGAGTGTGAATGGTTTAACTATTATTTGTTTTGTACAAACCAGCAGCTTCTTAGTTTACAGCTAAAGAGTCCTGTTCTCAGGTCTCTGCACTGGCTCCCTGTGGCTCAGAGAATAGACTTTAAAGCAGCTCTGCTTGTGTACAAGTCTCTCCATGGCCTAGCACCAAAGTACATCTTGGATATGTTAGTGCCATATGAACCATCTCGGACTCTGAGGACCTCAGGGACCGGCCTCCTGCTGGTGCCCAGAGTCAGGACAAAACATGGGGAATCTGCGTTTCAGTTTTATGCAGCTAAAATCTGGAACAGTCTTCCTGAAGATGTGAGACAGGCTTCTACTCTGACAATGTTCAAATCTAAGCTAAAAACAGTTTTGTTTAGCTGCGCATATGACTGAAAGGATTTTTTCTTTGCACTCTTCTCTTTTGTTTGTGATTTTATTAGTTTAGAAAATCAGTTGGATTGATAATTTTTAATTTAGTTAATTTCATTGTAGTTAATTTTTATCTTTGCACTCTTCTCTTTTGTTTGTGATTTTATTAGTTTAGAAAATCAGATGGATTGATAATTTTTAATTTAGTTAATTTCGTTGTAGTTAATTTTTATCTTTGCACTCTTCTCTTTTGTTTGTGATTTTATTAGTTTAGAAAATCAGATGGATTGATAATTTTTAATTTAATTAATTTTATTGTATTTCTGTTTCTGTAATTTCTTTGTGATTTGAATGCATTTTTCCTGCTGCGTGAAGCACTTTGAATTGCCTTGTGTATGAAATGTGCTCTACAAATAAACTTGCCTTGCCTTGCCTTGCCTCTGCTATACCACAATCGCCACTTCTTCTTTCTATACGGAGTCACCACATACAGAACATGATTTGCGCATTGCGATTTCACTTGAGCAATAGCAGACGCTCTTCCCGATCGTACCTGTTCTCCCTTGATCTCAGCGAACGTCATAACAAAAGCGCATTTCTATTGATAGCCTAGCAAAGATGTGACTTGTTTGTTAAGACTGGATTGGATATGGTGATGCTGTGATGGGGACGTATGTAATTCTAGGTGCTACGGCGGCGCTTACTGTCAATGTCTCGCTGAGGTGACGTTTCTGACAGGTCGTCCACTGGGAGGGATCATTGCACCAATTTGAAGCCAAGGAATAAGAAGCTGCTTTGTCTTTTGGACTTTCCATCAATCCCCATCCAGAGGAACAGTTCTAACACAAACTGTCACTAAATCCCTGTAAGTGGCAGAAGGCGTCACACTGGAGAAAACACCAGGAATATTAGAGTTTCTTCAAAAGTTAGAGATAAAGTATATATGTTGAGATTGTAGAGTTGTTATTTGTTGTTAATATTATTCAGTGTGTATTTAGGACAAGAAAAAATGGGGTTTCTCTTTATTTCCATTGTTTTTTTTTTGGTTTTGGGCAAAGAAGTGTTGAGACAATACCAATATTTCAAATTGGATCTCAAAACTAAGGAAAGTTCAATAATTCAACACAAAGTAGCACATTCTGTCATAAAACTCTCTTGTTTTTATTCTAGTTCTGATCAAGACTATTCTAAAGCGTACATTTTGTCAAATTTTGCCTTAACTTTGTGCTGAACGACGGTTTGATGTTCAATACTAGGGCAATAATGAGAACAAATGATATATTGATTTATTATTTGTATTATTTTAAAGTATGTCAATAGCACGTGTCTTTAAAAGTACCAGTTGAAGTTTAATTATCAGACAAACGTGAAATGTCTGTAACATGAATCACAAAAGTGCAGAAATATCACCTTATACCCTTATTTGAAAGTTTACCACATCACTTTTTATTTTTATTTTGCCCACCTCTAATCGATACTTCTTCAAATGCGTGTACTAGTTTTGATACTTGTTTTAGTATCGATTGGTACCTGGGTATTGATCTTTGTGTGTGTGTGTGACAACCTTTGAGCAGCTTTTGCGTCTGAATCCATGAATTAATGCACTGAAACAAACACCTCTTTTTACAATACGTTCGGACACTTTCTCTTTAGCATAATGGCGTTTAATCCGTTTTCGCATTTTTAGTTTTTCATCAACTCGCGTAATTCAAAATGGCAGGTGTAAAAGAACATTTCTGACTCATTTCATTTTGACTAAAGACCGAAAAGCAGCCACATCTGCCGAGTCGTCTGTTCCCATCTGCACCGCTTTTGACATCGAACTATGAGTCAGCGTTATAGAAGGGGGAAAAAACCCAACAACTTTCCTTTCTTTGTGTATTTGTTCAGTGAAGTCGGGCTGGGGTTTTGAATCAGCTGTTCTCGAGAGCAAGCAACACAACTGAATCCGTTCTTGACATGTGTATTCAAACAAAGACATGGAAGAGTAGTATTAAGTGAAATACAAGTAACAGGCACACCCCAAATAACAATATACGGGGTATCGTTTACAGTTACACTAGACTAAAATTGCATTGGGGGCCGTAATTAGTTAACGTTAGCTTAAAAACAGTAACGTCTCCTTGTCAGTTGTGTGTTAGGCCAGTCTAAACTATTTGTCACATTTTCCCTTTTGCCAAACAATAAAAACGACTGAAAAAAGGCTGTAATTGCGTGAAAAAGGCGCTGTGGTTTCCTGCCTGTCTGATGTGTAATTGATGGAATGTGAAATTAAACAGTCTCTAAAATACTTTCAAAAACAAAACGCATTCACTGCTCCAAATGAGGAAGGAGTACTGCAGTAAAACTCAAACAATGTGAACAAAAATATTGCGACAACACAAGTTTCACGTGTGGAAAATTTGGCGATAAAGTAAATAGCTTACTGCTACTTTTATCACTACTACTACTTTGATATTTGCAGTACTTGAATTGGATATAATGACATAGTGCTCTTTGTAACTTGCTTGTCTCATGGAGTTGTTATTGCTTTAAAAGAAATGTCCCAATGTATGGAATTACAGCTGATTTTGATGCGGACAAATTTTGAAAAAAAGGTATGCAATTTCTTACTTGTCAAAAGTATCAAAAAACAGATACTACTAATATACTAAAATTTGAACAAGCATCAATACAAAAATAAATACATCGCCATGTCCCTGACCACGTGGTTACATAAACTAAGTACTATTTTTCCGTTGAAATGCTTATCGTCTAATGGTTTTCACTGCGGTATTAACAATTTTAGTATCAAGTTTCATGCCTATTTCTTAGTATTGAATTCAAGTTTAAAATGTTTGCCTTGTGAAAACTCTTAATTCTTATTATGAGCAGGGGCGTCAAAAGTATCACACATCAGATACTAATCCATACTAAAACTAGCATCGAAACTAGATAGATATTAAAAAAAAAAATTGCATAAAAGGATCATTATTTGACCTTTTATGAACAGTTTTAGATTGATCTCCTGCTTTATCAGACATTGCAACATAAAGAAAGTACTATTATTTTGTGCTGTATTGTCGTGGTTTTGAAATCAGTATCAAGTATATTCCTAGTTCTGAAGTCGAATATCTTCGACAACACTACTCTCCACAGATCTGACCTGTAACGTGGCTAGGCGCTGTCAACCGAGACAAAAAAGGTGGCAGACTCTCCGCCAGAAAAGTCACATAGCGCACATTTAACTCATTTCACTTTTTTCTGACATGCTTTTGCTAAAACTAAACGTACCTCACTCTGCAGTTGTGATAAATCCATTCATTTTTCTCTTTGTCATATTCTTGGTTCGTTCTGATTGAAGATTAATGTAATTGGTGAAGATGTCAAGAACGGCTTTAGACTGTAGCTGGAATCCAAACAATAAAACCGACCCAATAATTCAACTCAGATGGAGTCGAGACAATGCTTCTCTGTGTTAAACATGACGGCGAACCCTCTCATCTAACGACACGAAAAAAAAAGCCCCACAAAGACGCTCATTTTCTGCAGACGAATGGCAGAAATACAGCTGAAAGACCAGGAAGAAACTGTAGTAATTTGTTTGACCGCCGTGTCATTGGAAGCGGCATTAGCAATAACAAATCACAAAACAATAAAAGATGGAGGCCGAGATGAATGAAAGGGCTTGCGTTTCATGGTAGAAATGACAGAAAATCAATTTGCATGTTTATACGTGGTCCGCTCAGCTATGGTGCGTGTGCTTTGTGCGAAATCCCCGCGTGTTTCATGAATGGCGTGTTTGAGTGTGCGGAGTTCCTCGGGCCCGGACCAAATTGGAAACAGAAAAACAAACATTCACGGTCGGAACCCCCGCTCTCTTTCTACCCCCCCGTCCCACCCCCGCCCCGTCGTCTGCTGGCCAGTGGTGCAGTCCGACCTGTCTGGGACAATGTAACGGTCTATAGTCGGAACGGACCACACACGAACTTCAAGAGGGGGGAGATTGTGCAAAAAAAAAGAAGAAAAAAAAGGCAGGAGGAGGTATCTGAAGCCACAATGACAGTTGGAAAAAACAGGAGAAGGAGAACAACGAGTGATGGATTGATGGAAAAGACGGCTATGTAAAAAGAAAAAACATGGCAGAACAAACTTGATGGACGTGAAGTGTGAAGAGCGGTGATTCACAAACCTTTCAGGCCACCGTAGAAGCCAAGACTAGAACAAGAACAGTCCATTTCATACAGATTTAGGGACGTCACAATATCACATTTATTACTATTGTGAGAACAGATATCACGGTTTTAACAATTATTCAAGATTAATTAGAGTGAATTTAATTTTCTTTTATTCCCAACACATTACTGACTAACAATAGATAAAAAAAAAAAAACCTGTTAGATAAAAAAAGTACTTTCCATTGAGATTTATTTTTTGGTCGATAGATTGAATGAACATTGAAAATGTTGTTTCTAAAATGGTCTCAATTGTTATTTGTTGTTATTTTATTGTGACCTGAATATTCACAATTATCACTAACCAAATAATCTTAACATTGCTTGACTGTCTCAACCAGGGCTGAATTAGAACGAACGCTGGGATTGTGAAAAGAAACATCAATAACCAAATACTAACTAGTATCAACACTTTGAACAATATTTTTTATGGTTTGATGTTAATTGCTTGTCTATGAGGCATAAACTTCCGTTGTTACCACGGCGTCACAATGCTCACATTAGCAAACAGCTCGATAAGTTCATTTATAAATGGTGTGAAAACTCAAGGAAAAAATGCAAAAATAGATCTAAACATCACATTCTAACTGAAGAAATATTTGCTAATGCTAGCTAGCTTTTGGCAGTGATGTTATTTGAAACAGACTCGTGTATATTGGACACAGATATATATATTTGAAACAGACTTGTATATATGTGAAACAGACTTATATATATTTGAAACAGACATATACTATATTTCAGACTATATCAGTTGGTCAGTTTGTGTTGAAACAAAGCTCAGATTAAAGTCTAACGTGAATGACAGTTAAAATCACTCCCCCAAATAATGTTACTGAGGAAATGTATATCAACATCATTACATATTAAAAACTAGTATAAACAAAACAAATTAAATTAAAACATTAAATAAAAAAATAAATAAAATAAAAAAAATAAATAAAATAAATAAAATAAATAAAATAAATAAAATAAATAAAATAAATAAAATAAATAAAATAAATAAAATAAATAAAATAAATAAAATAAATAAAATAAAATCAATATAATCAATATAATCAAATAAATGATATTTGCATTATTTATATTTAATTCTGCTATACAAAAAGGGTACTGTGCTTTTGCCTTAGTATCAAATTCAAGGTTAAAATGTTAATATCCTGACAACACTGGTCTAGATCAGGACTAAAACCAGAATGAGTACAGAACCACGACATATTCCAAAGTACCACCATGTTACTATCTCTCCCTCTCTGTTTGACACTCACTAGAGAAGAGACGGCGTTATGAGACATTGAAGAAAATGAGCTGTTACAGTTACTGTTGAGTCTGAGCTCTGCAGGCAAAATATTTACATTTTAAAAAACTTGTGTGCTTTCACTAACGAACAAGCCGCCCTCCAGTTTCTGCCTTTTCTTTGTTCCACGTTGTCAGCTCCGATGGCAGCGTTTTATTGTGCGATCAATCATACAACAACTAGGTGCGAGTGCGAGTCTAGTAATTTGACTGTGTAGATTTTATGGCCTGGGGGAAAATAATCATTTCCCCCTCACTCTGTGCGGAGATGAGCCTTAAATAGACTCTGCCTAACAGTGCGTCAGTCGGATTCGAGGGACTTGTATCAGGACCTCTTCGTTCCAAATTAATGCACAGTTTTAACACATTTTGAAGGTCTTATTTTTGTTTCAACTTTTCAGTTTTGGGGGTCGCAATTCTCAATGCAAGTCTCGTGTGTCCTTTAATGCACTGATTGACATGTGTAATAGAATTTGATGTCTTTCTTTACACAGATCTTTCCAACTATACATCACAAGTATTAGGGCCATATCATAACGGTGTATCGTCATGAAATTTGGAATATCGCGATACAATTCCACGTGCACTGCAGGTCATTTTCCTCTGTATTACTCGGAACTTGATACGATACATGTCCTCATACATGGAAATCCCTAAAAAACAGTGTTAAAAGACTAAATTGACGTTTTGCTTATGTAGAATAACAAAATGCATTGGACTCTTTAAGTTCACAATGTCCTTAATATCAAAATACAATTATTATAAATAATTCACCTTTCAGCTCAGCAGGGTCAGTATTAATTCAACAGTCGCAGGTTTATACGTTCAGAACTTGATAATTCACAGTTAATTTATGTTGTTTAAAAGTATCACGATGCATCTTTGTGTCAATACACCAAGAGACGCACTACTGCTACTGCTACTCCTACTGATACTCCTACTGCTACTCCAACTGCTAATCCTACTACTACTGCTACTACTACTCCTACTACTCCTACTACTACTACTCCTACTACTCCTACTACTACTACTACTCCTACTACTACTACTACTACTACTCCTACTACTCCTACTACTACTACTCCTACTACTCCTACTACTCCTACTACTCCTACTACTACTACTAGTGCCCGTGAACTGTTTGTATAATGTACTATACAAATGTATTATTGTTGACTATGGGACACGGTGCCATCTGCTAGACTTCTCTGCCGTGGAACCATCTGCACCTCTTACCATAGCAACCACTGAAAACACTGCAGCCATTGCGTTCATCCAAACTGACCATTCTTACTTTCACTTCCTGGAAAGATCAAATACCTGCTCACACGACTCAACCAGTTTAATCAACCAAACTGATACCGATACTATTATTATGTGTGGATAAATAAATGCACTACGATGTCCACAGACACCTATATTAAACACGCAGAGTGCCACGCCCGGGCCAGTGCAAGTGACCTGAGGAAATTGTCTTCATCTAAATACAGACTCAGGTTTAGATTTGCGGTGAGTGGGCAAAGATGGATGGAAATAAGCAGAGAGAGGAGGAGGAGGAGAAGAAGAAGGAGAGAGGGGTGGCTGGACGAGGGGGTGGCGCTGCTCAGACGCCGGGTGGAGCGAGTTTGTGGTTGGGGCAACAAAAGGGGGAACCGAGAGCCGCGGTCGAGCTGATACGTAAGACTGGAATGACTGGATCAAGTCGTTGTGATTACCAGCGGTTCACAGTATCAGCCAGATGATGGAGAGGTTTATAACAATACAGTTATCAATCTTCAAACAGGATCAGTTTGAAGGCCATGCATACTGATTAAAGTGTTAGTGTCGTGTAATTGGTGAGTGTGCTGTTCATTTACTGGTAGCATAAGCTAACCGTGTCATTGTAAATTTCGTTGAAACCCCATCAATCTCAAATGTGAAAGAAGAATGAGACGTTTATGCCGCCATTTTAAACACATTAAAAAGCTGTTTCTTCGTGAAAAATAGTTGCTTGTTTTGTGGTTTGTTTCATCCGCACATGTTTTAATCGTTCCTTCGTTTCTGTCGGGAAAAACACTTCTTAGTTCATTCGCTGCATTGTTTGTGTCACATTTTAAGCACTGACCGATCAGCGAGCTCATTTATCCAGAAAGTACTTTATTGTCACAAGAAAGAAGATTTGAAAGGTTTGTAGGGCTGTCAAAAGTATTGAAAGTCAGATACTTATTGATACCAAAACAAGTATTTAAACAAGATATTCAAGTGAAAAAATCACATTAACAGGAACATTTTGACCCTTTTTGAAACAATTTTAGAATAATCTTGAGCATTATCGGAACTAGTATAAAGAAAAGGTATATACAAAGAGTAAAAGAAGAGTAGTATATAAGAAAGTACTATTATTTTGTGTTGAAAATGAAAAAAAAGTTGTGCGTTTTTTTTTCTATTTCATTGTGGTATCGAAATTAGGTTTTCCTTAGCATCAAAATCAAGGTTTAAATTGTAATATTGTGACAACATTATTACATTTGGGTCAAAAAACAAAGCATTTTACAGTAAGGCATTTATAGAAAGTCTTGTGACATGAAATTCCTTGTAATTTGTTCTAAAGACAATAAAAAACATCATAAACCACTCTTCACTCTTCGCATTTACCTTTTCACACACACACAACCTTTACATAAGTGGGTTTGTGTCTCTTTTGTGTGCACACAGTTCGAACAGCAGTGTGTTGTGTATATTCGCCCAGCTTAAACAGTCTTCACATGTGGAAGACGTTGTCCGCTGTCAGCCGCGGCGATAAAACTAAATTGGTGCTATTACCGAGGTTGACCCGCGCCGGTCTCTGCAGGGCACTAAATATTATTGCATATTGTGCGGCTTTGATCAGCGACTCGATACAGACGTCTGACTTCAAATTGGTTCCCGACGATGCGATATTTAGCCTTTTGAAATCTGGCTCGAGTTGGGGGAAAGCAGTAAAATGTTGAACAATCTCTAACATGATTTGTCTGTAATTCCCTTCAGGTGCCGTGGCCAACGCTCCGCGGAGGACGAGTCGAGATGAGCGCCGGGCGTCGGTGTCTCCACTCGGATGTACAAAACTGACCGCGGCGAGAGACGTTTTTGACCAGGCCTGACCCATTTGGAGTTACGCGTGCACCTGGTTATGAACGCGAAGGGATAACGTCTGATGCCCGCGCAGTGCTGTACTTTAGCGAGAGGGGCCGTTACCATAGCGCTGAAGCACAGATCTGAAAGTGTACACGATGTGCTGATAACCTCATGAACGCAAGAGGTAAGGAGACACTGGATACAAACACCTCCAGGTTTTTAGCTACGCAAAAGGGATGTGTACTATGTGAAAATGTTGAGTAAAGTGCTGCGATATCCAAATTATTGCCATGTTTAGATGCTTTTTGAGACAATTATCTCAGTTATATTCAACCAGATGTGTTCGTGTCTTAATGTGTTAGTCAAACTTTGTGAAAATAAAAGCTGTTGTCAAATGGATTGAAAATCAGATACTAAAACTAGTATTTGAGCAAGTAATAAATCCCATAATCAGGTCAAAATGTAACAGTTTTATCAGAACAAGAGGAAGACCACAATGTTTGATGAAGAAAGTAGTTATTTTGTGGTGAAAATGTCAGTCTATTGTCCAAAACCTTGACTTTAAAAAGAGCATTTTAATCATCAGTATCAAGTATATTCCATAGTATCGAAATTGAGTTTGACATTTTTGTATTGTGAATAACAAAGACAAAAAACTGAGACTAAATCAAGGCAAATTTAGACTGAAAGGCGAAAATTTAAATTATAATTTGCCTTTTTCAATGTTTTTATTAAAAAAACAATAGATTCGTGCCAGCTGGAGAACCTTGGCTTTATTACAACATATTTTGTATGTCGCGATATCAATTATTTCGTCAGCTAATATTGCGATATTGATACTTTTGCGACATAGTGTTCATCCCTAGTACGTTTCATAGATTAGTTTAATAAAACCAAACGGGGGATGCGTTCACTTCTGCTGAGAAGCCTGATCATTTCTCACACCTTTAGCGTTTGCACATGCGTTTGAAGTTGTAGACGGAGCAGATAGAAAGCAGTGGTGGTCTGTGGTTTCGGCTTCTTGACAAGAACGTTAAATAGTAACGCAGTTTGCTGATTGTGCAAAGACTTTTACATTTCAGTATTAAAGTTGCATTGAGTTTGTGATTTATTCCAGATATGAGCTGGATTGCACGGCCTTTTGGAGCACATTATTGCACTGCTCCCTCGTGATTTTTCAAGCGCTTGATACATACATTTGTGTTCAATCCTGGGACTACTTTTTTACCCGTGTCATCAAATGCACATCACAAATACAATCGCACGTTAGCCTCCTGTGCCTTCTGCTGCAAAGGCTCAGTGGTTTCCTCCTCCTTTGTCACACCTGACTGCATGTTTTATCTTGCTGCCTCAACATTTTTCACACAGACCACTTTTAAACCACTTTGGTGAAAAAAAAAAAGTCATTGTTTCAGGAGCGGGACATTTCCGCTTTCATTTTCAATGTCATTTTTTACTGCTTAAAAGTGACACTTCTGCTCACTTCTGCTTTCTTTTTCTGTGGCAGTTTTAATTTTGATAAATATCACTGAAATGTGTGGAAAGGGATCCTGTCAGGAAAAAAGAAACACCTCGTATTATTCTTTTGGTTCTTTTTGTTCTGTTTGCAATTTTAGGCAATTGCTCGAGCACATTTATTTAATCAAAACCACTTTCTAAAAACAATTCACTGAACAAACCCAAACTGTGGTTTTCATTGTTAAAATTGACATTTTTCTTTTTCTGATCAAACTTCGTGCTCCAAAAGCACCAAAAGCGTTTGTTCACTTCTCTCACTGTTTGGATTAGGAACATTTACTTTACATTCATGAAGTGTAAGGCTTTGACATGTTTACTACAACACAGTATATTATACAGGCCTGTGCTGTGTCAAATGGGGTGAAGAGTGGAGAGACATTCAGCTAATTGTCACCAGAATGTTTAAAGATTAATTGACATCGGAGCTAAATGCTAATAGTTTTAAATATTACAACAGTAAAGAGTGAAAACGTCAGACATTTTATTTGAGCTTCTCAAACGCAACATTTGTGGTAAAGTATGTAATATGTCTGTAGATACAATTAAAAAAACATTAAAACCTAAAAGTCTGGATTTTGCCTTCATCAAAAATGTTATAATATAGACAAATAATGCAAAATACAACTATAATGTCATCAAACCAGGCTCTGATATCACCCACATGTGTCTGAAAATGTCATATTAAAGTCACATTCAGTAGTTAATCACAGGAATTCAGGATTTTTTCATACTTTGTAAAGGGTCTATTGCAAGTCTACATCCATTCTGCCAATAAATCAAGCCCCAGGGGTCAAGTACATGCACATTTTGCTTCCTCTCCGTTCTTTGTCCGTTTTGTGAAGAGAATCGTTCAGCGATATCGACAGCTCCGCACTGTAGACATAAAGCTGTGGAGTCAGTGTCACCGAGCCGCTGTGAAAGGCCTTTAGTGTCTGTTTGTGCATGGTTCTCATTATGTGGTGCGCGGCTTTGCTCGCTGATGTTCCTCAGATTGCTTTGAGCTGCCTGATGCTTTTAGCTGTGGTCTGTGTGGGGCTAACCGTCTCCTCCTGTATGTTCGCATGCCTCAGAGCTCCATCCACGCGCGTGTTGCAGAGTGCATGTTGCGGGCGGCGGGGGGCTTTGATCTGCCCGTTACGGTCAGATTTGGCAAATTTTTGAGTTTTTTTCACCCTTTCTGGGAATGTGATGTGGAGACGGTTCAGACAGGCCCACGAGGAGTCAGTGGGATGGGATTAGGGCTGTGACGTAGTTTTACACAAATCCATTTCACTTTGGTGCTATTTCTCATCTTTACAAGTCAAACACATTTCTCTGTTTCGCTTTTAGATCCATCACAGGCCTAAAATCAATGTATGTTTGTTTGCATTTCTTTCTTTCTTTCTTACATTTTCTTTCTTTCTTTCTTACATTTTCTTTCTTTCATTTTCTTTCTTTCTTTCTTTATTTCTTTCTTTCTTTCTTACATTTTTTTTCTTTCTTTCTTTCTTTCTTACATTTTCTTTCTTTCTTTCTTAAATTTTCTTTCTTTCTTTCTTTCTTACATTTTCTTTCTTTCTTTCTTTCTGACATTTTCTTTCTTTCTTTCTTTTTTTCGTTTTCTTTCTTTCTTTCTTTTTTTCATTTTCTTTCTTTCTTTCTCTCTCTTTCTTTCACCTAAATGATGAGATGAAGATAGACTGTCACTATTTCTGTCACTATAATTACTATACTAACTAATTGTTCATTAACTGGGAAGTTTTTCTTATTTTTCTAACTACAATAAGATTTGAGCTGCAAAAATAGCTTCTCTGACTCATTAAAGATACAAATTAAATACTAAAGTGCTTCATTCATTTATGTCAATGTTCTTTTTAACCATATTGTACATTCAGACTAGTGTATTCAATAATTCTGCTTCAGGGCTATTGTGTCAGTGACATTTGTTTCTATTTTATTGTAGAAAAAGATTCAGTTGTAGTCATCTGGACTCGTTTTTTACTAAGAAACCAAGTCCAGATGACTACAACTGAATCCTTTTCTACAATGAAACACTTCTGGACGAATGAGGGACTAAACGACATCTTTCCATTTGATCGTTTATCGTGTACATTTTCCTCAGCAACACGTATTTACCACATCAAATTTAGTCCGTCACTTTGCAATATTGTGTGATTATTTTATGCTCCTGAGCTGTTTCTAGACAAAAAGAAAATAAATCTATCTTTTCACTTCACACATACTAAGCCAGTCGTTTGTCTCACGCTTCGAGTACCTCTAATGGGCAAATACAGCTGTACAAAGAAATACTCAATGTTATTATGAACACGTGGACATTTATCTGTGGCTCAGTGTTCGGTCCTGCTATGAAAGCGTGTGTGGCGTGTGGTCAAACGTGTTCACTGCCCTTCAGAAACGTAACACTATCGCCGACGTGACCAACCCCGCCCCCTCCTGCACTAAACATAACAACAACGTGACTTAACAGCGTCACATGAAAGCCGATCTTCATTTTAATGAAACAACACTCAACAGTACGTGCAGAGAGAAGAGTGACAGACAGATGTGCAACTCATATTTCACAGAATCTCTTCCACGTAAAGGTAAATATGTAGAAAATGCAATGCAATAACATTCATAGAAGTGGAACGGCGGAGTAATGGCATGTAATACTATTAACGTTTGCATCAGGATTTGCAACCATGTGAAATATTAACAAGTGTCATTCCTGAAGAGGCTTTTGGCGTTTGGGCTGGGTGAGACTAAGGCGCCGTGACATGCCATTCGATGCTTTGAACATGTGCTTGTTACCTGTTGGCCTATTTTCACTAAATGGGTCAGCAGCTGCTTCTTTGTTTGTGCGATGAGCTCATCTTTTTTACAGCGTGACACCGCGACACACATATATACTTACCATGACAGGCTTGTATTTCAGCCCATATGCGTGTCGGCGATGGGGCTTTTTGCACTCATTTCTCACATTCTCCTATACCAACACTATCCCGCGTTTCTCTCATCCAGATATCGTGTAATTCAAATGAGATCATCTTAATTTTGCTCATTAATAAATGAGTCGTTGCAGCGTCTCAGTGTAATCAATGACTTTGTTTGTAGGTGTGGACGCAGCAACGTGTTTTAAAGGACACTTGAATCAGTCTCTGCATTTATGGCTCACGTGTACAAATGGTTCTACTTATACTTCGTTCAAGTCCACTACAGCAAAGCAGGAGCATGTCGGGGCCGCTTAGTGACATAATTGGCACGCTCCTGGCAGATGTTGGTGGTTTTTAGATTATAGGATGTCTCGGATCGGGGCAAGAGCCGTTTTTTCCTATTGATGACATGGTATTTTCATGTTGAATTTGATCATTTATATTGCAATTTCGCCATTAAGTATACATTATTTATTTTTTTAGTTATGTAAGTCAAATGTTGCACAGCGTTCATAGAGTCACAGATTGAAACAACAAATCACAAACAGCAATAAAAATCATATTAAACAACAATAATAAAAAGTAATACCAAGAAGAATCATAAAAGCTGCCTCCCTCTGTATTCAATATTATTCTCCAATTAATTGTGTTGTGGGCAATACTGATAAAACTTTATATTTATGTATTTAGTCATCGTCTTGATAACAATATTCAGATGATATTTTTATAATGCATCAGGAATATATGCTAAATGTGCCTGTACTGGACCACAAAAGGACAGAAATATCGCTTTATAACCTTTTTTGGAAGATTACACTAGACCATTGGGTTAATTTGATTGTTGATTAGATCTTTTTCTTCTCCAGAACAATTGCAATATTATGGATTTCACACAACTCTCGTCTCTTTTACCTGAAACTCAGCAATATGCCTGTTCTATTGGCTCGCGGGCTCCTAAAATCAAGAGTGGGAAATATAAAATTTTAGTTTATCATCTGTTTGTTTGGGATCAAAATGTATTCATATTATGATTGCGATGAAAAGGGGTAAAGTATCCGCTTATTTCACAATCCTCTGTTTCTGTGTTTACAGCTGAGCGGAGGTAGAAATCCATTAATCAGATTAGGTTATAAACTGAGAGCAAACCAGAGCACGTCACTGTATTACGCCACGGTTACAGTCTTGTGTGTCACTGTCTATGAGCGACATTCAAATTCATGATTATTAATGATCATTGTGACATCACTGGGACTAAACCTAACCATTCATGTGGAAAAAATACAATCTTAAATAAGAGAATAACTTTCAAAGTGATTGAAATAAGAAGTATTATTTATCATCTAATTTATTATTTTACTATATTTTAACTTTCTTTAAATAATATTTGCTATTAGAGCAAAGAACTTTTGTCCTTATTTAAGTGCAGTTTAAAACTCTTTCTACTTGTTCCATTGGCTGTCAAAATATACTCAAAACAAGATAAAAAATACTTATTTCAAGCGATTTTTTGCTTGTTATCTTTATTCTTTACTTTTATTCTACCATGTAAGAACACATTGAGATTGCAACCTCTTTTTTGACCTGGGGCAAAGGGCAACATTTGCAACACACAGTATATATGTATTTATAGATTTTTACAATCTACACCAAACCCAAGACATGTGTAAAAGATTAGAAAATAGAACTGCATTTTAAATTTGTATAAGATTTACCCTCTTTTTTTGTTTTTTTAATGGAGCGAAAACCCCTCAATGACTAACCTTACAAACAAGATGAATTTTCGCAATTTTTGTGAGTTCACAAACTCTTGAGGATCCTCTTGTTAGGCTCCTGCTGATCTGTTTGCAGTCCACACCAGTGGTAAACAGGCCAATCACACGGCATTTAGGGTCCACAGGCGGGACTGGAACCAATCACAGAGCAGCATTGTGGGGAACTTTGAGGTTGAGAAAGAGACTGTACTTTTTACTTGTTACTGTATTTTTCTTCCGCTGTTGTGACGCTTCGACCAATCAGCGTGAAGTATTTTTTCAACGTCCCAATGGCTTTCAGCGAGAGCCTTCCCAGAATGATTCATGTGATGAACTCAGCGTGAGACACAGATCAATCTGGCATGAGCCAGGTTACTCAAAGACACCATCTTAGTTCAGACTGGAGAGAGTTCCAAGCTGCGGGAGCAGCATAGCTATAGGCTCGCTTTCTTCATTCAGTCCGAATCAGAAACAGACATTAACAGACATATCTTATCTCAGATGGTCATTTTTTGATACAGGGGAAAAGTGTTGATACTTTATACTAATACTATACTAATTTCCAATGCAACAATGATTAAAAACAAATCACAATAAATGTATATTTTAAATATTTTTTTATATTATCATGTGGTCTTTTTCTACTTGTGATATAGATGACGACCATTCTAAACATCAGTATCACCAGCATCAATATTTGCTCAAATGAATATCAAGTTAGTAAGTTAGTTTAAGTATCGATCATGTGGGTATAGATGACATTTGTGTTTGTGATGCTTCTCTTTTGCTCCTCGTTGTTTGTGAACACATGTGTAGTAACCTCCTGTGTGCACTTCCCCCCCTGGTTCATCACTTTGTGCCCTGAGCAGTGCATTATTGCGGCTGTGCACGGCCGACAGTGTGTTTTTGTTCAGTTGGCTGCAGTGTGGAATCGTAGCCAACAGAACAAGTGTTAACAAGCTGAGCACAGACTGTATTTATTTAATCCATATGCGGGGGAACCATACAGCTGTGTCTGCGAGGAAAATCACTCTCCCAGACTGTCTGAGGTACAGAGACCTCTGCCAAGTCAGCGTGAATGAGGCTCCTGTCGAGTAAAAGGAACACTTCAGCCAGTCAGCCATTTCTTATCACTAGTAACTTCTTCAGAATCAGAGAACTGGCCAACACCAGGCGTCTGCACATGAGAGAAGGGCACTGAGCAACAACATCTACAAGAAAAAAGTCTGCTCCTCTCGTACACACTCTCGTCACAGTTTTACCTGCTTTGGACTAAAATGTATCTAGAATTTAAAGTTTTTATTGTTTTATCGAACAAAAACTAAAAACACATTCTTAGAGGATATACAGATTAAACACAGATGTACTCAAAGTCCCTCACTTCTCTCTGAGCTCAGATCTCCTTCTGCCTCATCTCTGAAAGTCACAAAGTTCAGAGTTTCTGGACAGGACTGTTCTTTTCCTCTTTAAGTTATCTTTTAATAAATCATAACCTTTAACATTGAAAGTCACGTACGCATGATGAATAATAATATAATCATAATAATTCATAGCAACTCACTTTACATTGAGTTGGTGACTCAGGGATGCATGATTTTTATACCACAATTAGACAAAAGCACATGTATTAAATAGCTTATTTTAGCTATTATTTTTCCTAATTTTCTTTGTTCAATGTTCAAAATGTTCAATGTTCATGTGCACCAAGTCAACACTGCTGTTTCTCTGGGCGGCCTGGGAATGGCGTTGTAGTCGGTGTAGAACTTATGTGCTGTTGCGATCGGCAGCTCTATGTAAAGCAGAAGAAAGGGCACAATTAATAGTGGTGCCCCCGGAAACTTCTGGAATAAGGTGAATAGCGAGTTCAGCTTCACTCATGCTGCCGCGGATTCTGTCAGAAATAGACTTCTTGCTGACGGATCAGACGTGACGCAGTGGTGTAAACATGATCATTCACATATTCTATATCTCGAGGCAGACGTGTGGGAACGCACCGGAGACGTTACACAGTTTGTAGAAAGGAGGCGTTTGCATCTCTTGTCTGACTCTTTAGAGATGCTGCGTGACATTCCAGGAAAACCAACAACATCTCCATAATGACAAACAGGAAGTACATGTGCCACCTTATAAGTTACACAGTGCAACTTTAATAAACAATCTAAAATAAGTAAAAAGTGTCAATAAAACATCTAAAGGAACTGAAAAATGCAGATTAATCTTCCAAACAATACATATGATATATATGATCGGGCTATCCATCCATCCATCCATTTTCTACCGCTTGGTCCCTTTCGGGGTCGCGGGTGACTGGAGCCTATCCCAGTGACTTCGGGCCTTAGGCGGGGTACACCCTGGACAGTGGCCAACTCGTATCACAAAACAATGCCAAACACTATCCTTAGCAGATCAATAATTCCTTCCCAGTTTGTTGCAATCTGCAGATTTCTCAGAGCCAGTTTCTAGCGATGTGTCAAAGTTGTGCTTCAGGTTGTTGCTGATAGGGCAGTGCCAGGCCGGCTGCACGCGGCGCGCCGATAAAGACCGAGCACGCCGGGAACTGACAGGACTGTGGCTAACTCCGCTGCTAACGCTAACAGCCAACTCCCGCAGCCAGCGCCAGCGTGCAGACCTGCCAGGACTGCAGACAGACACAAAACAGAGCGCACGGCAACAGCAGAGAGAGCGAGCGGGCGGAGAACTGCGGGCCCAGATAGTTCCCGAACGCTGCGCCTCCTTTAGCTCCAGGTGCCGCGCTCTCTCGGTCTGAGCCTCCCGCCGCCGCCAGCTTTGTTCGGTTCAGCTGCCAAATGCGAGCGCGGAGAGGCAGAGGGTGAGACCGCCACCACGTTTGGGTCCCCCGCGAAAACACCGACGGCAAGAACGAGCAACTGGCAAATATGTGTCACAACTCAAGTCAACTGAGGGGAATGTGTAAAGTTTAACAGCGACTGCGTCCTCAAGGCGCGGGAACAGGAGCTCACAAAACAACACCGTAGCATGTTGTTAGTCAGTGGAAATGTACTGAGGAAAGTCTTGGCTCTTGCACAGGAGCGTGTTTAGTCTGTTCATTCACATTTTGGGTGTGTTTCAATGTGTTTTAGAGGTGTGCAATCTATACAAACATCTTTCATAGGAACATTGTTTTGAAGATTGCAATACTACAATTAGGGCTTTGCAATTAATCAAGTTTTAATTGATTTGTTTTTTATTCAAACACCAATGGTCAGCTTGGGTCTTTTTAAGTGAGAGGTCCAGAACTAATATTACCTCTGTCAGTAAAAGCATGTGGTTTTGAGCAGAGATTTTGTACATTTTATCAAAAGCGTTTCTTTTTCTCTGTCGAAATATGCATTCACTTTTAATTAGACGACATAAATAGAATTAGAACATTGTGAAAAGTGTAAATAATTATATATATTAGTTGTTTATGCCCAGCTCAAATTAGAAATGTCACAATATAAAAGTTTAGAGTGAGAAGAAACATCACAATTTAATGAGTATTCATGTTTACATCAAGAGCAAGCAACAGTAAAATACTTCAATAGCAATTCCTCTAGTATGTGACCAGCTTTATACAATCATCAAGTTAATTATACACTTAGTTAGTTAACATAAACAGCCCGATTTAAAAGTTTTTACATTCAAGATTACTTTTGTGGAATGAAATAACTTATTTCTGTTTCTAAAATAGTCATGATTATGATTTTGAAGATTGTAGATTGTATTATATTGTGACCTGAACAATCACGATTATCAATTAACCGAAAAGTCTTAACATCCCTCGCCCTAACTATAGCATAGAACAGGGGTGGGCAAACTACGGCCCGCAGCGCCTTTCAATCCGGCCCGCCAAGCTTGTCCAAGTAATATATATAAAAAATAAATTGAAAAAAATCCATTTTTGCCCTCAGGCATCTGTCTGCACTTGTATCCTTAATAAATATGACGTGTAATGAATTAAATAATAGATTCAATAGCCTATATTTGACACCGATGATGGCGGGCCGGCCCTCCGCTACTTGCCTGGATTCTATGGCCCTTAGAGGAAAATAATTGCCCACCCCTGGCATAGAATGTAATGAATAAGAATAACAGACAATACATACCCTGAAGAGAAATGGATATATTTCAACTTCAAGCATGATGTAAAAATGCTAGATTGCTGTTTTTTCCATCTTTATTTTAGCCTTGCTTGTTTACATATTCAAACATTATAAAGTGATTCTGATGTGCCACAGTTGTCTGCTCCCTGTGACTAGGCCCAGCTGCTGAGATTTATGTAGATATATTAAATTGAACTACTTTTAGACTGAGGGGGAAAAAGAGTGACCTCTCAGAATTCCTTATCCTGCCTCAGTGTGTGTGTGCGTGTGTGTGTGTGTGTGTGTGTGAGCGAGTGCGTGTGCTAATCTCAATGGCAGGTTCCTTGCCATTAGAGCTCCACTGAACAAGGCAGCGATTCATTCCTCAGGTCTAAGTGTGTGTGTGTGTGTGTGTGTGTGTGTAACAGGTTTCTCAGCGCGGAGAGTGTTGTTTTTGGAGAATTGTTTCCGTGCGCCTGTCTGCACCATATGGCCTGATGTGGAAAAGGGCCCCTTTAGGGTCTGAGTGTGTATGGGAATTTGCATGTGCGAGTGCATCAGTGTGTGGATGTACAGTGGCCAGCTATGTAAACACAAAAAAAAAAAAAAGGGGGAAAAAAAGAAACTACTTTGGCTAGTACAATATCATTATCTTTATTGTGTTTCTGCAGCTGGTCCTGTAATCAGAATCAGAGAGGTTTTGTTGCCATAGTCAGTTAGCAAGATTGTCACACTTTGAATGGGCTTTGGTGATTTGGGGCAAACATAGAGCACAAAATTATAATGATACAATTATTGATAGACCTGTCACTAGGCCCGAAACAAGTTAATTGATTAATAAAATAATTGCCAACTCATTTCTGTTCTAAACATAGACTCCAAAGCTTGCCATGTGATGTGAGAAGAGGTTTCATGACCGAGACAGAGCAGCAATTAACCCCAAATTACACAAGAAACAAGTAGAATGTGTGTGTGTTTTTTGTTGTTGACATTTCTTCAAACGTTGTAATCGAAAAAAGGGTTACTTCTGCGTCGGGCGCGATTCGGCTGCCGCGGTGTGTATCTGTCACAATAATTACGATACAGTATCAATGTATCGTTCAAACTATATTTTTTGAGGCTCAATATATTTATTGTTTGCATATTTTGTTTGCACTTTTGGCATTTTCTTTTCTCATTTTTATATACAGTACAAAAAGGTCAGAGTTTTTGAGTATAATAAGTAATTTCTATTATAGATACTAAGTTTTGGACTTGAAGTGTTTCATGAGCTCTGGAATGGTTGCAGCTAATGTTATCCAAAATATATGTCCCCTCTGGCCGCGATGACTCTGTGAGCTGTTTTACCTGTGTCTGTGTCTTCACATCTGGTTCATCTGCTCTTGAGCTCATACTTAGTGAGTCAGTGTTACGTTGTAACATGAGATATTTACACAGAAATATGTTCCATGGTTGTGATGCACAGGTTGTCTTTTGACCCGCTGGTCAGTTCTGGCCAAGAAAGTCTAATTTCACTGCAGCAGGCTTGCGTATATATATTGCATTTCCACGCTCTGCGTGTGTCTACGTGTGTATTAGATTCACTTCCTCATTCGACTCATTTCTCCTTGAATATGAGTCGGATTGTGATAAAACACACAGCGTTTTGGAGGTTAAAATACAGAGAACACAAAAAAGTTTTTATGATTCCACTTTTGTTCCTAATCTGTGTTCCTGTGCCTAATCTGTGTTGCAACACTGTCATTTTCCAATTGTGGGACAAATAAATGTTAGCTTATCTTATCTAAGATTGTATTGCTCCTTTGTTCTCGCCTGTGTACTTTGTAGGTAATTGGATGGAATGATTTCGTCAGGGATAAATGTGTTATAGAGCCATGCAGATATTGCACCTGTTGCAATTAACCTGCTTGTAATTGTTCTGATTTCACACCGATTTTTCACAGAATGTAGAATAAATTAGCAATCAGTAGCAGGCTGCTTTTCATCACAAATCTCCTTTAGTTCTGTGGATCTAAAATAATATTATAGAACTCTATTTTTTAGAGTACTATTGCTTGTATAATCACTGCTTTGTCTTTACCCAACTGTCTGATGTTATTTATTCATCATTAATACCCTCTCACTCTTTCAGAAATGACTCCAGATAATAATAATAATAATAATAATAATAATAATAATACTTTTTAAATCCACATCAGTCCTCAGCTCTTGTTTTCTATTTATCTGTGTTTTTCCACTTGTCATTTATTTTGTCTAATTAAATAAACCTGAAGGGTCTGCAATCGACTCCTCAGGTTAACAAGCTTCTACTAACTATCGTTCACACTTTTCTTTTTCCACAAAGGGTTTGTACTGTATAGACTATATAGAATGATTAGCATGCCCATACGCACAGGCACTTCTCAAATCTGCAGAGTTGACATTATCGCTAGAGACCTGTCACGCTTGATTCATGAAGCCTGTTCCCTGCACCACGGCCTAATCTGATGTTTAAAGGGAATTACCTGAAAAAATAGTAATTACATTGAGGTGCCACACTTGTACGTTATGTAAAATATATGTATCGTGTACAATGACTTAACGAAACCTTGAGAAAGTTTGGCCTTTTGTCAGTTTGTGAAACACATCATTCTACTGATAATTTCTTTAATTAGATACTCAATTTAGTGAACCACAAAATCACTACTACTAATGCTACTACTACCACTGGTGTCAAAAAAAGTTAATTACTAGAGCTGTCACTAACAATTACTTTAGTAGTCAGTAGTTTAAATACATTATCAACCAAATAATAGTTGAAATATGGTGACTGATGGTTCTGAGATTTATTTTCATACAATGTGCATTATTAAATCTGAAGAATTGTTAATATTTTTTGACATTTTGATTTAATAATGCTACTGCCTCTGTTTAAAATCATCTTTTCGAATGTATTTTATAGTGTGTATTATCCAGATAATGATTATAATTTTCAAAAAGTTCAGGACACCAATTTAAATATATATAGCTTGTACAGTATATATAGGTGTATTAGAATATATATATATAGACACATAATATGAAAAATCAAGCATATGAATGTATAAAAGACTTTTGTCCTTGATATATTCTCCGCACTACGTTCTACTTCCATCAGTTATCAGCAGGTGACAAAGAACCCAGGTCTTTCTACCGATGATTTGCCCTAAACTTCACAAACTTTCCTCCCAAACCGAGGTATTGGGGAGGCTGCTTTGAGATGCTAAACTCCTCTAAGCCGTTATTGATGGCTCGATTCTGCCTGGACTCTCCTGGTAGTTCTCCCGGTGTGAACTCGACGTGAATCTCCTCCCCTCCGCTGCTCGGTCTGGTATCTTGATATGGTCTTGTGTTCTGCAGCCACTTCCAAACATTTACATTTGGGCTTTCAAGTGCTGTTTATAGATGGCTCTTATCTGCTATCTCACACAGACGCACACACACCAGCGACAGACGGTGAATCAAACCTTTGGACATCCTGTTTCTATGTCCATAATAGGAATAGAGAAGAGACGAGAGGAGAGAACAGTACTGATAAAAGTGTGCCACATAGACAAAGGAGGACAGAACTTTGGTGTTTTATAGGTTAGGTGGTAGGGCTGAAGGACTTTGGGGGGAATAAATTATATGATTTTGCTTTATTGAGTTTCCAAAACACATCTGGAGTTGCATTTAGCTTCAATCACAGGCTTTTCCCATTTGAGCTTTAAAAACAGTCCATTCTGAATGTCCCCACTCTCATATTCTACCTGTGAGATTTTCTGTGCTGTTTTAAGTCCTTAAATCATCAGCAGACTCCTGAGCATCCGTGCAATCAAATCACAATCATTACAACTGCGTGGCTGACTAGCATGATTAGCATGTCAAAAGCAAGCCAGCGTTCGTTCATCTCTCCGATGTAATTCCCTCTACAGCCAGTAGATGGAGCCCAAAAGTCAGTTCCTCGGGTGGGAAAAGCCAGAGTGACATGATGTAATTTGGTTTAATTCATTTACTTGGTTCTAAATCGTGAGATGCCAAAGTAAAGGTGCTCAATAGCGTGCTTGAAGGCCAATAACAATCCAAATAATTACTAATATGTGTCCTTTAAAGAGCCTATACTAGATCGAAAACCAGGAAGTGTGCTGTCAGCATGTTGTTGCTCGAACTTCTGAAAGTTATGAAAGCATAAACTCATTTCAGTGACTAATTAGGGGGCTCTGAATAACTTCAGACTGCTGCAAACTGTTTGAACATGAATTAGTTGTGTTTTCCACATCCTTTAAGACATTAAACGTTCCATGTGCTGTACCTGACTGTAAGTAAACCTCGCAGTCCAATAGACAACGAGTAAAGTAATAGTAAAGTTAGTCAAAACATGGTAAAACTACAAAAACGAACAATTCATTCAAGGAATTACTGGCGAAAACAGGATAAAAGTAACACGTCTTTACCCAGCTCTGGGCTCAGCTTTTAGTCATACTTTATTGATCGCCTCTTGTGAAATCTCACCGTTTAATCTTCAGCCTTTCCACTGGAGCCTCTGCCACAGAACAGGGCCCTCGGGATGTTAGGGATTCTGCATCTTGCTCAAGGACACGCGGGCAGGTCAGATTCTCACACTCGCAGGGGAGTCAAAATGTCCTTTCGGCTGAGCGATGATTTGCTCATCAGTCACTGCGGGCAAGCTCGTTTTCCCATGCTGGGCTCATGTGCTTAAATCTTAACCTGTCTGGATAAAGTTGTGACAGGTTCCCAGTGTAGGAACTAAGCGGCGGGGAACAGAATATGCAGGGCTGGAGGTGCATGCAAAGGTTTATAGATTCAAGTGTCCAGCGGCGATGACATGACTAGGACTACATCATGACCAATCAAACGCTGACCTTTGAGAAGGAGGGACCACCTTGGCAAGAAACCTACTTTATCGATAACACTTTGAGCCGGTTGGTTAGTTCTAATGATGCTATAGACTTGTGGGTAACATGTGTAGCCTGCTGGGATGTTTCTGAAATCAATCGGATAGAACAGACCTCAAGCCACATTTTCCTCCAACTTTTCTTTTGTAGATGAGTATATACATTTCTTGCCGTAAAGTGTTTTGTAAAAGCAATTTGTTTCGAATTGTAAAACGTTTTCTCCAACACAAACGGGAATATCTCATCCTTTTTTGCACAAACTCCATCGGAAGGTGCTAAATTGTGCGTGAAATGTCTCGGTTGTGGTTCAAGTCTAGCACAAAAAGTGAATGGAGCAGAAATACTTTGTTAGAAATGACTCTTGACCTTTCTGTATCTTTTTGGAGGTATTTTTTATATTTTTAATTACAGACATTATACCCGATATTGTAATTTTGCTCCAAAACCGACAAGAATGTCTTGTAAACAGGAGGACATGTTGTTAGCGTTGTTAGCTAGCAGCAACACAGCTACAAATTGCAAACGCACAGATGTAGCTCAATAGGTTTTCAGTGTAATAAACTGTACTTTGCTTCCTCCCATCGTCCAAAGAAGATGCCTTTACTCGTAAGACTCGCTTTATGACGCTCTATTAAGTAATTGGTTGTGCGTTTGTTAGACAGCTTTTAATACTCTTTTAGTTTAGAAAATCAGGTAACCCAGCTCTAAGTCTCCACCATTTATTTTGGTGTTTTCAATTTAGGTTTTTTATGTTTTTTTATTATTTAAAAAATGTGAAAACTCCACAAAATATCCCACATTAGAACAGACAACTGAAAGGGCATAATTGCGTGGAGATTGAAGACGTCGTTAGAAGAGCTTTTAATGGTTAACTGTCAAACAATTAGCTGTAACATGTGCCCATAAATACCTGGCGTGCTCCAGCTCGTGTTTTGATTGTCTCATTGTGTCAAAAATGCATGGCGTTTGTGCTAATTAGGATGCTTTAGAAGTCTTTGTAAAGGTCACCCAGATCATTAACGTCAGGTTGGGTTGACCGGGCAACTGTGATGTCGCCATGACAATTTTATGACAATGAATCCAGGACAAAACTTGTTAAGTGTTTCACAGCACACATTTCACTCTTTTTTTTTTTTATTATGTGTCAATTTGCATTTGTTAGTTACGTAATAATAATAATTTACCTTAAACACATTTGCAGACAATACAACAACAAAAAAATCAGCCTTTTGTGCATTTTTATGACATAAAATAATTTTGTACATCTCTTTTCCTATACGTATTTTTTCTTTTACTTATTGTTAACACTTTTGGTGCATTGACTCACTGTAAGAGGAAGTATTAGCAGCCGCAAACACTTTCTATTTAGCAATACATTTACAGATGTTCCTTTTTGAATACTATTTTGTCATGTGTTTTACTTTACATCCATTTTGAGTAGTTCTTGCATTAAAGAGTAAACAGAGACAGTGATTGGACTCTTCTTCACAATGCACTCATGATTCTTATCACACACTTGGACTCAGAACGGCTTTTAAGGCAATGCATTCACCCCTCATTCTCTGCCTCTCCCATGGCCCATCTTCTCTCTCAACTTGTCTTTCTAAAGCTGTTTGTGTGTGTTAATCATTCTCCTCACTAAACCCTCCTTGTTCCCACAGACGGTAAGAGCAAAAATGAGCGTAGTAATTGGCTAGTAGCTGATTTATTTATGGACATTTGTTGTGAGTGATTCATTGAAGTATGGTAAAGGTCTGGTATGACGGGTTAGTAACAATAAACTAACAACTATGTCTTATTAATTATTCTGTTTATGTAGTTCTGAAGCTTGTCCTCATTTATCCTTTTACTATCATAATCTCTACTACTCGCCACTTAACTTAACTTTGCATAAACTAGGATTGAATTGATATCCTTCAAGCATTGCAACCAAACCTGAAGTTAGAAGATAACATTTTCTTCAGAAATAAACTATTTTTAATTTTTGATTAATTTAAGAAGACCTAATAAAAAGTGACTTTCATTCTCTTGTCGTTTTCCATCATGTGTCAGATCACATCAACCTGCTTACATTCTTGAACCGTGGCCAAAATTGTGGTTTACAGAGTCTCAGTGATACACGAGTACAATGAAGGAATCTTTAAGAGGAAAAGACAATGACTGACAGAGAAAAATGACAGCCAAAATAATGTATTATAATTATATATTTAAGATAATAATAGGAGCAGTTTTCTCTTGCTAAACTTTCACTGAAAAACGATCTACCTTTGACTTTTGTTTATAGCGCACTGTTCTGCACTTGCCCTGAGGATATGTAAACCATCATGTCAAATTCAACCCGGCAACTGCAACCCACCTACGCAACCAGAGGACTCACCAATAGGAATGTGATGATATCAAATGTTAGTGTGTTTTGACAAGATATAAGACTTTATGGTTATTCACAATTAGTGATCAAACAACAGTAACATTCTGAACGGTTCTAACATTTACATCATCAATATTCCTCTCATGTGGGACATTCAGTCATACATGAACTGCACTTTCTGAATGATAATGTCAAGTTAGTGTGACAAAAACAGCCAGAAAAAAAAACTTGAATAAGATAATGTGTTAATAAATGCTTGCATTAAGTAATATTTGGCTTAATTTGAGTATATTTTTACCATCTTAAAATGTTGTCAATGTTGTTTCATTGGTAAATTTTATTTTAAGACAGGCAAAATATACTAAAATCAAGATAAATGCTACATTACAGTTAAATTGTAGTTTTCCCCAGTTCTTATGACTGTATTGTGAACACACAATTACCGGTTCGCTGCCAAGAATGCAACAGGTGAACTGGCGTGAGGAGAAGAGGAAGGTTGGGCAGCGTAGGCCAATTTCACAGACAAATGACTATAATACAGGATGTGCTAGAATCACAGAATACATCATGCATTAATGTCATGTTGTTGTCAGATAATCACACTGTTATGTCCTATTGTTTTACGCAGAACAACAACTCAACACGCGTTACTACTTCCCATGGGCATTGAGATTATGTATTTCAGACAGATGAAAGGCGTGGATCGGGCGGAGCTGGTCTTAAAGTGCAGATGAAAGGGTTGCTGGAGCACATGGGTGTTATACTGTTTGTGTGGATCTGTTGGATTTCTGCAGGATGTACCGAGGTGCGATGGGCGTGTGATTTTAAGGATACATACCATTGCTCTTGTTACTGATCCACACCTGAATCTCTCAAAGTCTCTGCCCTACTTAAGGTGTATGAAGAGGGCTCAGGTCAGGTGACGCAGACTTCAAACAAAAGGAGATAAGCACTGACAGGAAAGAGTGGAGGAGAGGAGGACTCGACCACAGCTGAGAGCCTGAGTAGGTGCATGCAGCTTTATGTATTTGGGATGACCCGCTTTTAAAGTATGAGAGAGAATGAGGGTAATTCTGAAGCAATGTTACATGTAATGGCTCAAAGGGATAAGTTCTAGAGTTGTCACAATACTAAATATTCAAAGGGACTATATTATGCGAAATCAACAAAGATTCACACATCTTGAGTAATCCTGCATTGTCCTGCAATTGAAACCGATCCCTGTACTTTAGTTGTGATTATTTGAAAAAAAAAACATTTATTTATTATTATTATCTATTATTAAGCCAATTCTAGCCATTTTGTCAAGTGATTTTTCAGTATCGATACCGGCACAAATGAGTTTCTGTCTAGTACATCATATTTTGACATTTCTACACAAAACGATCCAAGCAATTCTTTACAATACGAACAAATAACAAATATATTAGCCTAGAATATATTTTGTCTCCCTTGGGATATCCCTATGTTGATGGTAAAACTGACTACCATGTGTTTTACAGTTGAAAGGCAGGTTTACATGCCATGACCTTTCTCTGTTGTGGTGTTTATGGAGGTGGTTTTCAAACAATAACTGGTCAAGAATCCTGTGGAGCGTGCATAACCCTGAAACATTTCCTTCAAACAAAATCTTTGCTCCTCTTCTGTGTCTGAGCAGCATGAGACTGTCAGGTTTATGAATCATGCATTAGATCAAATCAGGTCAGTGTACGATACAATACTCTGAATGGCATGGAGTTGACTTTTGGGCAGCAGCATATTTGTGGTCTTTAGGTTTTTATTTATTTATGGCTCCTGCAGTTCTTAAAGACAGTTACACACCTTGCAGTAAGCTCATTGTGACATGATAGAAATAGCTAAAATGACTAAATATTGGAAAAACTAAACGTGTAATTATAATGATCTTTTATTTCATGGTAATGTGATAAACCCTAACTCTGTGTGAAGACTGTAAATTACCAGGAAACTTGCTCACTATTGTCTTGATAATGTACTTTATAGTATTATCTCAGTAAAAATGCTATCCTTATAACTTTGTTGAGTAATAACCACTTCACAAGGGATACGGGAGCCTGCAAGGTTCTGTCATTGGCCCACTTGTCTTCTCAATGTTGTCACTTGTAAAACGTATAGAACAGTTTAATATGTTGTAATATGTTGTTGTAATCACAGATGAACTTCTTCAGTATCAGTCCATTAATTCTTCCAACTGGAAAACCTCAACCTTCTTGCAAATCTTGAGAAAGTAACTTATCCTTTTTAACATTTGGACTATAGTAATGTGTCGCATACTGGCCATAATGCAGCTGCAAGGCTTTTGACTGGTACAAAGAGGCATGGTTTTACTTTGACCTTTTAATTCCCACAAGGACTGTTTTCATTGTGTTAATAGCTGTTGCTTGGAAAGTGTTTCGTTAGTATCATTATCATTACCACTATTGCGCTAAGTGTTGTTCAGACAAACCGGAAACTTTAACTTGACACTTTCCAGATCTAAAGTTGACTAAAGACGATGCAAAAAGGACATTGTCGGAGTGAGTGACCTTGGCTGCTTTAGTCTTGATAACGCGCTTGGTATAAAATAAATAGCTCTTTTAAACGTGAGAGGACAGTAAACTGAAGGAAGAGTCTGCCTCTGCATCCATAATATAGTCTGGGCTCAGGAAGTGAATGTGAGTCTTAAGTTTTTTTTTCAAACTGTAATGTTGCAACAACCTGCAACTTCCCCTCGCACAGGAAAAAAACTCACTGGCGGCGAGTTTGTCAGAATGAAAAAAGCAAGTTGGGAAGGCCACATGTGGTAGTGGAGACACAACTCACAAGAAAGCTCAAATTTACAAAAAATCACCATCAGTTTAATTAGTGAGAAAATGTGATGCTACAGACAGAAGGTAAAAGTTTTTTGGGGGGTATGTGCGTCATTTCAAGCCTTTTATAGAGGATATGATTAGTTGGATGTTAGTTGAACTAGACTTTCTCTCCAATTAAGATGTCGCCCTTACCACCAACTGCCAATGCGTGTAATACAACTTGAGCTGCCAAGGTTACTCAGCAGATGAAGATGATCAAAACATATTCTTTGTGTAGCGCCATATTAAATACGCATTTAATTGATTTGATTTTCTGAGATTACTGTCGTCAAATGAGCCAACTCAGAGTCTCCTCTAAGTACTGAAGGAAAGGAAACTCTGACCTACTTAAGTCATACCAACACTGAAATATTATTGATTAACTTTTACTAAAAGTACTTAAAGGTGTGCTACAAAAAAAAAGAAATTAAATAAGCACAAGATGGACATGTTTAAAGTTATACTGTGGAACATTTCTGTCGAAGCTATTACATCTCCATAGAGACAAGCGGGTGTCATAGCCTTCACCAGAAATATTACACGGTAAAAGTAAAAATCAACATATTAAAGGGGCCGTACCTGATTTGTCCTAAAGAACTTTGGCTAAACAGATTTGACAGATTACATGAAACAATTAGATGCAGCCCTTATTGTATAGTTGCATAAATAATAGTATACTAAGGTGGTCGTAACCTTAAAAATCTCCATGTATATGAAGCTGGTAGTCTGGGGGTCACATGTTCTGGGTCGTACTGCTGTCGTGCCTCTGGGCAGGGCACTAGCCTCATAGCACAGTGCATCCGTGTGTCTTTGTGTGTGTTGCGAGTTGTTTTGCAGAAAAGAGGAAATGAAAGCTCAGACAGACCCTGAAGGCTTCCTAAATTGTCCCGCTGTCCTCCTCCTCCTCCTCCTCCTCCTCCTCCTCCTCGCGCATGTGCTCTCAAACACACATTAATCTCTCTATAATAAGATAATGGACAAATACATGGTGCATTACTGGTTACTGCGCACAGAAAAGTACTTACGTTTCTATTAAAAGTGTGAGGAAGTCATTCAATCTGGGCAGTGATTGCGAAACTGTGACCAAGGCTGGAACAGAGAAGAATTAGAAGAGCAACTTGAATGGTCACAATTAACACATTGGACGTTTGTGAGTAATTCTGGCTTTTACAAACACCTCGATATTTTGTATATTTTTAGGATTGCAAAAAGTATCAACATCCATTAATTTGGGTTATTGAGTATATCATTTGTTTAAAAAAAAGCTAGATAAAAAAGTTAAGATGTTAGCAATGAGGGTATATTTCTACACTTTTATGATTCCTTTTACAGACATTTCTCTGCAATTTAATGAAACCTCTCTAATACCATTTCTGTTGGACTGACATATCATCTGACTAAAATATTGATATATTCACTTTTGTCAATAACGACTAGCCAAAATACTCAGATAAGATACATGTTTGTCCCTAATACTAGTTTTATCAATACTGGGAAAAAAAAAACTTTTCTTGAACTGTTTTTCTCTCTATCAGAACCAGTCAAAGACCATGTGATAATATCTATGAAAGTGCTGTTATTGTCTGTTGAAAATGACATTCTATTATCAAAAATATAGTGTTTCCTATCATCATTGTGGTGTCAAAATCAAAGCATCTTCCTCTGTTCCTCATTATTCTTGTATCGGCCTTGTATCGTTTGACTTTTTATGTCTAAACACCATTTAAGGGCTAAATGCTTAAAACACTGTCAATATTTAAAACATATCCTATGAAACTTGATCTGAGGCTTAAGTATAAACCCATTCAGCAATATCATGGATTACTACCATATGGTTTTATTGTATGTACAGCACAGGCCCTTTGAGTGGTGATAAAACTGGTCATTACTGTAGTACTTGTACGACTTAAGCCCACTAAAATATCAAATACTTGCTTTTCAGAGAATCCCACTCATTACATTCATCCTGGCTTTGCTCTGTCTGCCTGTGTCTGTTTCTGTGTGTGTGTGTGTGTGTCGGTGTGTGTGTCGGTGTGTCCGGGCGAGTGTGCGTCTAATTTCCTGGCTGTCCCTGTGCAGCCCCCGAGCTCTGATCACAGGAAGCTCTGAGGAAGTCGTCATACTCTACATACAACCTCTGCTTATGTGTTCACACCAGCACAAGTGTGGCATTGGGCGTGTGAAAGAAAAGACAGGAAAACGAAACGAAAAATGTGAGAAAAATGTAGTGTTTTTGATGAAGATGCACACTTCGAGTTGCTTTATTTCAGCTTTGTCTGGGTCACATTATATAAAAATCTCATATTCACAAGCCTTTTACAATCTTAACGTCAAACAAATTAAGGAAATTGATCAATCGAATAAACAAGTATTAAAATATGTGTTATTTGCTGCCCTGTATGTTGTAAATTACCTCAAAAAGACGCCAACTCCAAAATTTTCTTGACTGGTTTCGAATGTATTTCAAAACAGACTGACTGTCTGTCCAGTAATTGGATTTTAGGAAAGCCTCAATGCTCAAACCACGTGAGGCATCATCTGCAGGGTTTTGCCTTGAATCCACATGTCTCCACTGGTCCACAAAAGACAATGCCTGGATAACAGCAATACGGTTTGCAACAAAAGTTTGAAATCTTCTTGACTGGTTGATATTAAGTTGTCTCATGATGTTTTCTGTGCAGAATGTGGCTGTACTTCCAGGGTCAAGGAAAGCGTATGTCACGATTGTCTTGTCTCCTTTTGCCGCTTTTAGCTGTACAGGCACTATCGACAGTTTACAGTCACTTCCAGCCCCAGTATCACTCTTTCTCTTTTCCATTGAAAATAATGTGCCACTGACCGATTGTTTCTGTTGCAGATTTGAACTGTCCATTGAGCGGTGTATATGTAGCACACTTGGATGTCTGCCTTGACAGTATTCACAAGTCATTCTTCTTTTACATAATTTACTCACATGTCCCTTGTTTAAGCAACCAAAGCAAATTCCATTGTTTTTAAGCAGTTGTACTTTTACGTTGCTTTATACTATAGCAAAGTGAATCATTTGAAATTTTGCATTTGACGTAATTGTGATGAGCCTCCACACCTTTAATTAGACATAGAACATTGATATTAGGTTGGTATAACATCAATATGCCTGAATTTTCCCAATTTCACAGTAAAAAGTAGTACTTTTGTTGTTTGGGCCAACAAAAATTGGTCTGAGGGCCGCATTTGGCCCCCGGGCCCTAGTTTGGACATGCCTGCTTTATATGGTCTATGTTTCTGTCCTTTTGTGGTAAATATTAGGGTCCTTTCCGGTTTTGTGCAATACTCGATCCTCAACCATTTACATTTTAGAACATTACTGATGGATCGTTAACATATCGTCTATTGTTATTGACATTATGCACACAAAAATATAGAGATTGATCCATTTTTGTGTTAAATATCCCACCCATTCTCTGGAGGCACATTTTCCCGTTAGTACTGGATCTCCACACTCGACACATGATGGTAGTATTGTCCATTAAAGTGTGGCCATGCTGTTCCACTGTGAAGCGTGTTAATCTCTGATGCCATTGAACAGAAATCAAGAGCCGAGCGGGAGATGTCCTTGGTGCAGTTTCCCTATCGCGGGGAATGATTAAAGGCTCGTGTGGCCAAGGAGCAAGAACAGGAACCGGTGAAAATCATTCAATACAAATTGTAAGGCGGCGCAATTAATCAAATTCTAACCGTGATTACAAGTGCTTGTGCCAATCAATTACAATTACTTTACCTGGATGGTACCTGGATGTTTTCTTTGTTTTTTCAAATTCTTCTGTGCCTGAAAACCAGAAAAATGTGGGTAAAATAAAACAATAAAATAGATTTTTATAATTTTTTTGTCTGGTGTGTGTAAAAAAACAAGTGCATACCCTTTTTGTTTTGGGGATATTGAAACAAATCCACACTGAAATATTGAAACGTCAAAGAAAAACTCCTCACAGTTTGTTTTCATATTTTTGGGAGAATGTTTTCAAATGTTTTCTTTTCTCTTCTTCTGTTAACATTTCAAAGCCGGCAGCTCTTTATTACACCATGTCTACGATGTTCAAATATTCATCACACATTGTTTTTGATGTCGTTGGCTGCGTCTTTGTTGTGTATTTGTTCATGGTTTGCTCAGATCTTACCGTGGATTTAACAGTGAGAAATGTTGTTTTACTCACAAAATCTTCAACGCATTTTACCTAAAAACACCTTTCCTTTTGAGTTACTGTCACACTTTTTAGTTTTTTTTGGTTTGTTCTGCCTGGCGCCTCATCGACAAGCAGCAAGAAAAGAAAATGAGTGTATAATGAAGTCGGATGTTTTTTTTAATAACATAAATGATTCCAGGCAAAATGGTGGAACTAATCTCTTAATGTGCCCATATTACTGCGGCTTCTATCATTTATTACCATCATGTTTTATTTGGAGCTAATTGTAGAGCACTTGATCAATCTTTATTGCTAAATCATGCCTTTGTTTGCTCCACTTCCTCCGTAGTGAAGAATATAGATTTGTTTGTGTTAGCATTAATGCATTATAGATTCATATGCCCAGCCAATGTGAACGCTATGCAAATGTGAGTCTTGCTTTACTGTCAATGGTGAGAACTGGAGGCTGTCCTGCTTTTTGGTCCAGTTTGAGACCAGTTTAGTCCTGATGGAGACTTGGTTTTGGTCGTTTGTTGTGTACGGATGTCACGATATAAACTGTTAGCGTTACGATTGTTGTGAGGAAAAACAGCATGATTTAACCATTATTCATGATTATTTAGACTAAACAAACAAGAGCAAAATCTTAAATTATATACATGTTACTGTTCCGTAAGTTTGTGACTGTGACTTTCAGAAAGACAAAATAAAATTAAATGTGACAAAAATAGGCAGATAAAAGGAAGTTCTTTACGTTAAGGTCTATTTTTGGGGCTGAATATTGAACTGAAGATACGTAATTTTGCTTCTAAAATGGTCATGATTCTTATTTTCTAGTTCTTACGATTACATTGTGACCAGAACAATCATGATTATGGATGAACAGAATAATCTTGACATTCTGAGTGGTGTAAATGCACCCACAAAGCCATAGTGTTGTTGTTGTTGTTGTTGTTGTTGTTGTTGTTGTTGTGTTGTTGCACACATATCTCTGGTTTTTGATGCGCTTAATGTCTCTGTACCTTAAACCAACCATTTCACCGCCACCACATGTTTTCAGTAATGTTCATGATTTGTGTTTTTGGCTGGAGAGACGGCTGACTCTTCATATTAATCTGAAGTTACATAGTGACATGAAGAAAGGATTAACAAATGGTTTAGGGAGGATATCAGCTGATTATTATATATATATATATTTTTAACAGACTAATGAGTAAATGAGTAAAAATATGGCTTTATGTTTTCACAACCATGCAAAAAAGAATTATATCCCAGATACATTCTGCTATTATTTGTATTACTGTATTTGTTTGTTGTTAAAAAGAGAACATGTGAACTTGTTTGTTGGCCTTGCTATGCATTTTGAAATATAAATATCAATATTCAATATAAATATCAATATTCAAGCAACAGCAGCCAGTCAACTTTTGGAAATTGGTATTGAAGGTTAAGTCATATTAATCTCTGCAAATACAAAATATTGTATTTTATGCTGATATTTTGAGCAATATTTTGAGATGACACGTGAAGAATTGATTTCAAAATAACAAAATAAGTAATAATAAGTGATGTTTGTGTTAGAAAGGGGAAAAAGGCCAATAATAACGCACTTTAAATACCATCTCAAAGCCTGTTCTCTTGTTTTCTCTGGAACTTCTTGGTGAACACTTAATGAACATACCATTCATTACCAAACTGTTTGGGAACGTAATGTTCTCTGTCCCGGTGCCAAATCTCTGGCAGTTTCTTTGACAAAGACTTGGCGTGTTTATTGACGCTTCAACCATAACCGATCATTTTGGCCACGACTTCCGTCACACACGATACCTTCTCACTCCTGGAGGTGCGACGACGCCCGACGCACTTACGACAGCCGTATGATTCAGTCCCGACGCCATTTCAGACCAAACCGACCCAGACTGACCAGAGACGGCGCGCGGTGACGACACAGTGATGAAAAAGAGGGAAAGAGGGGAATCCATATTTAAAGGCGTTGTTTCTTAGACATGACCACACACACATGGTATTCTAGGCTCCGAGGACCATAGTAGGGGATGTGTCTGTCTGCCGCTGTGGACTCGAGCTGAAATCCAGACGTCCCATTCCTGAGGCCAGACTATTGCGTCTTATAAACTCTCCGCGCGCACATTATTGAAATAGCAGAAGAGATATACGAGTGGAAAAGAGGTGCTCGAGCTAAAATGCTTCACTTTAAGTAGGGTTGTCAAAACTCATTGCCTAAATACTAATGAATACACAAGCCAAGATGGAAACATGAACTCAAACAGGGATTTACTCTGAAATACATAAATAGGACAATGTTGGACCTTTTTAAGAAAAGTTATAGAATGGTTTGGTCTTAAATACTATAAGAAAACATGGTCATATTTAAGAAACTGCTATTATTTTGTGTTGATAATGTGGCGTTATATCATGGTGGTTTGGTGGAGCCTTTGTCCGATCACAATCAAGTTTGAAATGTATTTTGACAGCGCTAATGGCAAAAACAAAAACAGATTCATAGTTAAACACGGCTGTGAAAGAGCTTGTAGTAAATTTAAATCACATCATTTGAAAAGATAATCTGCAGATCTTATCGACCATCGGTTTATCTGGATTCTAAACTCTTGGTATCGGAATCGGCCATGAAAAAACACCATATCACTTGCTAATTTTCTAATCAAAAACAACACATTTTCTTTTATTTTGATGTTGTATTTTATCCACACATTTTGCATGTTTTGATGCTATTGCTCTTCTTCGCTGCAACTTCGGGTTTGAGACGTCATACAAAGTGGAGAGGTTGCGTTGCTGACACAAAGAAATGACAAAAAGGCCGTTCACCCACAAAAAGACAGTTTGCCCACAAATGTACTCATCATTTTGGATTCGACAGCTCATTTACTGGACATTGTAGCTCATTTACTGGACATTGTAGCTCATTTACTGGACATTGTAGCTCATTTACTGGACATTGAAGCTCATTTACTGGACATTGTAGCTTATTTGCTGGGCATTGTACATTGTAGAAACATCTTACCGAGAAGATGGTCATTATATAGACCTGTGCTGTTCTATATCCTTTTAAAACTAAATATTTATACTGCTTAACAATTCCAGGCAAGGTTTATAAGTTCCAAAGTAATACGTTATTTTATTATTGGGCTTCGATTAATCAACTAATTGTGACCAGTCGACCATAAAAAAATAATCATAGCCATTTTTGGATGATTTTGATCCTTCTCACAAAGACAGCAGCATCAAAATGTCACAAAGGCGCCTTAATTTGATCAATATTACACTTTATGCATAAATATTCTCCATTTTAACACTCCACAATCACAGTATTCCAAGATGTATTTGGTTAAAAATGTAAAATCTCAGTCTACAATAGAAAAAAGAGGTTCTAGCTTTACAGTCAACTTCAAGAACATCTTTAAACCCCATCGTAGGTGTGTAACTGCCCACTTTTCTGCAAAGTGAAGCTTGTGGTTCTTATTTTTCTTTCATCAAACCGGCCGTGTGCACCTCTGTGTGGGTCATAATGGTGATTTATCTGAGTTTCATTTATAGCTCCTTTGGGAACAGAACCAGCAACCCCTCGGCTGCTTTTTTCCACAGACATTTACTCCCTGCAGCCCCGCTAGTCCATTTGTAGAGGCTAATCTAACAAGATGTGTCTGCTTTTAACCTCTGGACCCGGTTCCTTTTTTGTTTATGCCCATCTGGTTTCTAAGCATCGCCACATGATCCGGCTCGTACCTGTTTCTCATTCCGGACGGACTTTGCCCCACGCCACCAGCAAACTCCTCAAAATACAGTGTAGCAGCCGCAGAGCCCCACAGAGTTGTGTTTGAAGCGGAGAAAACGGCCTCCGTCGTGCTGAGGAAGTCACAGTCTCGTAACACGTTTTGACCGTCTTTTATGTGTGTTGTAAATTTAGTTTTGAGTGTTTTTTTTCTTTTCTTTTTTTCTAACTCCACTTGCTTCCATGTGGATCCTGTTAGGGACATGATTCCTCTGTCTTTGGGTCTGCTGAGTCTACTGCTGTGACTAAACCGTGTGTGTGAACTGTCTTCTTTGACTTAAAGGGCCTATGACGGTCTGGATGACTCACTTTACTAAAACACTGTTAAGATCATTATATTTAAGATTTTTAAAAATTATTACAGGTATTTTTTGGTCTTTTTTAGGTTTATAAGTTGACTTCCTGATTGATTGAAATGCACAAAACTCCTCTAGTGCCACAGAAATTATTATTTGACGAATAAAAAATGTGAGAACACCTTTATTTTTGAGGAATTTATGCCGAAAGTGTCAGAAGAATTTGTTTCCAAGAGAGCCAATATATTTTAGAATATGATCTTCATCCCACACAATAAAGTCAAAATGAGAAAATCATAAGAACCTTTCATTTACACTTTGAAGTGAAGTGCTTTAGAGGCCTACGAAATGAATCATCATGAAGTTTAAGTGGGCGCAATTTGCGAATTAACATCTGCAATTATTTTTGCCGAGATAATATCTAATGCAAAGAACACAATATTTTGTCTTTGTTAAAGCTTCTAATCCTGTAGTTCATTTCTCTACAAGCGTGTTCAGAGATGCATCATTATTCTATTAGTCCAGCAGCTCGTATGTTGTTGCTCCTGGATGTGTTTTAAATTTACTTTGTGAACTGCATCTTGATTTTACACATTAAACACATTTCTAATCACAATCACAATATTTGTCAGTAAAAAGATGCTCCGTAGAGATCGACCATTTCGGGGGTTTTGCAGTTATTCTTCTTAAGGCGGATACTCAAATAAGTGCAAATATTGGCCCCACAGATATATCGGCACACAAATATATCGGTCTATCTCTATTTTGGAGCCCTCACATCAAAGGAAACCGTTTCATGCCCAATGTCTGTGTCTGCAGTTAAATCGTAGAATCCCGAAAAGCATATTTAGATGTTAATGTCTTGTACAATTGTAGTAAAATTAAGATAAGGTAAGATAAGAGAACCTTTATAATACGGTAATAAAAAAACAGATAACTTATTTAAAAAAACTCTTGTAATTGTATGTATATTAAGGTATTTTCGGTGCGTACCACTGGAGGCTCCTGCACTAGACGAGACAGTAAAGCATATGTAGTGTTAACCTGGTGAATCCCCCCGGGCCTGAGGAGCCCCCTGCAGAGTGAGAGACACAGACCGCCCGATGCTTCCCAGACCCTGTGTGGCCACTCATCCAATGCAGTTCTTTGAGGTCAGACTGCTCTAATAGACTTTAATAAAGTCCGAGCACTGGAGACGGGACGGAGGGTTTGTTTGTTTGTACTATTAAGTTTAGTGTGTCTTCCATTGCAGATCGCTGATGTCCACTTCTCAGCAACAACAGTGATGCGATTAGTTAGACACGGGAAAAAGACAGATTTATCGACTGTTGCCTGCTTTACAGTGAGCTTTTCTGTACTTTTGTTAAACGTGTGTTTGAGATTTAAGTTAAAATGCTACAGTTTAGTGCAATTTGGTGTTATATTTCTCTTAAAGGTGCGGTAGATGATAATGTCACTGGGCTGGACCCAGTAATGGATATAGGGACTTTCTGTCTACTGTGCAATAAGTAGGCCCAGTTCCAACTATATTATTCACTGCAATAATGGGTGGGACCCTTTACATCAGCGTTTTCCAAGAGTGAGGCCCTCGTGAAAAGAAATGGAATTTAAAAGGAACTATATGTTTATCATTTATTGACTATAATCAGCGTCTATTCATCCACTTTATTATAGAGCATATTTAAAAAACAAAACTCTCCAAAATCCCAAATTCCCAATCTAAAATGAGCAAAATAAGAAATGTACCGAAAAAAGAAAACATACATTACAAGAAAACACAGAAATAATAAAGCATTCAGCCCACGTAGAAATTTGATGTCAAAAAAGCATTGCATAGTGTACCATAAAATTAACTTTAAAAGGGTCATTTCTGATGCCTACAAGTAAATTGGTTTATGCACTCAAAGTTAAATGACTATAATTATATGTAAATGAGCTAATGAAATCAAATTCTGTCATCCCATTACTGCTTTTAATACTGTCATACTGTCCTTTTCCCCTCCGCTTCTGTACGTGGAACACTGACATCTACATCATAATTAGCTGAGACAGAGTAGAATAAACACAATGTTGTCTGACTTAGTGACAAAGATGTTTTAGAATCTCCTAAAAAAAACATGTGGTAGTTTTAATTAATGGAGTGAAAGTTGCTGTATTATTGGCCCATGTTTGGTGGCGGTTGTAAAGATGCAAAATGGATCAAATGGCAGCTTTCACTCGTAGGCCATTATTCTCAAACAAACAGGACTTGCAGCTCGGCCCATTTTCTTTAACAAACACACGTCTGGGTCGCGGCGAGAGCGATCGAGGCCTCGCACACCTCGGCTTCAAGGTTCAAGTGAGGATGAAGCACAAATGAGCAATGGCTTTCGAGAACGGCTGGCAAGAACGGAGTGAAATCCGCTGCGAATCAGAACTTGTAATAAATGACACGTGTACAAGTAGTGGATGAATTAGAAGCCCGTTTTGACCATTAAACTCACAGAAAGTCCTCCAGTTTTACATGGGTGCAAAGACAATACTCTCTTATTAAGTGTATTTTACGTGGCTGGAATGAGGGTGCAAACACTTTGAAATGAGCTCGTAATGCACCTTTTTGCACTTCTGCCCAGACACAAGAATCACTATGTTGCATAAAAGTGTTACTACTAAAGCTTATGACACAATAATATCTGTCACTATTTATTTCCTTGGATCAATCAATCATTTTGATTTTACAGCTTAGATGGCTTTCAAAATGAATTTCTTACACATGTACAGACTTTTTAAGTGCTTATGACAGGTTGTTACATTTCACTAAAACAATAAATTTGAACTAAAAATGATGCCTTTTGATATTATGTTTTAAATGTGTCGAAGAGAATTGACAAAAAGACTGAAATAGGCTTATGAAATGAAAAAATCTGATGTATTTCAGAACATGTTTGTTTTACGTTTCATGTAGAAAAGAAGATATTTTGTTGTTTGTGGAGGAAATTGTGGCACTTCAAAATCTGCAACCTTTGCATTTTGATACCTTCATCCATTCAAATTGTGATTTTGCTTCGATTGTGACCTTTGCAGCCCTAATAAGAACCATTTATTCAATATTACCATATCTGATAAAGATCAAGAACACGTCTGTTGTTGAACACTTCATTTTTTGTATTTTTGTCCATATTGATACTTAATTTAAATTAAAGTTAAATTTAAGTTTCAGCATCGATTATTATCTGGACGACGCTGAGAAACTACTCAACGCTGTTTTTATAACTCTTTATCCTTCTAATATAGGAAAGAGGAAATGGACATGGGAGGGGGAGGCGGTATGGCGGGGAGATTAATTGAAAACAAAAAAAAGTCTTGATAAAAGATGTGCTGATAAGCGAAGTGGAGAACAGGGGATTGTGGGAGGCAGAGGAAGTCTTAGGGAGGTACAGTGCAACGTGAATAAGTTTGACATTTAAGATGACAGATTCTGCATGCTTTTGCCCCGTTACAAACGAGCGCCACACGGTTATATGTGCTGCGTGATGGTGTGGGACTGTGGCAGGGCTGAGCGGGGCCCCTTCTCCGTCTCAGACAGACGGACGGACGGGGGAGTTCTGGCATTGATTAGGGAAGCACGACCCATAGCTTTTCATCTTCAAAAAAATGGCAGGTGTTGTTTCTCACGAGCTTCATTCCCCAAAAAAATCACAGTTTTCTGCTCGACACGACTTCAAACTGCGGTTGTTGCTACGATAAATTGGCTTTTCAATAAGGGACAATCGGCGTCTCAAACTCGGATGTTAAAAATAGTGGAATGTTTGGTGAATATGATGCAGAGTTCAAAAGCTGCAGTGCCTTTTAAAGTTGCACCATGTAACTTTTCGTTTGTGGGGAGTGCGCCGCCTGCTTGTCATCGAGGGGAAATATTTGTGTTTCAGTGGAAGAGAAAAAAAAAGTTAGGAAATTAAAATAAAAAATCAAATATCAAGAATAAAATACAATAAATCCGTCTTTTATCAGCTAAATTTCCAGTAATAATAGAATAAATGTAAAAAAAAAAAAAAAAAAAAGAACCCTCACAACATATTTTGTACACATGTTATTGATTTGCCTGGAATGCTTTTGGATTACATTTGTCCATCCTGCTTTTATTCAATCACCATACATGTGTTTTTGTTAATAAACCGCAAAAAAAGAAGAAAATTTCAGGCAAATATCTCCTGAGAAGAAAGGACAAGTTACATAGGACTCTTTACGTAGACATACACTTAAAAAGTCTGAAATATTCTGGCAGTGGAGATAGCTTTTCCACATTTGAATATAAAATTACTAATAATTTACTTATTTTTATTTATTTATTTATCAGTTTTGGTTTTTGATGCGAATTCCATTTTGAAGCCCTTTTTCCACTCAAAAGATAAATTGTTAATAGCTTAGGCAACTGTCGAATAACTAATTTCTCTTCTTTCTGAGACGTTTTGTGATATGCACTGTCGAGAATTATAGACTTAAAAGTGAGTGTATATTGGCTGCCGCTCATTTGAACACATTTCTGCTGAATCAATGCAGGATTTATGTCTGTGTATTTGAAGTTTGAGTGAAAGCCATGACCTCGACACACGACACGTCTCCCTTTTTTGCGCTTAACTTCTGCAAAACCGATTCTCCGACCGACGCTGTCACTACGACTCCTAAAACAGACTCTCCGAAGCCTCCTTTTTTTCCTTTTTTTTCGCCTCTGTGAGAAGCCAGACACGTTCAAACTGCGCAGCAGCAGCAGCCGAGCACTTGTGGCCAATACCTATTATTATCCCACTGCTCCAAATAGGCCAGGTTTCTAAGACTGATCTGTTTTGTCTGTGGGCTTTTTTTTCCTTTTTCTTTTTTGAAACTGTAGCCACATTAATATTTTCTTCAGCTGCGTCTCACTCGCTGACACGTAACCTGAAGCTACGAGGCGGGCCGGCGTGACTGCCATTTTGTGCATGGGTGCCTTTAATAACCTGTGACATTTCCACATAAATAAATGAACAACAACTAGTTCATCCGGAGGAAAAAATGTCTGGAAACAGAAAAGAAATGTGGATTATGCAATTTTTTGTGTGTTTTTCATTCATTTTCACAAACTTGTCCGGGCTTGAACATAATTCCGTGACAAATTGTGTAGATGGCATATATTTTGGAGCAATGAAACAGTTTTCTTACAGTATACAGAGCACTTTTTTTATTTTTCTGTTGTAGAAGTTGTTAAAGTTCCTGTTCAACGCAGATTTTTATTTTCTTATTTTTTTTATATTTTTATATATTTTTGCTTTTTTTTATTTATTTTAGTTTTTATTTTTTTGTTTTTTTCATTTTTTAATTTATTTAATATGGACATAGCATTTACTACATTGGACGAACCAGATGCAATGTTTTAAGTGTTATAGCAAAATAAGCTAATTTTCAACACCTATCCATAGGAGGCTTTTAGAATTAAAACAATACAAAATGTACAGACTATACACAATACATTTAATTTCATACATCACCATGTGCACAGTTCTGTCCTGGTCTACCAAGGTTTTCTAAAGTGGTCTTCTAAAGTTTTCTAAAGTGATCTACCAAGGACCACTTTAGAAAACATTTGGCTTTGTCCATCCGCAGGAAAGTTCTACAGCGTAAAACAGGCAAATATCAGGATAAACACATCTACAACATCAAACTGAATAATCCATTGCAGTTACATTTCCTTGGTACAAGTCTGGTGTTGCATGAGTCAGCCCCACACCTACACTTTGCAGCTTCTTACAGCATGATTCGGGTTACCGTAGTTCACAAATGTAGCACTATTTTCCGGCTATATTACAGATGTATTCACTACGTCGTCATTTTCAAGGTTTATCTCTCTATGGGTTTCCACAAGATTCATTAACTCAAATTCTGTATTTCCACTCCTTTTACTGAATGAAATGACATGAATGAAATTACCTGTTGAAAGATGAACTGATTTGACTTCAAACCGATGCAACCAGTTATGAACAGTGAGGATGTTATTTTAGCAGAATCAAAGTTCAATAAATCTTTACAGAACGCTGTTAGAATTGTCAATTTCCCTCCATTTCTCTCCTATAGACTATGCATTAAGATTGACAGATATTCTAGGTCATTTTCTGCCAATTTCCGATAAAAGCCTCATTGATGTTGGGGCTAATTACAGCTGATGGAAATGATTAACTGTTGCATTTATCCTGACTGTGGTATTCAGGTTATTGTGGCGTATTGGGGCTAATTGTCGTTAGTAGCGCAGTCGTTATGTGGTATGTTGTGGTGGGTTGCGCCTAATTGTACTTGATAGTAATGGTTCCAGTCTGTGAATACAGCCTGGAGCAGCCGGCGCTCCGCTACCAACACTGAAGCAAACAAACACATGTAAACAGCAGCTTTTATGCAGAGAGAAGCCAGTGCCAACACCTGAAGAACTGTCTGTTACTCTTTAGATTTAGGTCGATTATTGTGATTATTCAGGTCGCAATGTAATCGCGACTTTAGAAGCAACATTAAGTAGTTTCAATTCAATCTCCAAAGAAGTACACTTCAATGCGCTTTTAATGTGGCTGTTTATAACGTTACTTTTGCATTCAGAACGTTTGATTTTATGAAACTGGTCACAGACTATTGGAAAAGTAATGATGTGAATGAAAGAAAAATGACTAATGACATGACTAATCGTTAAATTGTGATGTTTTTTCTCAGTATTGTGACAACCTCAGTCAGAATGTAAGAATCAGAAGAAGCGAAGCGATGTATAGCAACAGAAATTGCAGCAAATTATAATATTAAAATGATAGATACGATAAACACACAGCAAATGATAACGATAGATACAATAAACACATAATAAAGCAGGATAATCCCAGTAAAATAACTTCTAAATGTGCAATATTGATAAGCTATGAACACTGCAACAAATAAATAGCAGAATGAAAGACTCTAGTCATTAGTTACCAACAATAAGTCATAGATTGTTATCATTTGATTCATCATTATAAATCCTACTGTATTACAAAAGAGAAAGAAAGAAAGACAAAACCTTCCCCACTATTGCAAAGACATGTACAATAAATACTGCGCTCCAAAAACAATGCTCCAGCTATTATTCTTGATCTTGAAAGCTGATAAAGTAATTATTTTAACAGCTCTACTTGTCACTGCAGAAATAATGCCCTGAACAAAAACTTTGATTACTTCTGCAGTTATGGGAGCTTTTTAGAGGTAGAAATACTGCATTGATCATTCGAAATTCTGCTTGAATGCTAATCTTTGCTGTGACTTAGCAGTGACACGTGGAAAAGCACCGGGGTCAGTCATGTCGGCCTCGTTGCTTCACCGCAAAGATCAGTAGTTTTCCACCCCAGAGTGAATGATGAATTCTGACTGGGTGTGGTGAGCATCTGATGAGATTTTCCTCTGCTCCGTCTCCGGACCCGGTGCCAGGGCTGGGCTGAAGGCGTAGGCCCAGCGAGACGCGCAATCACTTTATTTTAATAGATGCAGCAATGGTCAAAAATAAAAATGAAAGGAGCTAGCGCAGTATCGCTGGGTTTTGCCGTTGCGGGATGGGACTGAATACCAAACAAGCCACAAGGGGTCAGCGAAGGAGCAAGTGGTTTGTTACGATTGCATGAACTTGAGTTAAGAGCGCACTTTCTTTGTAGGATATGCTATTGAAAGTGTGAATTGTGTCAAAGGTGTTGGACCTGATTATTACCGTCTAAAAAAACATGAAAAACTGAGCTCTACAATATTTGCAGCAGTCCAAATGGATTCTTCACTACATCAATATTCACCGTGAAGAGTTTGTCAGCACTCAAAACAATATTACTGATATTGACAAAGAGTATTGATCAAAAGTAAATGGAAAAAAAATATATATATATACTGTATCAGGGATGTAAAACTCCAGCAATGGAAACAATAGATGGATACCAGCGGAATGTACTGTTGACTGCAGCAAAAAAAAAATAAAAAAAAATGGAAAGCTACAAAAAGAAGTGGCCGGAAAGACTAACATGTGCATTGAATTTGAAAATGAACATGTTTGTTACTCTCTGCGCCTTTTTGTTTGTATCATATTCAAACAATAAAAAGAAAATAGACAAGTTTGCCAGACATTGGGAATAAATACCAACAAATGCATTTTCTTTTCCTCTCTCTGTGTTGTGTTCCGTTTGATTTTCTTTTGTATTCTATGGAATGAATAAACAACAAACAAACACTTTTCACAACTTTCAGAGGCCAGAGCAGAGTTTTGCTGTCATGGTAATGCTAATGACAACCGCTTCTTGCACTTCCTGGTCCGCGGCCAATGCAACACTCACCACATTTGGACCCTAGAGTACTACGGCTGCTTTTACCAAACATATTAAACTTTATTACATCAAGAAAAACAAGTCTACATATCATTTATTAAAAAGACTGAAACCATTGATGTTTTGAAATCACATTGTATTCTTGCATTCACATTCTTGCATGTTATCAATTTGGAAACCTACATGAGTCAGTGCGTCTGAGTCAGAGATGAGAGAAAACAAGCCTTATTTTATCTTTTCGTGAGAACAATGGGGATACAGTGATGCCTTTTAACATAAATGTTTGCTTCTTGATTTGCATTAGTTTTATTGGGATCACGTTGTGCATCTGGCTCTCCTTTGAACGTTCACTATCAGTAAATAACAATAGCCCTTTATCTCCCACAGTCCCCGTAATAAATCATGAGTTCTCGCATGCTATCTTTTTCTCCAACTCGTCAACAATCACAAATATGCACAAAAATGTCGGCGCTCTCATCTTGAATCGATCCGAGCGCGATCGGGTTTTGTGGCGTCGTGCGGACACTTCACACACATGCGGGCGACTGTATTTATGAGCAAATATGAACAGAATGACTGCAGATAAACACACGCACAGCATCTTTGTCACGACTGCCGCGACCACAATTGTTCTCTTTTCAAACGAAGGGAAAGATCAAGCTTAACATAAAACATACTTGATGGTTCAGTTTGGCGATTAGAAAAGGAAAGAACAACAGAGGGATGGAGGAGGAATAGAAATAATACAAAACATAATCAATGAAAAACAATTACGGATTTGGGTTTTGCATGGTGAAATCTCATATTTTTTTAAGTTTAGTTTGAAATGTTTATGTTTCTATTCGAGGACAAGGTGAACAATAATGGTTTGAAGATTATAATGGGCTGTTTGACGTAAAGAGGAACTTTATCACAGCAACTACAGGCCGGAATTTACATAAAATATAAATTAATTAACCGTCTCTCAGTTTTCAATTAACCTTGTAATGATTATGAAGAGAAATTTACTACAAAATGATAGTAAATACCGTAGCACCAGCCAAAAAATGCATAATAGAGAAGAAAAAAAACATATTTAAGTTGCACTGGAGTATGAAATAAGGTTGTAAGTATGAAAATATCAAATAATATCACATATAAGTATAAGTATATAAGTATAAATATAAGTCGCATTCTGGGTCAAAACCAAGAAAAAAGGTGCAACTTATAGTCCTGAAAATACGTTACTGATAATCGAACAAAACATTTCCCAACAAATCGATTGTGCCGATACTTCTGAAATGTAGGTTAATTCGTAATATTCTCATTAAGGTGAAATGTCAGTGACTGGATGTCGCCTTGAATCATTCAGCGGGTTTTTCAGGAGTTCGTAGAGGATGAAAGCCAAACTGAAGTCCAGAAGGTGACACAGATTAAGTGCCGTGGAGACAGTGAGAAATGGGGGGAAAGTGTCAGGAATGCGGAAGCCGGGAAACCAGTGGCAGCGACGCAACCAAGACATTTGGGGTTTGAATTATAGAGAACAAACTGAGCTCATCCGTCTTCCAGATAAAGAGCACGTTTCCATAATGGGCACGTACTGGGCATCGTTAGCCAAGACGCCCAAAACCTCATTACCCTGGATTATGTGTTTATTATAGTTCTGTTACAATTTGTATTAGGGCTGGCAACGTATAAACACTGAGAAAATATCATGAATGTTGTTTTGAAGATCCGCACAATTTGAATATGAAGTACAGTGTATCGTTTAGAGTAAAAATGCATAAAAAAGAGCTGATTTAAAATAAAAATGAGGGTATAAGGTGATATTTCTACACTTTTTTTGGTTCATTTTACAGACATTTTCACATTTTACTGACAATCAAACCTCAAATTATATGTTTAAAGACATGTTTTAACACATTTTTCTTTGACTGACACAACATTGTCTGCTTTATGTATTAACAAAGCTGGTACAAACAATCCCTTCATCATTTCTAAATCATTAAAATGCATACATGTCAACTTGTGTGTCCCTAATACTCATTTAGGCAAGTTTTTATGACGAGGCCCCTCCAGCTCTTGCTTATGTAGATATGGTGAAAAGCAGAGGAATGTCGGAGCCAGAAAAGCCACGACAAAGATGCAAAGGAGACATTTTGGAAGCGTTGTAGGGAATGAATTGCAGACTGCCCGCCTCGCTCATCCATCTTTGTGATATGGGGCACTGGGTTTGATGTGGTCGTGTTGGACATCTTCCCTGTTTTCTTCCCTCTGAGCATCTCTGCCCCCTCGCTTCAGTTTCTGTGATATGGTTTGGGTTTTGATGTGGTCATCTGCTGGAAGATTCTCACGCATGGCTTCCATAACGATAAAACGATTCCCAGTTTCTAAAAAAAAAAGAAAGAAGTTTGCCCTTAAAGATGCAATGTGCCTGGCAACGTCCGCACCGCACGCAGCATTTCCCTCAGAATTCTGTCAAATGTTTCTGATTTATCCAAATTATTTTTCTTTGACGAGGTCTGTGGTTGAAGATCGTTAAAAGCGTTTTTCAAAGGGTTTTGTAAAGTGGATTAAAGCTGCATTGTACAAATGCATCATTGTCAAACAAGTCGGGCATGTAATTTAGCATTGTTGGGCCCTGACATCCCTCTGCTTTTGATGGCAAATTAACCACAGTTTACAGGGAGTTCTTCCACTAAATCTATTGCTATTACAATGTACCGTACATGCAATTTTAGAAGGAAGCTTGGAATCAGAAAGGGATTTATTGCCAGTGTGAATTAATAGGATTCAAAAACTAGGAACTTTTTTTGGTATTAAAGTGCAACATACAAGAATTAATACTAAAAAGTAGCAAAATGTAACAAAAGGGGCATGCATAAAGTTTAGAATTTAAGTTTTAGGAGTAAGAATTGCACTCTGAATGAATGCAAAGTGTGATATGGAGATGAATGTCTGAATTTATGATCCACAAATGTTGAAACTCATCGTTATTTCTTGGCTCCACAAAACATAAAAGTCCTTTCAATTAGGGTTGAAACAAGTTCCCTGAATAATCACAACTAATTTTGTAATGGAATAATACTATTCACAGACTCTAAAACATGCCATATGCTGAGAGAAGAAGTTTTCTGATGATTTTGTCTGAATATCGTCCACCAGAATCTCACCTTAGCTTCAGCTGTTTCAAATTGAGTAAAAATCAGATATTCATGGGCATTTCTTATTCCAAACAACTAATCGATTCATGTTAATAATTATTGCTGGATTAATAGTTAAGCAAAACAATCATAACGTTCAACTGACAATTATCACATATTTGAGGAGGAATAATGGCACCACCGTCTGAAGCAAATGTGGCAACGATATTTGTTACATTAATTCAATTGAGTTGACAGAGAAGACATTGCAATTGTGCCAGTTTTTGTTTCATGTGACTAGGCCCAGTAATTAGAGAGATAATAACCAATTAAACAAAGTCAACAAAACTGTCATCTGAAGTTAAACAGCAAATTCCACCATCTGTCTTCCAGCTCAATTATAAACTGTAGTAAACAGAACTGTTACGATGATACGTGAACACAAGCTATGGGCGTGTCCTTTTTTGGAAAATATCTAGATGCCATCATGAGGCCTATTTTCCCTCACACATGATTCATATAACAATACTTTCCACAAAAAGACGACGCTCAAACACTCTATGATTGCCACATGAATAACCATTTGCCTCGTTTTGTCTTGCAGAGATGGTGAGGAAGAAGAATCCCCCTATCAGGAGTGTGGGAGGAGAGGAGGAAGAGGAGGAGGAGGGAAAGAGACAGGCCACGGGAGACGAGGAAGATGAGGGAGACGAGGAGGGCAGAGTGGGAGCCGAGGCCGACCGGATATCCCATCCGTCCGAACCGGAGTCCTCGGAGCACCTCAGGACCGGCCCGAGCGAGGAGCAGGAGGACGAGGAGAGGGACAGTGAATGTGTGTCTTCATCTGTATCGCCGTCGTCGACCGGTTATGACGAAAGGCGATCCGCAGGTACGAGATCCAAAGTTATCGCCGAAGACGGGGAGAAAGGGCTCAGAGAAGTGGACAGGAGCGAGAGGGATGTGCGACAGGAAGTAGCGGGAGTTTTAGCGGGGGAGGGGGTCATGAGAGACACGCCTCCTCTGTCCGGAAGCCCCTCTCCCAAACTCCAGGACTTCAAATGCAATGTGTGCGGTTACGGCTACTATGGGAACGACCCCGCCGACCTGGTGAAGCACTTCAGGAAGTACCACCTGGGGCTGCACAACCGCACCAGACAGGACGCCGCTCTGGACTCGCACATCCTCGCCCTGCACAATATGGCGCCTCAAGGTATCGCTCAGGGACTTTAGACAGAATTTAATCAAATATAGGATTCGTCAATAGTCGGGGGGGAGTTGAATTAGTCGACAGGTCAAATGATGATTTCTATTTAAAAAAACTTTGGTTATTTATTATACAAGCACGGCAGTTTGGGAATTAGCAAAAGAATGTTGTTGGAGTCATTATTTCTATTGTTCATTGAGGCGTTTTAGATACATTTTTATCCAAATTAAGTTTGGTGACTGAAAGTTTGTGAAAATCAGAATTAAATTATTATTATTTGACATTTTTATCTAATAATGCTTCTGTCTTTGTTGTAAAAAGGTGTTTTTTGAAAGTCTTCTGTTAAGAACGATTACAATGATCACAATCTGAGTACACTTTTATTTTTATTTTTTTTATAGGCAATTATAGATTAGTTGATTAATCTTTGCAAAAAACAACAAAACAACCCCAAAAAATTATGTTTTACTGTCTTTGAAGAATGTTTTTATGAGATAAAAGCCTCAATATTTGGGCAAGACACATACATGAACACGGGTGTTTGAATATTAATATCCAGAAGTGAAAATATATACCGTATTTTCCGAACTATAAGTCGCACCAGCATAAAAATGCATAATAGAAAAGAAAAAAACATATATAAGTCGCACTGGAGTATGAAATGTGGTTGCAAGTGTGAAAATAACAAATAATATCACATATAAGTCGCTCCGGAGTATAAGTATATAGGTATAAATATAAGTATAAGTCGCACCCCGGCCAAAACTATGAAAAAAGGTGCAACTTATAGTCCGGAAAATACGGTATATTGTAAATGTTTTCTCAATAGCAAAACGAGAGTTCATCTGTGTACTGACCTTCCTCCAACAGTATTATTAGTTGAACATTCTTGTCTACTATCCTTTCTTCTATCTTTAACATGTTTGAGTCTGTCTGTGTTTCTTTCTCGACTGTTAAACCTCTCCATCCTCGTTCTCGTTCCCAGACGTCCAGGCGGGACAAGGCCAGAGGAACCAAGCCAAAGATTTGGGGAAGATCCGACAAGATCTCCTCAACCAGCAGCATAGGACGGTGCTGTTGAACGGCACGTACGACGTCCAGGTACGCTTTCAGAATGTAACCTCTGACCTTTTGGGTGCTTTAAAATACCTCACAAATCATTCTCTCTTCCCCAAGTCAAAAGTCAATCAAAACCTGACCTTTTATGTACTTGGATATACAAATTAAAAACTTCCCATATCTAATTCTGCATAAAACCACAAGAGGATGTACACAGAAAGAAAGATTCTGTTTAAGAAAGCCAATATCATAACTTGTAATGACAAGGCCTGTTTGCTTTTACAACCAAAGGAGAGCTATTACTGCAATAATATGAACAGATAAAGCATTTGATGAACCATAGCAGCACAGAGCATCTTGCTATTGTCTATTGACTTACACTGAAAGGAAGTTTAAGTGTTTAGAGCTTTGTTTACTGTAACCATAAAGCTTTTCGTTAATGGCCGAGTCTTTTCTTACCTCCACAGCTATAAAGCTCTGTCCCTGAATGCCTGTCAAACTTATGTTGCTTTTTATTACCGCTCTGAAAGGACTTCCACAAAACTGTCTATGAGGACAAGCCGGTATTCGGAAAGAACAACATTAGCCTATTTTCTCCCAATAAATTATAGATATGAGTGAGCCAAAACAACAAAAAAGAATAAAACTGTTTAAATATGAAGTATGGTATTAGATAAAGGGCTGGGGGCTTTTATCGTTCATTTGTGGTGACACAGCAGAGGAACTCTACAAAATGTTCTCTCAGGATGGGCCAGACAGAGGCCAGTTTGCAATACTAACACATTTTTCCGATATCAGCAGGGCTTTCACTTTTTTTGTTGTTGCACCACAGTGATACCTTTTAATGGTTCCCAGCCTCAGTTAGATGTTTTGGAGGTGCAGTCATAGAGGCCAGATTGAGATGGTTTGGACAGGAAAGTGAATATATTGGAAGAAGGAAGCTAAGTTTAGAGCTACCGAGCAGGAGGCCTAAAGGAAGACCGAGAAGGAGATTTATAGGCGTACTTAAAGAGCACATGAGGATAGCTGGTGTAAGAGAAGGTGCAGAGGATGGAGGATTTACTGCAGAAGCAAGAAAAAAACAGCATGGAATTTAAGCGAAAGATGGGTTTTGTTTCTAATCATGTTGGACAGAAAGAAATGAGACATAAATATGCAAATGTTTACACGCCATATGTGTGTAGAAGGAGGTATTGTGCTGCAGCTAAAATAAACAATACACACTTTAATTCAATTCATATGGAACAATAACTATACACAACTTAACATACATTAGACTGGACGTGGGCAATATATCAACATGTAGATACATTTGAATATTGAGTATATTGTTTATAGTAAGACATGCTACAAAAGCTGAAAAAGGTATAGTATGCTCACCCCTACAGTAGACATAAGGCCTGCAACGATTAATTGACTGATTGTGACTATACAATATTTGTATTTTAATTATCGTAATCATTATCTAAACAGACAAAACACATACAAAAATATGTTTTGTATCAAAGACACGAGCATTTTTAAATCATACGACCCAGCAGAATAAACTATTTCAGATTTTAATCAATATTACACTCTATTTGTAATTAGAATAAGCCTCCAGTCACCATATTTAAACCTTCATTTGGTTAAAATGTGTTTAAAATGTGCAAAGTACTATAGAAAAAAACAGTTTGGACTGGTAATTAAGTAAGTCAACTGTATTTGTATAGCATCTTTCAAGTCAATAAGTGCTTCACAAAACAGTTGAAACAAAGAATAAAATAGTAAAAACACAAAGCTTACAGTGAGCAATACTCATACAACAATATACAGTACAATCAGTCCCTTTCCCTTAAGCAACTTAAGGGACTGATTGTCATTAAAAGGCCTGACAGGTTGACTAATTGGAAGAATAATTGCTTAATGGCCAAGAGAACGCCCTACTAGAGACATTATCACAGCAACAAGAAGTTCAGGTCAGATTTGTCGCACAGTATTGGAAATGGATCAATATATAATTCATGTGAAACTTGGGTGTGTCATGAGCAGCAGAAATCTGCTGTGCTTCCAGAACTACGATCCAACATTCAACTGAAAGGAAATGTGAAAAAGCAGAAAGAGCACGACTGTCAAATAGAGGTTTTTATTCAAACCAGGGCCTGGTATGGTCCGAGTCATATCCAGTAAACGCCACAGCGGCGCGCGCACACACACTGGCACACACATGCAGTCAGAAATAGAAAATCCAGTGGGTTTAAATCGTCATTACGTTGAAAAAGTGAACTGAAAAAAAAAAACGAATGAAAGAGCTCTCTATTCTCTCGCCTTCTCCGTCTCCCGCCCACGTTTGGAAAATTCCATGTTGTCATTTGCTGAGACGGGATCGCGCGCTGACCAATCCGATCGCGGGAAAAGTGAGAGAGGAGCTAGAGATGGAGGGAAAGGAAAGGGTAGAAGTGAGACGCAGAGAAAAGACGTGTGAATAGTGGTTGTAATGGGCAGTTAGGTAGTTTAACAAAAACAGCTGTCAGACACATGAATGTACTTTTGTCTTCCCGTCTGTGCGAGCGTCTCTTTTTCTTGGGTTCCTTTCAAAGAAACCAACCTCTCTCGCTCCCTTTTCTTTTTTGTTTGCATTGATTTATCATCAAACGGATATAAATACACCCATTTATTCGCTTTGAATCTGAATTTACACAATATCACACATATTAGGCCATTATCAACTGTATGTACCATTATTATGGTTTTATTTTGGCAGGTTTTGTACTATATTATCATTTTAGATATCAACAATTTCAATGTATTACAATTATGACATCACAAAGGTTAGAAAACGTGAGGTTGAGCCCCAAAAAGGTGCTGAATATAGTTATATTGCTCAGTTCATGTTATGTTGTTATAATGTGGGTTGAATGACATGGTGAAACGCTGAAATAATAAGGAAATACATAAACATAAACCAACAAAGTTCATATTTTACATAAGTAGGATAGAAGTTGTGTGTAAAAATGAAATGTGTTAATATAAGAATAACAAAGAGAGTCATAAATGCCACAAGTGAGAAATGCAGTCATAAAAAGCATTGCAAGAGCATAAAAATAACATGTCCATGATTAACAGCTCCAGAGCTCCTCTTTGGGAGACATTCATTTTAGCAGTGAACCAGTAAGTAAGGAAAAGTATTACTAACTCAACTCAGTAAGAAATGCTACTGATACATGCAGAAATATATGAAGTTGTCTTGTAAAACGACTGAGCCATTAGTCACAAACTGCTAGTCGCATGGTGAGAAAAAACAAGACATTTCCTCTTGGTGTGAGCGAGTGTGAACAGGCACGTTTTAGTTATTTGTGCTGTTCTTGTCTTTCTACATTATATTAAAAAGGTCAGATTTGTTGAATGCTCACTTTTAAAACGCACTTAAAGTAGTCAACCTGCTGCGATAATAAGAGTGCTTTTATTTGAACCCAAATAAAGCCAAATGACAGTAATTGCCAGGCTAATTATCAAAACTGACTTGTACTTTCCTGCCCGATGTTGGCAAAACACACTGTCCATTTCCAAGCTATTGCTTTGCCTGGAATCATCCACAGTACAGTATTATTGATATTTCTTGCATTTATTCAACTACAGGAGTTATTATTGCTCAAAAAATACATTCAAATTCTGTACATTTAGCTTTTTTCAAGCTTCATCATCCTGTTGCGACACACTTGTGACTGGGGTCGCCTCTCAACAGATCTGACCTGTAACGTGGTCTTGTGGCGTCCCCATGGAGATAGATAAATGTAATGCCATAATGTGGAAAATTCCAAATCCAATCCACTTTATTCGTATTGCGCATTTCATAAACAGTTACAACAACAGAAACATAAAAGGTGTAATACGTGCTCTTTTTGACCCCTGTAGTCCCAAAACACAAGCAGTAAAATTGAAGAAAATAGCATTAAAATAGCATAAAATAGCATTACGTAAGTACATTCCAGAAAAAAAAGAAAGAAAGGCAGCATTTGTTCTTTCAATTCTCACCGTTTATGAAGGTTTGTCAGTCAATCAAAGTGTGTTTATAAAGAACTTGACCACACATAGAAAAGACTAAAGTACTTTCCGTGACGCAGGTACTTCTAAAACAGTTTTCCCCCTCCCCCTTCCTACAGGTGATGCTTGGCGGCACGCTGATCGGGATTGGCCGGAAGACGTCAGATTGCCAGGGCAACACTAAGTACTTTCGGTGCAAGTTCTGCAACTTCACATACATGGGCAGCAACTCTATCGAACTTGAACAGCACTTCCTCTCCATGCATCCAAACAAGGTCAAAACCCCGCCCACGACCCCGCCTTTGCTAATGTCAAACAACAACAACAACTTGGCAGCTCACGACGGCCAGACGAAGATGCGGGGTCAGATCGTAGACGGGGCGGAGCGAGTGGCCGTCAGGTCCGACGACGACTCTCTAGTGGGATACTCTGTCCCGGTCATGGCGTGTGGCGACTCGCCGGGCTGGACGGGGGAGGTCGGACGCGGAGGTGGACAGGCGTATTATTGGTGTAAGTTTTGCAGCTGGAGTTGCGAGTGGGCGGGCGGCTCGGCAAAGCTGCTCGAGCATTACGAGCAAAGACACAAGAACTATAACCCCGCTGGGACGGAGCCAGAGAGGAGGAGGGAGGGAGAACACGTGGCATCCAAAACTCGCAAAGACGGGTCATCCAATCCAACCGGCACCGGCCAAGGTAATGAAACGCAAGAACGAATGGGGAAAATGTTATGGCTCCTGATGTCGGACTCATTAAAGATCAATGAACCACGCGTGCTCAAAAAATGACTATTGTTGAAGTGATACGCGGTTATGACGAGCGATGATCAGCCATAATGTCTGGACCACCTGTTATTTGCCGTGCTATTCATAACAAACTGAAGTGATTGCACATTTAGAAATAGCGTTGAATTCTTTCACGAGCTTAACTGCAGTGGGAACGAACCACACACACCAGTCACAGACGTTTCATCATTTGTGATCTGATATTTGACCATTATAATGGCTAATTCTGCTGCAAACACAACTATTTTGAAGACAAAACCTGGATTCACGCTTGATATTGAGATTTGATTGAGATTTATTTGTCATATACAAGTCAACGATGCAGTGAAATGTGTTTGGATTAGAAGAACCCGTCAACTCACTTAAACAATTTACTTTTAGTCCAGTTCTAGTCCAGTTCTAGTTCTGGTTTAGTCCTGTTCTAGTCCTGTTCTAGTCCTGTTCTAGTCCTGTTCTAATCCTGGTTTAGTCCTGTTCTAATCCTGGTTTAGTCCTGTTCTAATCCTGGTTTAGTCCTGTTTTAGTCCTGGTTTAGTCCTATTCCAGTCCTGTTCTAGTCCTGTTCTAATCCTGTTCTAGTCTTGGTTTAATCCTGTTCTAGTCCTGGTTTAGTCCTGTTCTAGTCCTGGTTTAGTCCTGTTCTAGTCAAGATTTATTTCCAGGTTTAATCTCCTTTTTCGTCCCAATGTATTAGTGCAAGTGTGAACGCACCCTTAGAGTGATCGCTGCTCATTAATATGACTCTAGTCTACTAATCCAATCTTATACCATTATCCCTTGCAGACCCAAACAGCAGTGACCCTGACGCCGTGGTAACCAGCTACAACTGTCAGCTGTGCGACTTCCGGTACTCGATGGCCCACAGCGCAGACGTGATCGTGGTGGCGCCTTTACTGCTCCACTACCAGCACAACCACTCCATCCACCGCTGCTGCATCCAGCACTGCATGTACTGTCCGCAGGGCCTGTGTCAGCCGCAGAAACACCTGGGGGAGGTGAGATTAGCACGCCGCAACTACACCAAATCTTAAACAAATACTGCCGTCTTGCTAATGAGATGGGGAGAAAGTAAATATAGCTTTTCTGTCAGAAGGGGGGGGGGAAGAAATGTGATGCATCATGAACAAGAGTAAAGTTAATTACTCCAATTTCCAGCCTAGTTTAAAGTCCCTTGCTTCCTCAAATACACCCACAGACGTCCCACTCGCCTCTGTGCCAGCTGCCAAACGTTGCGGTTGTAGCTGTTTAAAATGCACAAAGGAAAGTTAACAGGGAAAACCGCGAGTGGCAATGTTCAGTTAATGGTGCACGTCCATATTGTAAAAGCCTCCCACTGCATTGATGTAACCACCTAACACAGCCCCATTTGAGCAGAAAACAACTTTGGGATGGTTTGTATAATGCGTTTTTTTTAATGCATTTGCAAATACAATTGACAAATGAAGCAGAGGTTACTGAGGTTCACCATCATTTCACGTAAAATAGTATCATCATCTGTAGAAATGTAGACGGACCAACAACATTACTTGAAATGGCCATTACGATCTCCAATTTTTCCAGTATTGTTTATTTTCTAATGTGTTTTGAACTCAAATCTTACCCAAAGTCTCTAATTACTTTGTACTTGACCACACACATTTCAAGCACTGTTTGCTCTGCTCAGACTAAAGCATGAGAATGACCCACTCACACCACAAATGACGTGTTATTTCTCCCATTAGGTGTCCCATCCTTTTGCTTGTCGGAAGCCCACCTGCTCTAAATGCTGCTCTAAGTTCCCACAGTCCACCAAACCCCAGGACACTGCCGGTTCAAAGCCTGCCACTTCACCAAGCTTGACCCCTCCTAACCCCAGAAACGACCCCACTAACACAGCACATCCCATGGTCACGCAAGGTACTAAAAGTCAAAACAATACACAATGCCGGTCTTTTGTTTTCTAGTGTAACATCCGTCTCCTTGCCTCTCTCTTGTGTGTGTGTGTGTTTGTGTGTGTGTGTGTGTGTGTTTGTGTGTGTGTGTGTGTGTGTGTGTTTGTGTGTGTGTTTGTGTTTGTGTGTGTGTTTGTGTGTGTGTGTGTGTGTGCTGCCAGGTGTAACGCACTTGTGTGACCAGTGTGCGTTCGCCACGACCGACATCGACGTGCTGCTGCAACACTACGAGGGCTGCCATACCGTCACCAGCCTGAAGGGGGTGTCGCCTCATGTCAAAGCGGAGGAGGATGTCGGGGGAGGCAGAGGGGGGGAGAGGGAGCACTCCTGCACAAAATGTCACTTCATCACAGAGGTGGAGGAGGAGATCTTCAGACACTACAGGTGGGGAGCTATTAGAGTACTCTTGACTTTTCACAATATTTACAGTGTATAAAAGCTGCTGCGTCTGTTCTATAATGTGATGTTGCTGCAGAGACAAGTGCAGTTTAATGCTGATTGAATACACCGGAATGACAACTAAAAATGTATGATTAAAAAAAAAAAAAACGTACTAAAAAAAACAGGTTTAAAGTCTCATTTAAAAACGTCATCAGTGGCTTGCATTTTACTCAATATTTTCAAAAGCCAAACATATTTTACGGTAATCTACTTATTTATTTATTTATTCCATCCCTTTTTGATCAAATCCACTCACCAATATTTTAAATGATGATATCTGTAGAAGATGGGAACAAAAGGCGAATACTTTTTGAACATGTTCCAAAATGAATACATCTGTTTTTGTACATTTACTTTTTTCTTCATCGTGATGCGTTTCTGTAAATATCGTGTTTTCTTCAGTTTGCCGTTCATCACATTACGTTTGCGACATGCACCTTGAAAGTGGAAAGTTGGGCTCAAAGACTCAAGAACTGAAAGTCACATTGTATTCTCGTTCAATTCGTCTCAGATTCATACAGTATTGATCTGAATCGCATTATGGAGAAAAGAAAAGACATTGACGCTATTGTCTGACAAAAAGAGGGATTTCAGCTTTTTAATCAATCAGAATTGAAAGGTTGTTTTCAAGAAACTGAGACAGAACCAGAAGAAAGTGGAGCATGTGAGGAAAATCCGAGATGGACCTGCTTTTACAGTCCAGTCACGCTCTCATTAACACACACCGTCATTAAACACACACATTTAAAAAGCCCGGCACCAACTCAAAATGCCAGAAAGTAATCCCTGTATCTGCTTATCCATGGACAAAAAAAGAAATATTGAAACTTTTTTTCCTTTTGTCTGTGTTGCAAAGAATAACTAATTGCATGTGCAGTTGTTTTCCTTATATAACGCTAAAAACAAAGGGCGGTTCTCACACAAAATGATTAACACGATGTAACTGGCGCTGCGTTAATAAGGACTCTGCCCCCGAGACAAAGCGAGATTAGATGAGATGAAATGAGAGGTGATAAGGCGAGATATGAACTGAAGAAGACATATAGAGTCCATATAATCTCTTAATTTGAAGTACCGCAGTAGTTCTCATGAGATGATTAAACTGAACACTAGAGACAGGTTTTAACTGTAACACAAACTTCAGAGTGCGAGATACGTACGTTGTTGAAAAATCTAAATATATGGTGTTATTGATTATCTGTAGTGTTCCAGCTTTTATATTTCACTACGAGAGCATTCACTGGCAGACAGAGACGCTAATAGACAGAATGCATGAATAGATAGCATTGAATATGAACATCTTTAGTGTTTACTGTTGAAATGTGTTCTGTCATTTCTAAACAAAACTGTCAAACAACATGGCTGTTAAAAAACAGAACGATGTCAGTGCTGGGCTCCTTCTGTAGGAATTATGTTGGTGTTTATTTTGTCTTGTTGTCAAGCGCTCAAACTGCAAAGGAGATATACAAGGGAGTAAATAAGATAAGATAAGATAAGATATTCCTTTATTGTCCCACATGGGGAAATTTCATTGGTGCAACGCAGGTAGATACAGAGGCAGATACAGAAGAACAGATCACTTATAGGAAGTCTGAAAAACACTTTCAGTAGAAGATCTCCTATAAATAATAAAAACTCCCATAGACAAATAAATAAATACATAAATACCATTACATGTGATCACGACAGTAATTGCACATGAATATGTGTTACGACAGCACATAGATTGCACATGAATTTCACAGTAATTGAAATATGAGCAAGAAGAAGAATATGAGCAGAAGCCCGAGCGCGTCAGGAGAATGTTCTTGTGTCGTTAGGCAAGACACTTCTCTCACATCGCCAAGTAAAGTGCTTTGAATGGGTTTTAATGTGGAAAAGTGTTCTATAAATACACATGATAAAAATGAAACTAAATGAAATTATTTTTTTATTGAAAGAATAAACACAGATCAATCAATACTGTGTGTGGGGGGGGGGAAAGAAAGGAGGAAAAAAAAGAAAGAGAGAGAGAAAAAATAAATAAAATAAAAATAAAGACAAGGAAGTGCAAAGTGGGCGGAGCCAGAGAAAATACAAAGTGTGTATTGTTTGAGATTACCGTTTTTAGAATAAAGTATCCAAATGAAAATAAAATACACCTGATCCATAATGTGAGTCCCATTTTCGTCCAGTTTATGTCGAAGTTCAGTCCATATGTGATTTTTTCCATCTTCCGTATGTCCATTATGATTTCGGTCCAGAATGCAATTTCTTCATTTAAAAAAGTAGAGATCAAATTGCTTCATTTTGAGAAGAAATAAGAAATAGTTATTACCGGTAGTTATAATATGTAGTTATAGTCTAGTTATAATAATAGGATAATAAATAATAATTACCTTTAATGTCGCAAATCACTTTTAATATAGTATAAATAGCCTCAGCAACTGGAATTGTGTATTAATCATGATTAATTTCTTGCCTTTCTGATGAATGTACATGTGTTCTCTTGTGATTTGACAGAACGTGCGTCACTGTTTGGCGTTCAGTCTGCCAGCATAATGTGAACAGTCTAGTTCTTTGAGAGAAAAACACCTCCATAATTTTCCTGTACTGTATATTAGCAATACCCATAAAGAAGATTAAATTGTATTGTGAAGTTATACATTGTACAGCCCATGGTGTGATTAATTATTCCATTTATAATAACTTTACTAATTGTACTAATGTCGGATACATTGAGCGTGGGAGCTAAGGCACAGACGCTGAACATACAGTAGACTAAATAAAGTAATCATTGTAATTCAAGGTGCGCTATGTAACTTTTCTGTTATGCCACCTTCTTGTTTCCATGGAGATTTCATTGCTGAGCCTTGAATGTTCCCCAGTGTGGCATTAGTTACAGGTCAGATCTGTTGACCTGTAACTGGATCAAGATAGGTTTAAGTTTAACACCATGCTGTAGCAATAGCATCGCCATGGATACAAGCAGGTGGCATTCCAGAAATGTTACATCTTTAAAACAGCAATGAAATAAATATTGATAATTTAATCATTCTTGCTTTGTCTGTTTTTTTGTCTCTCTAGACGTGTCCATGCTTGTTGCCGTTGCCGACGCTGCGACTTCACCGCCCCCGATTCGACTGCCCTCCTCGACCATTTTAACTCCGCCCACTGCCACGACTCCGCCCGCTCGTCAAACTCCTCCCCCCTGGCCGCATCCCTCACGCCTTCGCTAACACTCTCCGCCAATGGATGTTCAGCTCCTTCCACATTAGCCATCAAAGAGGAGAGCAAGGGTGACATCCGACTGCTTTACTCGCTAGCGCCCCCTGAGGGTAGACTGGCCGAGGGCAGCAGAGAGGAGGGTGTGGTGAAGAGTGAAAGTGGCGAGGATAAGGAGAGAGAGAAAGGATGGGTGATAGCGGACACGAGGGCGACGGGGGAGAGAGGAGGGGAGCAGGCGCATGGTTTGCTTTGGGTGCCTAAGGAGCGGATAGGGTCTGAAACTAGACAAAGAAGTGGAAGCCCCTCCCTCTTCCCATCCGGGCTATCGCTATCATTCGTCTCGCCCAATCACGAATCGCCGGGGTCGAAAAGAGGCTCGCCTAGCATGGTCTATCTGAGCGACACCAAGGCGTTCATGGGAGACTCCAAGGTGTTTTTGGGAGAGGCCAAACTGTACGGAGGAGGGAGGTCCGGAGGCGGTGGAGGTGCGGGGGAGAAGCAAATGACCAACCAGCAGTTCACAACGGCAGCTGGAGGCGGGGCGACAGGAGGAGGCGGGACCGGAGGGAGTGGCGGACAGGACGGCAAGGGAACAGCCAAAGAGGAGTCCCAGTCTCTGCTACGGGTAGGACATTTTCAAATACATACGTCCACTATACACTGTACTTCTACCTCTTTTTTACACCTTTTGACTCTGACGCCATAAACAGTTATAATTGAATTTGTGTTAAACGTCAAGATTAATACTGTCTACATTATATTCTTTCATTTATAAAGGATTGCATTTATCAAATTATTCAGTTTTGTAAATAACACATTTTTTATTGATGGTGATATTCAATTAAGGATGCACTAGAGGTGGATGATATTGACAAAAATTATCCTGATAACGATAGATAAACCAATGCTAATTAAACAGAAATTTGAATGTATTAGTTCAGGTTTAATTATCAGACAAATGTGAAATGCCTGTCAACAAACGTATAGAAATATCATATACCTTTATTTGAAAGTATACAACATCACTTTTATATTTATACATATTTTAATCAGTTCCTTTGGTCGTATTTTTCACTATAAACAATATACTTTCATATCTTCAACAACATTCACAATATTATCTAAATGTCAATGTATTGCCCTCCTTTAGCTGCACTATGTACATTTTATGACGGATAAATGCAAGCAATAAAATTTCCATGGAGACAAGCAAATGGCTGACCCAAAAGTTGCATTGTACACCTTAAGTTTATCACCATTGAAAGTTATACTTATGTTTCCAGAACAAAATGACCATTCATCCGCCGTAAGTGACTGAAATCATAACTCAAACGTACTATTTTTGCCTGATTTGTTCAACTTAACTAGACCCTCTACGGTTTCAGCATAGGTCCTGCCTACGCTTTTGAATTGAGGCCTTATATTCTCTGTAGCCGTTAAGCGCATTATTCATCAAAGCTATTATTACACCTTGATCATCTTTTCTTTGAATCCGACGCGAGCATGAGGCGTCATGTAGCGAGCTCCCACAGCCGCACTCAAAGCGCTGATCAGCACTGTTAAGGCGAGTCCT